>NC_065418.1:10000000-10331250 GCF_024362695.1 Pectinophora gossypiella
CGCAATATTACGGCCTCCGGGGTCTATTGGTTGAGCGTTGGGGAGGAGGTCACGATCACGATCACGATCCGGAGGTCCCGGGTTCGAATCCCGGTGATCCCAAGTTTAGTTAGGATATTGCAGGCTGATTAGATTCCTGATTGTCCAAAAAGTAAGATGAACCGTCCTTCGGAAGGCACGTTAAGCCGTTGGTTACTACTTACTGATGTCATTACATGAGCCATGTCAGGGGCCTTTGGCGGTTCAATAATAACCCTGACATCAGGTTTGATGAGGTTGGTAATTCTCCTCACAACCCACACGAGAGAAGATTTGAAATATGTTGACATTGCGCGCTTACTTGTTTTTATACGCGCAAATGTCAAATTGCAATATTGCTTTTTTAGATAAATCGCTTTAATGTGCCCCTTTTGGAGCCCCCGTTATTGTACAAAAGCTTCAAAATAAGGGATAAGGATCAGACAAATACGTTGAATTGTTACATGTACATGTTACACGACACAGGAACTTGTCCCGCCGATATAAAGCAAACTGACATGCCTCTAGGGATCCCTAATTCACCAAGCTTGTCTGTTTATACTTCAACTTTACTTTTTCTATGTAACCTACTAGATATATGGATGTGATGTACTTTGAAGTTTCACTTTTAAAGGAGGAAGAAAAAGTTTTATGACACTCTGAAGAAACATTGTTTTATAAGTAACGATACTTTTCACAATGCGATACGGAAGCTAAATGTGTTATGTATTTCTAGATTGAACAAACATACCTTACTTTGTAGACCGACCAAATTTTTAAAAGTTTCATTGGATTTTGAGTTTTATATATTACAGCATAGTAAATACACCCACTCCTACCAGCTATATTTAAGTCCCACGTAATAGGGATCGAGGCTATTGCCATTAACCGGGCACAATTCCTTGAAACCATGTAATATCAATTATTATCTATGATCCAAACATGAATTCAAACTCTAGTCGTATTTAGTGGTTTAGGGCCGAAGCCGGTAATGTTGCCCGATGATCGACTGTAAATCGATTAATAATTGTGTATTTTGTGAGCCTCTCATCATCAATTTAAGAGCCACGCTCTTGTCGGTGCAGCATTTTCCATGCTACTTTTTTAGGGAAAAATAGGGCAGTGATTTCCCTCTTGCCTTCCGCCCCGCAGTATTCAGGTTGTGAGCATCTAAATAATCTAAATATCGGTATGCCTATTAATAATATTTATTAAATCGATACTATCAATATTGAAAATTCTACAATTACATCCATTATAATCGACACATTTTAGTTTGCCATCGACACGATAAGAAGAAGAAGACACAATTAAAATTGGCATTTAGCAAATTAGGGTATCGAATATAATCGATTATTCGGCAATACTGTGCGCCGGGATTCGAACCCGTCATCATACGTTTTAAGTCACGTGTTCGTGGTAATTTAAAAAAAAAATCGTTATAATGGAGAGTTTACAACTTTTCAAGGCTTATAAGGCTTTTTCATCATCATCAATAAATAGGCTTTTTAAGGTTTATAAAATTAATTCAAATTGTACTTAATATTTTTTCTCATGAATGTTATATTTTGTGTACTTATTACCTACCTGATACTAATAATAGACTGTGATTTATTTGTTCAATAAAGTTGGATAAACATTTTAAAACATCTGTAGAATTACGTAATGTAATGAGTCTTGTGCTATGGGAATGGTTAAATTAATTAAATCCGCTATGGGATGTGCGTTGCGGATATTTTCGTGTTAATCCCATTTTCACACGCATTCGTTCCATTATTTCATCAACTTGCATCGATCGCCTCGAACGTTGGTACGTATGTCATTTCTAGGTGTAGTTTTTCATAGGCTACGTTCACCAAAAACAATATAGATGGCGTTGTTGTGATAATTATCGATCCTCCTGAGACCCAGGCTACCTAAATTCGACGGATTACGTTGATTTTTGGTGTGGGTACTATTTATAGTACCCGTAATCCGTAATCAAAATAATAAAAAAATCCTACCCCCACCAGAAGTCTAAAATAGGGGGTATCACAGATGATAATACGGGTCTGAAAGAAAATAAATTTTGTAATTTTAAAAAGACCCTATTCTGTTTTCTGGCCATCCCTTTTGGTTGTATTGTGTACATCACCCTTAATATTACCTTCCTCAAATATCTATCGGATCTCTTCAAAACGGAAACAACAGTGTAATGATATAGGTTTACAGATCACAAAGGAATACAATTTTTAACCCATAAACGAATAACGTTGCACATTCCGGACGTGTTTGGAATTCCACCCTGGTCTGCCCGTAAAAGCGAATTGACAATTTAAATTTAATCTTCTTTATGGAGTGACGCCTTACATGCACTATTGCATTGTTCCATTACAATATTGTTTTACAGCGCCATGTGAGGATACTGCCCGTCGTATATTTTGATGGAATTTATTGCCTACTACTATGTAATATTCAGTAAGGGGTGAATAATTTCGGTAACAAATTATTTTACGTTATCATATTTAAGTGGAATTGTTTCTGTATTGAATTTCCTAGCCCCAAAATTACCTTAGCCGACCCAGCAATGAACTGGTTGTACCGGATAATAATAGTTAAAGAAATAAGTAATAAGGTAGTCTATATAAAATTGATATGTTCTATCTCCTTTGTTTCAGGTAAGCTAAATAGTGTTGCATGCCGTGTAAGTAAAACGACAGTTCTCTATTTAACAACAGCAGTCCTTTATTATTATTTAGACAGAAAGGTCATAGTTTCATTTCTCTCTCAGGCGTACGAGAAACTACAGTAAGTACATAATTAAATAATTAACGGGAGGGCAGGGCGCACCAAAATTAAACACAATGCCACGAACAAACACAAAAATAAGTCGTCAAAAATAAAGTTCCCAATTAATCCCGGAAAGTTGGGCAATCGGCTGAATTCCCCTTCCAAATTGTACAAGTTGTTCCGAGCCACAACCCACGGAATGACAAACCGCACCGAGTCACACTTGTGCGTGTGACTTCTCTATAAATTCCGTAAAAAAAGTCTTTGGGCAGGCCAGCGATATCATAACTAATGTAGAAATATAGACCCCCGAGGTTTCTCGCAGCGGCAAACTTCGGATCGTTTAGGCCAAATTAATTTGGTACCGTATCTTAATACAGAATCGATGGAAAATCGTGTCAAGCGCACACGGGCCCGAAAATAGACTTTGACCGTAATATGGAAATCTAGAACTATTTAAAACAACAATCTCAATATGGAGATTGACTTAACTCAAAGTAAATTGCTTGAAAAGTCAATAGCCATCACAGTTCCATATGAACACATGAATAGAGAACGGGTCATTACAGTCGGACGGTCTAGACGCGAAGTAATCTAACTCATAAATTTGGAAAAATAAACAACGTAACACACGCGGTTGCGAACAGGAGTCATCAAACATTGTGCTAGCCTCACATTTGTCATTTATGAATGTGTTACCTAATACTGAGATGAGTACTATGAATAGATGATAATTAAAATTTTAGACACAAGAACTATCGTACCTGTATTTATTGTGTACTTTATTGCACTGAAGCTATCGTACCTGTATTTATTGTGTACTTTATTGCACTTTCTAGAGATATTAATACAATTATTTACGCAGGCGAATATAAAAACGAAGAAGAAGATTACAAAATCTTTGATCATCATTCTTAACGTTTTTATTCTGTAACAACCTCGTGTAGACTAGTTGAAAAGGAACGCGAACAAACAAGAAGTCTTTGATGGAACATTAAATAAGCGAGCTAAATGAAATGAATACGGCAGTAGTGTCCCTCTATTATGCGAGAATAAAGACTGATGTTCCTTACCCTGGAACAATGTAAACTGTACTCAAAGTAAAATACACTGTGGTGTAGTTTTAGGGTCGTAAAAGTGAAGTGTATAGTCATACTAAAGATTTAGTAGATTTTCTTGGACTCGGTGGAAGCAAACGAATGCGCTATTGCGAAGGAAATAAGGTATCGTTGTTAGAGTCAATTTATTCTCAACGAATTGATATAATATTTTGATAGTTTTCGGTACAATGTCATGTTTCTGATTGAGAATTGTTGGTAACTTTCACTAACGTACGGATCTAACATGACGTTCTATGTCTAATTTACCTCGTAATAAGGAATAGTAAATAAAAAACATCAATAGCGTAGCTTTATTTTTCCCCAAGAAAAAAGTACACGTTTATTCCGCGAAGTTTTTTTCAGTTAACCGCAAAGAGGGGACACGAGGGCTCAAAAAATCACTAGTGATCAGTGAGGGGATGTAATCGAACCCCTGTTAGCATAATGAAGTAAGGACGCTATAAAAGTCGATCGTAGAACCTCGAGATGTACTTGACTGGATATACGACGGTCCAAGGAAGGTTTCAATGCTGTAGAAGAGGTTGTAAAACTTGAAGACACGTGATTCTAAAGTGAAGACACGAATCAAATTGTCGATCTCATTGCAGACTTTGAGTAAGAAAATAAATTAGAAAGGTCTTTGATTTTAAACTAGAAAATGGCTAATTTATATATTTTCATACAATTACGAAGTTATAATACTTAATTTCACTACATTATTTCATTGCTATAAATGAGGAGCGCATTTGTTTCAACAAATTCTTGTCGCAAGTTAAAAATTGATATTACTTGCCGAATAACAGCATTTATTTTTCAAATCGCTTTTAGTTTTTATTTGTATAAAGATATATTTTTCAATTTTAATTTATTTCACGCGTTCTTGAAAAAATCAATTTACTTATCATGTTTTACAATTGGAATACGCTTTGGAGCATGGTCACTTCCAGCATGTGAATTTGTCTCCTGATAAACAGGATGGCGGAAGTTTGATTGGTAGATGATGGTGCAGCGACAACTTTGATGGGGTCGGGACGGGATTTTAACGGACTTTAAGTAGGTCGCATCCTTATTTGTTTATAAGGAAAATGTGTTTGATGAAATACTTGAGGCTTTGTTTGATTCTATAGCACTTTATTTTAAGAATAAATTTTTATCATTCTGAATTTCGCTGCTAGAACTGCTGGAATTGCATAAATATCTAGTTCTACATTTCTAGTCGCACACCAAGCTAGCAGTTAAACCTAAATCCTACTAAATCAAAAACCGCGAAAGAATCTACAAACGACCTTTCTAGCATTAAATATGAGAGGCTATAAAACGCAAAGCCGCAGTGGCCGTTACTTGCAGATACCTAATACCTATTCTCTCTAGGAGTTGTTAAACCAAAGTGCCCATAGTTTCACGATATGCCGAACGTTTAACGATTCTTTTACGATAGACATGTACTAGATTGGTTCTAGAGAAGTTAGCTTTTGACTAACCTGTCTGATTCTCATTCCGTTTGTGATGATGGTGCATGATGCTAAAGATAACGATGTGTACGTGATGCAAGAAATTCTTAGTGTCAACTTGTTTTATTGAATATTGTCAATCAGTTTTGTAAGTAAATATCAGGGATTAGATTAGATGAACCCTTTTTAATGATCATATTACTTTTCGACCGTTTTTTTTATTGAATTGCAAGCTTGTAAATAATATTATTGGAATCCAGATTCAAGCGACTACTTTTTGTAACAAATATGGGTATAATTTGGAATACATTCTGTCATCATTTTCAAGATTAGAATCAACCAAGTCATGAACAATAAACCAACCCTGAATTTGGAACAACACCAAGACATCGGGTCCGTGCCACATTTCACAAACTGTTAACAACACAGTTTATGTATCAAGATGAGGGACAGTAGTAGAACAAAGTATGAATATAAATACAGATTATGTTCAGACTAGTTCAAGCTGGGATGGTGAGTCAGACAGCAGCGGCGCCACATTTGTCAAAGCTAAGACATCGACGCCCCAAGTGTCTGCAGTGAAGGAGTAAACAATTCCTTATAATAAAGACAAGAATTTTCAAATCAATCCTAGAATATTCAGTCCTTGCTAAGGTTCGTTGAAACGTATTGATGCCTGTATACACTGGTGGTACCCATAGTGAAATAATGTTAGGGTGGTATTAATAAACTAATCTCAACTTCAAGACTGCCCTCAAGATCTTGTCAATGTGACAGTTCCTATCTAAAAACAGAGACTTGAGCTTGATCTTGAGGGAATCTCAGCTAAGATTAGTTTATTAATACAACCCTTAGATAGGTAATTCGCTATCATAATTACTTATGTGGTAACTGAAAAAACAAGTTCAGTTTTAGAAATAGTTGGCGATAGTTAAAACACAGTGAAATATTATGAAATATATTATTGTACGTACTGTAAAAATAAGCGATAGACTGCGAATTCATTTCATAATCATGTTATAATCGTTTCCACTTAGAAACCTAGAGGAAACCGTGAGCTTTTAAGTAGATAATCCGCTAAAAATATTCTCCCGCAAATGTTCTACAGACCATTTGGAGGGTTCTTGTAAGGACAAGTCCAAGCATAATCCGTATGAATCTCTTTTTCCCGTCTGCCCGCTCCCTAAAATCTGATGACAATACGCTTTTTATGGTGAAGCTTGGATTAGAGAGTTTTCTGTGACTTTTAGTTTTTGCTTATATACGAAATAGAGTTGACAGAGATGGATTGGGTGCATTATTTATGACTTTAGATTAAGTATTGTGAAACTTAATATTTTCTGCTTCTTCTTCTTCTATCGTGTGGGTTGTGAGGTGGAGTACCAACCTCATCAATTCTGGTGTAAGGGTTACTATTGAGCCGCCAAAGACATGGTTCATGTAACGACTACTTACTTAGATCAGTAAGTAGTAACCAGGACCAACGGCTTAACGTGCTTTCCGAAGCACGGATCATCTTACTTTCGGACAATCAGGTGATCAGTCTGTAATGTCCTAACCAAACTAGGGATCACAAAGTATTTTTTTTTGATATGGTCCCATCGGGAATCGAACCCAAGACGTCCGGATCGTGAGCACGACGCTCAACTACTGGTCCACGGAGGTCGTTTTCTTCTTGCTTTATTTTAATGTAGTATCTGTTTTTTGCAATTTTTGTTTATTTTTACATCTTACTATCATCTCTCTCAAAAATCTGTTGTCATAATATTACCATTATGTACACCGTATAATTTAACAAAGGCGTATCCCCTTTAGCGTTTAAACTCTTTCAACCCATTATTGTCTTATTTTCATGCGGCCCTAATCTAGTATTATTAATATATCTTTTCTACCCCATTCTGTCGGATTTGGCTGCGCCGTTCGTCTCTGCCAGTCAGTGCCTTGCAGTCGCGTGCGTCTATTAATAAAGATTTTCTTCAGTCCCCGTTGTGTTGTGGATTGGTAAAGCTTGGTTCTCACTGTTTATGTCTATTCTTGCTTTATATTGATGATGATGTTAGCTATGATTGGTATTTTTTTTAAAAGAATGTTAGGGCCCTGTGCCGAGGTTTTTCTTGCAGCTTCTTTTCCCCTGCTATACAGATTGTGAGAAGCTGCAGTAGTTTTAGGCGGATGAGACGTTCGTTATGTAAAAATTGACGATTCAAAGTGTAACTATGTTACCTACTGAATAAAGATATTTTTGAATTGAATTTGAATTGAATTGTCCATAATTTCGGCTTTGGTAAAAGTTGTGGTTGGTCTCTCTTCAAATTTATGTTTCCTATAATGAAATGTTATTTATGAAAAACCAATATTTTAAGAATTTGTTGTTAAAAGTCCTTTCTTCGACTTCTAGATGTACATTATTCAGTTCGATGGTTAGCAATCAAGTCATTCATGTCGTCTGTGTATTTGTAGCCTTTAAATGTGTTCTTTTTTATACAGTTTAATATCTTACTAATTTTATTAGTCTGAAGTTTTGATTAACCCGCAGCTTGCCGCTTTCATTTCATTCCTCAGTTAGCGGTAATTTTTTACCTCCTTATGTGTTTTAAGGTGTTGTAAGAAAATCATCTAGTTCTTTTCATTTTCACGCTGTAGCAACTATTAAGTCCAAAACTACAACTTACTATAGGGATATAATTTAATTACCCTTGATCCCACACATTCTCGCGTGTGTACAACGTTTAAGGAGCTACCCTCATCTGATTGAGCCAGTTATGTTATTTACCTTATAAGCTTTCAGTACAGGGGGAGTGGTATATAGTGGACATTATGTTGACCAGGATTCGGGAAAATTATTTTATGGCAGGGGAGCGATTGTTGCTGAAACTGAATTATTTTTTGTCATAAGTGACTAGCTTCTGTATTGTGAAGTATATGACAAAAAAATTTTGGATGCATGATTTTGTTTTGATTTGGCACGAAACTTGATTTTTACCTTCTATATTAAATACCTATATTATATTACAGTTAAAGACAACCACTTGCTAAAAGTTGTCTACAAATACTTCAACATTTTTACTTTCTCCTCGTATTCACATAAACACATTTTGTCCTTAACATCTTTACGCTACATCATTTATGTCTACGACACACTTAACACGCCCATTTGAAAAATATACTTCTCTTTCATTACTGTGTTCAGTAAAAGTTTCATTACCATCGCGGCACCTCTTCCCAGTGTCCATAAAGTTTCTGACACTCTGCGCAAGTACGTAATACCTATCTCCTTAAATCTCGGCTGCGTTCCCTCAGGACACTTTACTGTTATTGCCTCGCCTGTACTGGAGGTAGATTTACCCCACTCTTATGAGAAGAGCGTGCATTATTTCAATTAGGTTTTAAGTACCGGCGAGTGTATTTTTAAATTGAAATTGCGCAGGTTTTATTAGGGCTTTCTTAGGTAGCTGCTCTAGTGCTGTTATTTAACGGCACATTTTATTGATTTCCGTACCTTTCGTAATTCAACTTAATAATAAGTAATATTAGAAATTGACGATATGTGTAGGTAAGTTACTTTAATTTCTGTTTTTATTCGTGAAGTACTATGATTAGCTCAAAATGCAGTGCGTTTTAAACCACACTGAATATATTTTTAACATAATACGTCTGGAAATGGGTCCCATAAATCGTAGAGGGCACGAAGACTACTCCACCAAATCGGATGGAAGTGGATGGAAAGAGGAACGCCTAGATCTGGCTAGTGATAATTTTGAAAATTTCTTTGATATACTGCCACCGACATTAATTACATGTTCCCAACAGAATATTCTTAGCGCAATTCTGCCAAAAATAGACAACAACATTCACTTGAATTACATTTGCTAAAAATATATTTTATTCTGTTCAAAGTGGAGGACGAAAATATGACGCTGAAGGGAAGTATGAAATATTATCTTTTCGAGGAGGCTTTCGTCAATGAGGTCATGCGTTCAAATGCGAGTGAGTGCCACTTGTTCACGGCTTGGTTGCTAAGAAGTACTCCTGAAAATTTCCGGATTATCATATTTTATAACAAGGAATCTCGAGCCGTTCTGCTGATTCCGGAAACAGTCTCCGAGAGTAATGTTGTTTTTTTGTTACATTTCTTCAATTTGCTGCTTGGTTCGCCCTTTTTCCTTTTCCAATTACAGATTTTATTATATTTAATGGCAACAAACACATAATTGGTAAAAACGTAGTTTTATCAATACACAAATAACAAGTCGTTTTAACTCCAGTATTTACTTTACAAAAGAAATGTCTGATACCGAAACCTTAGCAACAATCATTAGTAGGTAACGTACATAATTACCATCAAAATAGTATCTAAATGAAGCAGTACTCTAAGAGACAATGAAATCGTTTTATTACGTCGGTATTATTCAAGTATTGCTTATTTATACTACAATAGACTACTACACGTTCCATCCCAAAAATCTCGTTACTGAACATTCATATCCCAATTACATTGAGCCACGCAAAGGAATCTTTATCTCAGCATTTAAAGATAATGGCTAAGATAAGACGGCTCAAGTTATAATGGGGGCTGACCATGCATTTTCCACATTATTAGCTGAAATATTCGGGAGAATCCGAGCCATCGCGAAGTTAATTTTCGAATAGACGATATTTTGGTATCTGGGTCAGTATTTGATATTGGTTTTCGTACTTATAATGGATATACATTATTGGTTAGCAAAACCTGAATGCCTTTAGGAAAATATTCGAAATTATGATATAAATCAGCAACATAATATTATAACACATACTATACACACACTAACACATACTATATTATTTCACATTTTTAGTACCTAACCCAAAAGGATTGCAATTTACTTCATGACGTAATTAATCGAAGTTTTTAATAGAAAGGAAATTGTGATTGTTAGATCTTTCTCCGTTATTAGAGTTTCAAGTGAATTCACAATCTTCAGAAAACTTTTTCTGGAGAAAGAGATTTCTTGACTTCGTTACCTTCTGAAAGTTCTGAAATCTCAAACGTTACAATACCCGAGTTACTCTTTATTTTCAGCCTGTAACCCAATCTTCTCTCGACTGGGAGGTTTCATCACAACTTTCTGAAGCACGCAGAAAATTCTTAGATTTTCTGAATTTGTTCGTTCATCTAAAGTCACTTTACGAAGTTTCTAGATCTCTTTAGGGTTACAATCTCGTAAGTCGTGGTCAAACGTTTGGGAACTCCAGCACAGTTCGCCACAAACTTAGTCCCTGATTATTTTTCTTCTTTACTTGGGAACATTTGAGACTTTATAAAACTCTTCAGACGGTCATTTTTCACAGCTTTTCTGCTTCAATTTGATATAGTCACCCTGCTAGTAGTTGCTAAAGAAAGTCACAACTTATTTTATTTGAAACTGTTGCCGGACGCAGTTCTGGTGCAATTAGTTGAAATTAGGATCTTAATTAATGTTCCTTTCATTCAGTGAGAAATGTAATCATCTAACAGTTTTTATGTACCGTATTTTTTATTATATGTTCTACTGAGAGTTTAAGAATATCCATTCACACCTGCCATGCATAGCAATTTTGCTTGACATAAGTTACGGATTTGTTAGGCGTTGCTTATATCTATCCATCGATCATTATTTATTATTTTGTCAATCACGGGAACTAATTGGGAAACGGGGAATGCTACTTAAATAACACAATTACAGAATTCAAATAGAATAGACTATCCATACCAAATAGAATTTCCCCTTAGACATTTGAGGTCACAGGCTCCGTCTCACGAACGTCCGAGAATAACTTAAAGTAAACAATTCCAAATCCTTTGAGATGCCTCCTTTAAACACAACTACTGTCCTACCCACATTCAATTTGATTTACTTACCACTATTATTCGAAGGATATTCAAATTCCGACCGTAACTCTCTTACTACACAATACGTTGTTTAATGTCTGCAGACAACGTCTTGACTTCATCGTAACGTCCTGTAACATTATTTGAGTAAGACCTTAGTTGCTTGTCCCAAGATTTTGAAAGGACTATACAACTGGTCCAGTTTAAGGTGACCTGTATGACCCTTGGAAATGTGTTGCTATTTCGATGGTTTCGATAGTGGGGCAGGGGTCAAAGATAATAGGTGATAATGTACGTTTGTAGGTTCCCAGTGGGGCGTTTAACACGGAATTCGGGTCTTAACGCTTAGCCCCAGTAATTACTAAGGGATACTCAGGATACGGTGATGCACGGTAGGATTGTGGGGCGATTGTTTTGTTTGCTAATGTTCCTGCTCTTGTTTTATTGCGACGGCCATTTAGATGTTGGTACTGCAATTCGACAATGATGATTAATGTAGTCATGAATGGACTTACTTTAGGATGATCCAAAGAAGCTTTGGCACATAGAATTAGAAATACCTTAAAGTAAATCCGTAGTAGCCTTGTTCGGAAAACGCGTGACTTACATTGTAGGGTTCGAATCCCGACTCGGGGTCTGCACCTTTAAAGTCACAATTGATATCACGTGCTTTCCAGGATTTGTGCCCGGTTAATGGTAAAAGGCTCGCCCCCTATTACACGGGACTTAAACATAGTTAGCGAGGAGTGGGTGTATATACTATACACCTCTGCCTACCTCTTTAGGAATACAGACGTGATGTTAAGTTATAATCTTTTTATAAAAAAACGTGATTGGAAATGTATTTTTTTTAAAGAACGTCTAGGGCCCTGTGCCGAGGTTTTTCTTGCAGCTTCTTTTCCCCGGCTATACAGGTTGTGAGAAGCTGCAGTAGTTTTAGGCGGATGAGACGTTCGTTATGTAAAAATTGACGATTCAAAGTGTAACTATGTTACCTACTGAATAAAGATATTTTTCAATTTGAATTTGAATTTATAAACGCGATATGGCTATACCGCCACTTATCACGTTGGTATAAAACAGAAAGCTCGATGAGGTATGGGTACTTCGTTTCGTTTGCGGTGGATGTACCTCTGACTACCTCAATTGGGATGTAGCCGTGAGCTTATGTGTAAATGTATAAAGAAAGCTAAGTAAGTAGCACAGCATAAGTAAGTTGTCAACTTAAGCAAGCCAAATGTTTTATCGTAAGCCTTGTCTGTAGTGGATAGCCATGTGTAGTGTGCTCGAACTAAGCGGATTGGGCAGGTCGACAACACGGTATTGTTTTCACAAGCCTTCTCTCAGATTATGTCTGTACCCGTCGCCTGAGTATGATAATATTTTCAAGTAAGTTTAGTTCAGATTTTTAGGTCTGTACATATATACAGATAGATAAACTCACGACGCTAATGCTGGGGCGGTCAGAGCCAGTTAGTAACGGCCATTTTGGGTACGAAGACCTAAGATGAATATAATCTCCCTAGCAATATCCCGCTTTCACAGGGTCCGCTTACCTAACCTGAATATTTGACAGGTCCGGTTTTGTACAGAAGCGACTGCCTGTCTAACCTTCCAACCCGCGAAGGGAAAACCAGCCCAATACAGATTAGCCCACCCGGTTATATACCTGACATGCGTTTCGGAGGTATGTGCCTGGAGGTTTTCACTTCGCTTCGTCAAAACTTCAAGTTAAGTAAGTAGATCCTGTAAAGACGGAATAATGCTTGGGGATAATGATAGTTTTTTTGTACTATTCGGAGGACAGGAGTCCTAGTACGGCTTTGAAATAGACTACTCTGGGCGCCATCCACGCGCTTCAGACAGAGAATTTTCAATATTGATAGTATCGATTTAATAAATATTATTAATAGGCATATCGATATTTAGATTATTTAGATGCTCACAACCTGAATACTGCGGGACGGAAGGCAAGAGGGAAACCACTGCCCTAGTTTTCCCTAAAAAGTAGCATGAAAATTGCTACACCGACAAGAGCGTGACTCTTAAATTAGTGATGTGATTTTTAATTAAATATAAAATAATAACTTTGTTTTTAATTTAATAAAGTTTGTCTTTGTCTTACACCTAAGTAACTTAATACTGTGTTACTATAAAATAATTTGGTTTCGTTCGCCTCGCTCGGCTATTATTAATCAAATCCGACAAGCACGCGACGTCGCTATGAATTTTGTTCGGAACCAGCTTGTTCTTTGCTTCCATATCACACAATTAATGTTCCATGTCGGGCGTTTCACATTTTACTAGCTTTATATCCGAGCTGAGATATGGGAAGTATTTTTCGGTATTAAAATCTTTTTTGGGTAAGGCGAGAATTTAAATTTTTGACCTTTATTTCGTAGAGAACCAATGTAAGGAAGCTGTTGCAGTCTGCTTCTATGCTGTTCTGGGAGCAAATAAAAAACAGAGAACACGTTCAGCTGCTTGTCTTCCCGGGCATGTCGTAAAAACCGACAGAGCGATTGTGTCCTCTAACATGATGGACTAATGTTATGGGCGATAGGCTGATCCCTTATCACCATAAAGTTCATCATATCCAGCTTACGTCATCGCATCAACAGTGGCTGCAAGTTGTCTTTGATTACTTGTGGCTCTGCCCACCGCATTACGGATTACGGGTGTGAGTTTTTGTATGTATGTATTAGTGATGTAACGAATGTTGGATTTTTCACATTCGCGAATGCGAATGCGATTGCGAATAATTATCTTCAACATTCGCGAATGCGAATACGAATGCGAATATTTTAAAATGTCAAAAAAGCGCGCTTAAAATGTTTGATAGGTTTGACGTTTCGTATAAGTTTCACTTGTCACGGAATTACCAATAATTTTGAACGAAAAATGATTGTATTGAAAGCAGAAGTATTCAACGATGGACGACATACAGGAGAAAATATAGCGGCAAAGTTAGAAACTATGTTGTCATCGTGGGGAATTCCCAAAGAAAACGTATTATGTATTGTAAGAGATGGTGGCACTAACATGAAAAAAGGTATTTCTTTATTGAGCATTAAAAACATTGATTGTTCATCGCACCAAATCCAACTTGTTGTTAAAGAAGGGCTTAAGTCACAAGAATCAATCATTGCAGCCATTAACAAATGTAAAAAGAAAGCGACACATTTTCACCACTCTAATGTAGCTCAAGATGAACTTTCGCTAAAACATTCGCTAAGTATTCGCATAAATTTTGCGAATGCGAATGCGAATGCGAATATGCAAAAATTTGCGGATATTCGCGAATGCGAATGCGAATGCGAATATTCGTTACATCACTAGTATGTATGTTGCAGTCTTTGAAATTGTAATGGACTGTTTTTGTTTTAGTAATAGCTTCTTAGTATGTAGATATGTTGGATTAGGTAGATAGTCAACATTTTCGTGTGTAGAATTTGAATCAGGTATGCTACATAAAAGTTGAAGGAATTACAGATCACTATTATCACAATAATGAGTTTAATTGTTCTCCGCCTATTTACTATACTCACTCCAAACTAGCTAAATTAATAAAGACATATCTACTACAAACAAAGTCTCTGTGAAAGCAACTCTCAACAAACCATTCACAATTCCAGGTAACTTTTTGGGAATTGCGCACCTTTCCCAATTCCTGGGTAAAATAGAGGTATTTTCTCATTTCAGCCTAAACTATCCGAACCTAAAATCTCTCCCCCAACGTGTAAGTATCCCACCGAAATCCTTAACACGTAGTTGAATTAAAATACCTCGTGACCCTTTTTCATTAATAAGAAATCTTCGCCCCACATTGAATATTTATGCAGGTGAGCCCTGGGGCAAGTGGTGAGAGGAGAGCGTGTTAAAAAAAACTTAAGAATTTGAAAAACTTCAAACTGAGGTTTTCCCACTGCGATATGATAATATGTGATATGGGGTTATTCAAAAAAGGAGTTAAAAAGACTGTTCTAGATTGCCAACAGATAGGCAAAATCAGGGGTGGAAAAACCCGGGGTGCTGCAAATGTCCATAGGCGACGGTAACCATCATGTGGCCCGCTTGCCTGTTTGCCGTCCAACAGGGCTAACATGCTCAACGTGATAAAATTAACGATCCATTCAATAAATTTTGTCGGAATCGATAAGTTTGTTTCCTTACATGTGTGATTTTATTCGTATTTTGACAAAACGACATGACAAAACCACATGACTTACTTGGGTTCACATATTGACATAATTTTATCTTCAGAATCGATAAAATGACCGTAACAACATATCGTAATAAAAAAACAAACCTGACAGAAAGCGGCAAATGGTTAACGATGGAGCGAGCTTCAAGATGCCAATGCAAAGTTGAGGAAAACAGAACCATCGGTTCATGGCGAAATATAATGATGACACGAGATTGGTTAGTCTTCTTTTCTAGTGTGGGTTGTGAGATCAAAGTTATCATCAATTCTGGAGGCAGGTGGTGAGCATTGAACCGTCAAACACCTAACTTGGCTCTTGTAATGACGACATACCTACTTTTACGTTGGTGATATAGGTACACCAGATAATTAATGTCATCTTGCAGATTGTAAGCTAGTAAAATTTCCATGGATATACACCACCAATTAATAAGCTGGCAATGTTACTTATATATCTGTTTCTTGTTCGAGCATTTAAGCTCTTGATAATTTCTTTGGCATTATCTGTTTTTGATTGCCCTTACAATAATCATTGGAACTTCGAAAGCTTAATAAAATACAATGAAAATCTTGCCATATCCGATACGAGTCACCTAAAATATAATAGACTGGGCCTTTAACTCCTAGCTTACACCACACAGGTATACGAGATACGTAGGAGAACGGTTACTTGATTTTTCTGATACATTTTCATGAGGCCAGTAACTGTAGTGGGGTGGGATATTGTCCAGTATTCGAGATTGGGGTCCTATCTAAGCAGATTAGCTGCCAAAAGGGTTTGACACATGTTTTTTAAAGTTTACTTTTAAAAATTTAAAGACCGCAATACCAAAATCTTTCTAATCAAAGACCTTAAAGTATCTCTGGCATTGAGACTTTACCAAACCCTGACTTATACAGCCGATATAGTTATTTTATTTGTGATATAAGTACCTAACGAACTACTAAAATAATTAAAAGAAAATTATACTCAATACCTCGAACGTAAAACCAATAGACATAATGCAGTCAGTACTAATTTATCTTAAGCGCTGTTTTTACTAATACAGTTGGCTCGATCATCAGAACTCGGTGAGGTGTGGGTACTTTGTACATTTTGCGATGACTACCCCCCATAGGGATATACTCGTAACCTTATGTGGAATAACTACACAAGTAGGAATACTCAAACATTTTCACCTCATACGACTCTCTTACCAAATGATGCTATATTATACAGTTTAATAGGTACTAGTGAAGTAAGTTTACAGCAATAGGATAGAGAAAGTGCTCCACAAAACTGTAAGTAGGTAATTTTAACTCCAAACAAAATCGCATCGACTCAACTTGAATGCTGACACGTAGTGTAACTATTCCGTTATCAAGTTGCAGCAGGTCTAATGCCCAATTTTCGCGTAAAACCACAGACTGTAATCTTTACTGAGGTAGGGCTATATTCGTCCGCCACACACCTAGTCACCAGTCGACTGTTAAAAGTTGATTTGCAGCTAGGTATGTTAGTTATTGAAGTATTAACGTGGATAATTATGATGAATTATAATATACGTATGGTGACTGTTTGCCTGCTTTTATTACAGACATCTGAGGGCACGGTAGTGGGGACAAACAAAACCAAGCGCAAGAACACGGCACTACCTACCATTTATCGACACGTTGTATCGTTTTTTAAATTTATTTTACCGGTATATCTACGATACGAACATTTATTTATTTATTTATAAAAATGTGCGAAAACATTACATGCAACAGATACCAGTTAATAGATATGCCTTCGACAACGTCTATGACAGAGATCCGGTATCCGGCAGTCTACCGATCTGGTAGACTTAGGCATACTGTAAACATTATACTAGGACACCAGAAAATCAGGCGCGCAAATAAATAGGTTAACGCGGATCCAGTTAGCGAGTTTAACCAGTTCCGGACGCGTCTGAAACGGCAACACAGTTACTGTCACGCCTTCCAATTATACACGCTTGTTAGTTATTGCCTTCGCTATTTGGAGTGGGTATACTGATAATGTTTTAGAGGCATTGAGCGTGGCTTTTAGGCTTTGTTTTTTTGGAGACACGGGCGCTAAGGCCGGCGTCTACCAAACGAATTATGGCGTTGACAGCGACTCCCCGAACGTCGATTCTTGCTTCGAGGCTTGACGTCGCGTTGTACAGTTCAAAACACAATTTTAATCACGCTACATACAATATTTTTTCCACTGAAACAATTGCATTTTTGACTCATTTTCATTTCATATTTTTGAAAACACCGCGCGTAATGACGTTTCTGCGTGAACGCGCTTTTAAATCGCCGTATGTTTGAATTGTCAAAACGCTCGCTCACCGCGTCGCTACATCTTTATAAGCTAGGATTAGGATTGAAAGCTAAGGGATTTTATCAATATGTGTACATCTATTAAGTCCGCACATCAATAGCAATGTCAATGTTTTTATAAGAATCATAAACACGGGTGCTATAAAAGGTTCTTACTTTATATACCACTGCCTCTATATCACAGGAATTACAAAAGGAATTTTAAATGTGAAACGAACTCCTTACTCATGCATAATTAAAAATGTTAAAATATTCTAGCACACATTCCAGATTGTTTCCCATTTCTTTGTAGAAAAGCTAGCAGTTTGATAAAACAAAAGAAAGTTTTTAATATGAGATTCTTTAATACTTACGCTACGTACTTACTTGGTTATTTAAAAACTGGATGGATAATAAATCATCCAGACAAACATCCGTCTTGCTTTTTTGTAATTGTTTTAGTGGAAATTTGATATGATGTTGTTGTCTTTTTTTTGTGTGTGGCGTCCTTTTATAATAAACTTATTCTATTCTAAATTATTAAACATAAAAATAAACTAGAACTGAAAAAAATAACATACATACATAAACTCACGCCTATTTCCCACCGGGGTAAGCAGAGACTATAGAATTCCATTTGCTTCGATCCTGACACACTTCTCTTGCTTCCTCCACATTCATCAATCGCTTCATACACGCACGCCGGTTCAGAGTAGATCGTATTGAACCTGTTCTAAGGACATCTCCAATTTGATCATCGTAAGTCCTTCTCGGTCTTCCTCTGCCAGCCCTACCATCAACTTTCGCTTTATATACCGCTTTTGCAATTCTATTATCCTGATAAAAAATAAACCTAAAATAATTTTCTATATTTTCACACGTTTTATTTTTAGATAGGTAGGTTAATAAAATACCAACAACAATTTAGTTTTAAATGACATGCATCTATAAAAAAACATGTTTTCAGAAAATAAAACACAATCGCGTCAACAAAATTCTAAAACTCTTTCAAACACAGCGAGCGAGGAGCGTTTCGGTGGCCATATTGAAACGTGTCAGTCGGTCTAAAATAGAATATAATTCACTAGTTTTAGCTAGTGTTATAAGGTGAACAACTTTAAAAAGATTGTAAGTACTTACTGAAAAAATAAAATAAAGATTTTAACAAAATCCATTTAAGTTCTTTTAAAAGTAGTTTCTGAAGTACCACAAAACTCTTTCGAAATAGGAACGTTTCGGCGGCCATATTGAAACGTGTTAGTCTGTCTCATGTAGAAAGATCATTGTACCGCTGCTACCAAAGATAATATAATTCACTACATTTTAGCTAGTAGACAACTTTAAAAAGATTGTAAGTACTTAGGTACTGAAAAAATAAGACGATAGATTTTAAACAAAATACATTAAGTTCGTTTAAAATAGGTACCAAAGTACCACAAAACTTTCGAAATAGGAACGTTTCGGCGGCCATATTGAAATGTGTCAGTCGGTCTAGATTGTTCCGCTGCTTTGTGGCGGCCACAGTCGCAGTAAAGTGGCACTCGCTCTGTTTCCTTCGCAAATAGTCGGGAGAAGTTCCGCCCAAATGAAAAGAGCTGGGAACATTGACTGCAAATACTAGAGATGTGTAAAACTTTTATTAGTGTAAGTTTTGGGACGATTGTCAGAAGTGGCTGTTTGTTCTCTCAAGCTAATGTAGAAGCGGGCTTGAATATAATATTATTTACTTACCTACATATTTATGTACGTTTTTGAATTTGCCAACAATATGTTATTTTTTTAATTTATCTTTTTTTATTTTATCTTTAATGGAATGGACAGAATCACCAGTTATCAAAAGACATGCAAGTTGGAAGAAAACAAAACCTTTTGTCTGTGTGACAATTCAAAAGTTTACGTGAAGAAGTCAATAACCGATTTACCTATAATCGTGTTTTTTTTTTATCTTTGTGATATGCATGGCTTTTTTTTTAATTTTTAATGGCTTTAAAATAATGCAATATACAGCTGCAAATAACAGGTTAACAGTTAACAAAAGCAACAGATGAATTTACCAGAACCGTGCCCCAATTTCACCACAGAATAGTGTACTAAACCATAGCTCACCGTAGACTGAAACGCAATAATTACAGCTGTAACACTGTACTTCACATTTACATTTCGAACACACATGCTATCCGCCATTGTTGGGACTGCATGAAATGACTGGGGTTGGTGAACGCACCGTGTTTTGGAAACGTTCAATTTACGTTTATTTCTTCGTTTAATTGAAAGGAGTGGGTGGCTTGGGAGCGTGTGGTTGTCTAAAACAGACATAGACATAATGGAAATGTACTGATTTCTTCGGCCTTGTTTCACTAGGACACCATGGTGACAAAACGCAGTTGTATAAGGAGTAACACCAACTGGTTACGCAACTTCTGGTTGCCGGCTTCCGAATCCCGATCAGTTTCCCGCTGTTGGCGCTATCATTGTAGGTATCTTACTGTAGGATAATTCATGATGATGATATTAATGAGACAGTCGAATCTTACTTCTTGTAATAGCTACAGTCGTTTAATGAAGGATTCTGAAGAGACGACATAATTTCAATAAAAGAAATGAGTGCAGTTTTCACTAACACAGTTGACTCGGCTATTATCGACGGCGATACGGCTTACCACCTATCACGTTGGTCTAACAGAAAGCTCAATGAGGTATGGGTACTTAGTTCATTTTGCGATGGATGTATCTCTGTCTACCCGTAATATCACAATGATCAGCAACACACCTATGTACCCACATGCCTATGTTATGTTGTTGCTGATCATTATGAAATTCCAGATAAAGATATAAGGCACCTGTGTTCTGAGGAGTTTTTTTCACCGGTTCTACTCCTCAGTGACAACATGATTCTAAGGACCGCATCTCAATAGGAACCTACGTCCCAATTAGGGTAATTGGGATATAGTCGTAAGCTAATGCTAAGAATTGTATAAACAGTAGGTAAGTTTTAAATCAAAGTTCGGAACTTATCAACAAAACTAAAGCCTTATGGCGGAATTTACAATGCGCCAAACTTACATGTTACCTCATTTCTTACGGTTTCCCAAGATACAGGCTCCGCCTAGTTTGGAAACCTCTGTGCATTTCGGTCATATTTAAAATGCAACCACCATATTTCATAAACACATTTTTCATTTCATTTTCAATGAAGAATTCTCTAAGATCATCGTTGGTCTCTAAAATTTACGTTTACAAAAATATTTCAATTCCCCGACAAATGACAATAAACATCACTAGGGCCCCAAGACCCTTCAAAGGTCCTATTTGTGACAATTGACTTTCATAGAACACATTAGAGCGAGACAAACTAGCGTGAGTGAGGGAGACAGGTATACCAGGAAATGAGGAACAACATAAATATTCAGCAGAGCATTTACTTGGTAATGAAAAAGCTAGGGTTTAATTCAAATTCATGTGAGGCTCTGTGATGTGTTGACATTGTCTCTTTGGCAAGTCTTAATAAAGAGGGTTCAAAGAAACTTCCCCGTAATATGGGAGAGACAAAGACAAGGTGGGGAATTGTATGAGGAGCTCGTTTCGTCAATCTTCATAAAGTAATGCGTCTTATATAGGCTGTCTTTATCCTTTGGTCGCAGACGTAAAGATGTTCACAAAAGAAAAATAACATGTACTGCGTGTCAGGAATGATCAGCGATGAAGAGAATAGTAATACCAACTTTTATGTTGGTCAATTAAAGCGTGTAGTTCTAGTTCGATTTTCACTCAATTATCACTCAAGTTTTTTTTTTGATGTGACTTATCGTAAATATGCCGCAAATGGCAGTAACTACGTGGCTGGACAGGAATAAATGGGTGTCGATTGCCCGTCCCTTTCTGTGACATGCAATAAATGAATATGATTACAACTTGGCTGAGGCCCCAGGTCATTGTGCGCACTACTAAACTATTCGACTTTACCGTCCAATAACCTTTGAATTTTTTAAGATCCAACTTTTCTTCGTTCAATGCAACTAGCAATTATCCTCGTTGCAAGTTTGCGTACCGTCGATAGTTCGTACGATATGAGCAGTCAACATTCACGAGGCAACGTACACGAAGCAGTTACGGGAATTATTTAACGAGTATTATCGACGGGTTTTGATGAACCGTGGTCTAGTGGTTAGAGCGTTAGGCTCAAGATCTGGAGGTCCGGGTCCGATGGGGACATTGTCGAAATCACTTTGTGAGACTGTCCTTTGTTTGGTAAGGACTTTTCAGGCTTGAATCACCTGATTGTCCGAAAAAGTAAGATGATTCCGTGCTTCGGAAGGCACGTTAAGCCGTTGGTCCCGGCTATTAGCCGTAAAAACACCTCCACCAACCCGCAGTGGAGCAGCGTGGTGGAGTATGCTCCATACCCCCTCCGGTTGATTGAGGGGAGGCCTGTGCCCAGCAGTGGGACGTATATAGGCTGTTTATGTTATGTTATGTTTGATGAAACTGCTTGATGTTTTATTCTTAAGGAAATGAAACATTTCAACGGGGAACCTTCGAAACCCGGTACCGGACTTGCACCAACGAGTTATTACTTTATCTTAAGTGCAGTTTTCGCTAATACAGTTGGCTCGACCATTATAGACGGCGATACGGCTCACCTATCACATTGGTCTAACAGAAAGCTCGGTGAGGTGTGGGTACTGAGTTGGGGTGGCATGGATGTACCTCTGATTACTCCCAATTGGGATATAACCGTAAGCTTATTTGTTGCAATGTTGACTTACGTTTATATGCGCAAATATCAAATTGCAATATTGCTTTTTAGGCCCAGTAACCGTCTTTTTCTTTCGCCAACTTTATAAACCTCGAGGTTATTATACTCAGACATGGCTCATGTACCAGCGACTACACACTTACAGTAAATAGTAGCTGAGACCAACAAATTAAGTTGGCAGTTATTGATGACAATCTGAGTTTCGCCAAGTGTGTGTCGCCTCTACATGATGATGACCGCTCTAAGAAAGGATGCAGGATTTGGCAGGAACGGGTACACCTCCAAAACTCCGATTCGCCGTCCGAGAGACCTCCGTCAGGTCTTGATTTGCCTTGGCTTACCTGGAAGTCTCTAAATAGACTTCGGACTCAGGCGGGCCGAAGTAAGGACAATTTGTTTAGGTGGGGTTTCTCGGATTGCTCGGACTTTAAGTGCAAGTGCGGCACTGATCCCCAAACGATGGAATATCTTACATCGTGTCCTGCGTGCTCGGACACCTGATGGAGGATCTGATGAGCGCTGCAGATAGCGCCATAACTGTTGCCAAGTTTGCCATCGACACGATAAAAAGAGAAGATGAAACACCTGGAAAACATCAGTCACACAAGAGCAATTTAAAAATAAAACGAATGAAAAATAAACGAATTTTTTCTAACACCCTCAAGACCTCAACACCTCCGTGCAGCCGCTTACCCTCCCTAACTTTACTGCAAATTGATTCAATTGTTTGTTGCTTATTGCTCATATCGCTGGGTTCTGTCGTGTCAACAATGCATTCATCTTTACCCTCCGCTAAAACCTCTTGTGAAGGTTTGTAAGAGGTCTCCGAAGTTCTTCCTTCTGAAATACATCACAATACCAAAACAAACGATCTTCGCCGACGCATTCAATTAACCCTCATGTAGTGGCGAATTAGGGATGTGATCGTGGTATTGAAAGAAACAGTTCAATTGATTTTTGTGAGTACGAGTACTGTTGTTTAAATCAATACGAGGTCGTTTAGGCGCAGAATGTCCAATTCGCAAAATGTCTACCGGTCGCAAATAGTCCAATTCGCAGAATGTCCAATTCGCAAAATGTAAAAAATATTGTATATAACAAAAATATTTTCGTAAATGTCTGTTTTTTGACATGACTTATTGTTCGCCGCAAATGACATTAACTACTTGGCTGGACACCATTTGTCCGCTTAGGGCTCTTATCCAGTACAGTGAGGGTACCCAGTTGGGCACGAACCTTGGCTTAGAACACCGTCTGAGCGGATTATATTTGAAAGAATTAATCGACCCATGTGGGCCAATAACCTTGATAGATATATAAAATACTTTATTGTGCACAGTAAACACAAAATACAGAGATAAGGACAACATTATACAGAAAAGCATAACAGGCGGCCTTATAGCCTTGAATTCATCATTAAAAAAAAAAACTAGACAGTGAAATAGTATTCCTAACGCTATTATGATGCGTAGACTGAGGAGCATGCTACACAGATGATCATCATCACGATTTTTACTAGCTTAACCCAAGGTTTGCCATTTCATTATTGGATGTAAACAGTGGTTCAAAGATAGAGTGAATAAACTTTTGCTAGGTAAGCGTGTGCCATCTTAAGCCACCCCGTCACTTAGCCGGGTGAAATTGTCACCAAACGCGAATTAGTCGACTGAGCTCACTCGCGAGTCGACTCACACGCCGTCCCTAGTACACGCTAGCCAAGGCGACTGGGAAAACCAATTATCGGGGGAGTTCCATCCTTGGCAGTGCTCATTCTTCCAAGTTCTGCTATTAGCCTCTGACTGCTGTTATGAATGGTCGCAAAGTGCAACAATGGCCGATAATTAAAAATATTAGGGGAGCGAGTTTGTTAATGTTTTTTTTTCTGTTGCAGGTAATGTTGGTGTTTGACGCAGTTAAGTGGTTTCAGGTTGGTTTTGCTTTGGTAGACTGGTTGATATTTTGTAGATATGTACGTTGATTTCTTGAAGGAGCTTTAAGGGTAGTTAGTTTGATAGAGTTCGATATGAAACATACGCATTTGGAGCAGATTTTGGAACAGAATACATACATGCAAACTCACGCCTTATCATGTCCACCGGGGTAAGCAGACTATGGAATTCCATTTGCTTCGATCCTGACACACTTCTCTTGCTTCCTCCACATTCGTCAACCGATACATTCAGCGCCGGTTCGGTTGGAACTCAATGATATTACTTACATAAAACACCATTGATGGAACTCATCATTATTATATGTTTTCTAAAATAGTGGTACCTACTACAAATACCCACATGCACATCAAGTACAGGACTTTTACTTTTAATAGGTCCATAAATATAGGTAACATGTTATTTTGACTAACATTATCAACAGCTTTGCTTTGGTGGTGTTTCTCTCGAGAGACAAGTTACAAGAAAACTACTCATTCGTAACGAAGGCAGTGGAAACTTGTGCATAACAACGAAAGTTTTGTCTCGTCTGTCGCCATGGCAACGGGCCTTTAATTCGGTCCAACAAAGGCCCGGCTGCCTGTTATTAACGTCATGCTCCAATTATTGTCGTCTCGGAAGAATAGTAACAGCCTGTAGCTAACTTTACGGTTAGGCTTTTAGCTCTTTGGGTGCCCAAGTACAATAGGGCCTTTGTGTTAACACTAGTTTATAGGGACTCTGAAGGGCTTATGTAAGGTACTCGGGTACTGTAAAGTTTTTATGTGTGACATTTCAAGCCGATAGGATCTCTAAACTTGTTAAACAAGAATTTATATTCGAAAACGTGTAACACGTAAAAAGGGAAGATAGCCTACTGATTTACGTGCACGTTGTGGCTTAAAAGTTTAATGAAGTAAAATAAAATTTTCCATGCTAATATTTAGTTTTTTACGCCGCACTGATTGAGTTTATGTGTTGTATTTGGTAAAACGATAGCAGTGATTGGCAAACATGAGAACGTGTATTGAAATACCTATATTAAAAAAAAACATTCTACAATACAATACAATAAAAATACACTTTATTGCACCAAAATAAAAAGAAATAATTACAAAAGACTCTTAACTAAGTAAATGGCGGCCTTATCGCTTAAAGCGATTTCTAAGGACGTGTTTAAGAAAAAGTTCGTAAAAGAAGATAATTAGTAACATTTCTTTGCACAAACGCACACACAAACATCTCTCACCCTAAACGCATATACCTGCTCCGTTCCGTCGTGGGTAAAAATAAAGCTTCCCAGAACGCACACAGAACAATGACATAATGTCCAATTTTCTGACACGAAAGAAATTTCAACTGCATTTTTATGCTATTATTCCAACATTCAATTCAGTTTAAATTTTATGAAACAAACGAATAAAAAGCCGAATAATATTAATATTTAAAATAGTAAAATTGAAAAATAGTTGTTGTCGTAGTTTGGCGTTTTGCTAGTAAAATTATGGCGTGTTGCATGCAATCTCTATGAAACTTACAAGAACATTTCTACTAAACAAGGCATAAAGATTTATGTAGATGTCGACAGTAAAACTAAGTTGGGAAGTAAGGGAAATTGGGGCAAAAGAATTTATTTACACAGTGTACTTAAGTGTTGTAAAGTGAGAATTACTTTGATGGTGCTAATGATGTTATAAAACAAACGTCTTTATTACGGTGTCGTGTTTAAACTATATTAAAAGGAGATTTTTGGAAAATTTACTTCTTTTAGGATTTGAAATCTATTATTTGAATAATGTCTAACTTGTCAACATATGGCCCAAACCGCTTGGACTAGAAAGCTGAAATTTTGCTCGGAGCTTACAAAAAACTCTTCTATTCATTGAGCTCTATTTATAATGTAAGCAATTACTTCTTAGGGTTCTTAGAAATTCAGTCCCTAAAGTGAAAGAGATTCTACGAGAAAAATATGTAATTACAAAAAAATATATAAGTACTATGAGTATGAGCATCATTTGAGAAAAATGTTTTGATCGATTTGGCGGATTCTTTTTTTGTTTTGTTGGATCAAGTATGGTTGGGTCATAAGGTAAACAGGACTTTATTGGGTAAGTAACATAACATAAAATGCTTAACTAGAAATAGAAGCTAGTCTAAGATGATCTAAAATCAAATTATTTTTCCTTTCTGACTTACTTTCGAATTTTAATCAGTCATAGTATTACTATAAAAATTCAAAAGAAAATTTTTGTTTTGATTTTTCGTAAAAACTATTTTCATTTGACTAAGTTGCAAAATTATTCTAGCATACTCGTATTGTTAGAACGGGTTTTGTATGAATAGAAACTTGGAAAATCCACAAAAGCCAGAAATTCGGACGCGCCGCCATGGTAACTGTAAAAACAACTTCGAGAAATGAATTCCGAAACCGTTCACTGTGCTTTATCAAGAAATAGTCGACCAAAATATGCAATAAGTAGGGAGTGATGAGGCAAAAGTTCTATTTGCAATGTAAAAGGAATTCTTGAAAGATAGTAATATGAAACTGGGCGGACTAAGTTCTCGAATAATGCAGCGGGTAGCCGCTGTCGATATACAGTTGCTGGAAGTTACTGGACTGTATTTATTTCTACGATGGTGTTTCTTCTTTGTTTATTGTTTTTCACTATAATAAAAGTCGTACATATGTGGTGCCCAGACCATAGAATTGATCATTTCATGATGTGCTCGATCATTTCATGAAATGGTCATATTTCATGAAATAGAATATCATTCGTTGGCCACATCATGATGTAGTTTGACCAGATCAGTGAACACAAAACGTTTATCGATATGAGTAAATAAATGCATGATTACTTCATGATATGGCCAAACGTTGGCAATCATATCGTAAAATTAGTAACATTATTCACCGATAGTGGCGCTGGTGTCGATTAAATTAAAAACTTGATTGATATTATAATCGATGAATCAATGTTATTGTTCAATTTTCTATATCAAATAGGTACATATTTTTGAACCTTAGAAATTAATCGACTATTCACATTTTTATTACACCACATAACATGGACACCGCCTACATTAACGATATGGCCAAACGTTGATTGATATATCATTAAACGTTGACGTTTCAACGATATGGTCAACTTAAGTTGGTCATTTCATGAAATATGACCATTTCATGAAATTGTTGACCACATCATGAAGTGATCAATTTTACGATCTGGCTACGACACATAAATAAACTCACGCCCGTAATCCCTAACGGGGTGGGCAGAGCCGCAAGAAATCAAAGACAACTTGCAGCCACTGTTGATACGAAGTCCTAAGATGGATTTGAGCTTTGTGGTGACAAGGGATCAGCCTATCGCTCATAACAGTAGTCCATCATGTTAGAGGACATAATCCCTCTGTCGGATCTTACGACATGCCCGGGAAGACAAGCAGCTGAACGTGTTCTATGTGTTTTGTGCGCTCCCAGAACAGCATAGAAGCGTCATGGTAAAAGTAGTTCGGCGCTTGGTGTGTGGACTGTAGTTGTAGTAGATGGTGAGAGGTCGAGGGTTCCACTTCCAAGTGCAAAACACCAGTTTGTTCCTTGTCTCTATTTAATTATGTTTTGTAATTGTTAAATACACTTTCGCGGGAGGCGTCGGCCATTCAATACGGTGCAATATTGCCATGTAAACAATATTATTAATTATAAATGTTTATATAGGCTGTTTATCTTTTATGTTTATGTGTTATAGTTGTGCCTACCGCGCCCTGTTCAATAAACATTACAAGTTGAATGAGGTTGGTAATTCACCTCACAACCCAGTTGTTTGTGAGGTTATAAATATAGAAGAAATTATAACTTCTTCGTGGACAATGTCCACGTTACAGAGTGAGTATGTAGATCAAAAATATTTCGTAGCTTCATAGTGGTGACGTCGTGAATATTAAAAATGTAATATTTTACAATTGTAATGTTTGTTAAACATGCACCTTCATACTTCCATTTATTTAGTTCCGTGTAACAGTACGCAGGTAGTAATAACAAGACAACTTTAATACAAGCATATCTGAGTATCCGGTAAGTTGAGAACGACCGGGACGCACCACTAGCACTGGTGTCTCTTTATATCTGTTCCTATCTCTTTTTATATATCTTTCTACGATGGGGACGTTATTGTCTACCGCTAACAAATAGATTAAAGCTTTGGAATATTGTTAGAGAGTAGTTGAATGGGACTTGGAATGGATATTGAAATGTCAATGTTGTGTGAAGTTTCAGATTGCTTTGCACTAACTGCCAAGCCACTTTCTCTATAGGGTAAACAGAGCGTTTGGCATATAGATATTCTGCGAAATAACGACAAATAGACATGAACAAGTCTCAGTTGGCGGTACAATAATACACCATAAGAGTAGGTTTAGGTCGTTCAGTGACCTACAAATTCACAAGACAGAAGAATACAAAAATCGAATAATCGATACATAATCGTAAAAAGTGATCATAATGTACAAATATTTTAGTTTTTCTGTGTAAAGTTGTAAACTAACTGATACGTACTCGTTTCATATATAACCCTAGGTAATCGGTAATCTACGTATAATTGGCTTTCTTGTTACTTAAAATATTATATCACCACTATGTATACTATATAAGCTGTTGATTACCTGAACAATAAAATACAACGGCCTCCGTGGTCCAGTGGTTGAGCGTTGGGCTCACGATCCGGAGGTCCCGGGTTCGAATCTCGGTGGGGACATATCACAAAAATCACTTTGTGGTCCCTAGTTTGGTTACGACATTACAGGCTGATCACCTGATTGTCCAAAAAGTAAGATGTTCCGTGCTTCGGAAGGCACGTTAAGCCGTTGGTTCCGGTTACTACTTACCGATGTAAGTAATTAGTCGTTATATGAGTCATGTCAGGGGCCTTTGGCGGCTCAATAGTAACCCTGACATCAGGGTTGGAGAGGTTGGTAATTCACCTTACAACCCACACGATAGAAGAAGACCTGAACAATACATAAAAAAAGACGATGTTGCTATTTACAACCGAATGTTTTTCGATATTAAAGGAGTCTGTAAAGTTTGTTGAGCAAAACTGTATCGATCGTGTGCAGCCGAGAATTATTGAAGAATTTCTAATTTTTATTTTGTCTGATACTTAGTGCTTCAAAAGTAAATTCTATGGATTTTCGTCTTTCATCATCATTAATTTAAGAGCCACGCTCTTGTCGGTGTAGCATTCCCCATTGTCTAAGAAAAGGCCAATTCTTTCACTTCCTTATAAGACACGACGTTCGCCTTCTCTTTAATCTGTTCCATGTAAGCTCTTCTTGGTCTTTCCCTTCCTCTCTTTCCTTGTAGCTTCCCTTCTATGATGTTTTTGATAAATCCGTCCCTCCTGAAATTCAATTGTAACAACATATTGAGCTCCTCCGTGCTTCGAAAGGCACGTTATGCCGTTGGTCCCGGCTGCATTAGCAGTCGTTAATAACCACCAATCCGCATTGGGCCCGCGTCGTGGTTTAAGGCCCGATCTCCCTATCCATCTATAGGGAAGGCCCGTGCCCCAGCAGCGGGGACGTTAAGAGGCTTCTCAGCTCAACATAATACCATTCATAAATCTAAACATACAACTAAACAATAACAAACATACTCAATATTCATACATTGAATAAAGCCTTGTTCGAATCAGATAGCCAATACGACAGTGTGATTGCAAAAGTTGCAGTCACATGGCATTGTGAGGTCGGACATTAGCTAAGTTATGAATACATTGAAGTTGGTCGCAGTTCGCACCTGTATTAGTTTTGTTGCACTTCTATTAACATTTGAATGTGGTTGCAAACTGAATAATACGGACTGTGCAGCCGTAGTAATGGAGTAACCGAATACATTTCAACCCGGTGGGACATCTTGTCCCGTGATATTTTTAATTAATTGCAGATTTTTTTTTATCGCGGAATTTATTGTAGATTTGCCGCAAATGGCGTTTCATTACTTGGCCATACAAATGAGGAACGCAGAGGGCTCTCACTTGGCAAAAAGACTTAAGACAACAGGCCTGAGAGTGCCCAGTTGGTCGCGAACCTCGGCTCTGAACTGAACGTCGCCTGAGAGGATTTCTTTTTTACCTTTGTTGGGTTTGCTCTTGGCCCCAGACTAGCCCGAAGGCATTGACAAGGCCTAAGATGGAGCGAGCTCGCCCAGAACGTTTTTCTGGGCGTTTCAAATAGGAATTTGAAACAATTAATCGAATATAGTGTGTCGATATTGGAACAAATTGAAACAAAATTATTTGTCTTGTTAGTTGCGCTACTAAGAAACTTGTTTCAACTGCATAAACTTCGTTGGTGGCGCTTTGGTTGGGGAAGTAAGCTTCTATAATGGTTGGTTAAATTCCAAGCAAAGGCATCGGTGCACCAGAATTCGAACTTCAATGAGTCAGCTCAGCACAAAAAATATATTGAAGCATCAGGATAGATAAAAGACTAACACTACGCCGTCAGTCAAACAATATCTTACATAAATATCTTGTGCCTCTCAGAGGCCGCAATTTCACAAAGCGTCAAATAATTGACACCCTAACCTGTCAAAGGGTAATGCGAATATCCAATTACATCGCAGAGGAGGCGCTAAGTGGCACTTTGCGAGTATTCCAGTGATACTTCTTGACATTATTTTGCATTAAAGGGTTAAGTAAGTGGGGGTTGAGATTACGACATTGTACCGACATTTCTGAGTCCATTGTTTGAATAGGTTTGCAATCCGTGTAAGTACGATAATCGCGGCGCCGCTCGGCTGTTGCGGAGTCCATACTGTAAATGGTATGACTTGATAATCTTTGTTCTTTATCGATATCGTAATCACCATGATGATATTATAAGTCCCTCATTCAGCGCTTATCGCTATCGACCCACTAGGGTCGATTAATTCTTTCAAATATTTTTCCTCTCAGACGACGCCCTGAGCCGAGGTTCGCGCCCAACTGGGCACCCTCAGGCCTGTTGTCTTAAACGTTGTACCGGGTAAGAGCCTTCAACGCTCCCCATTTGTCAGGCCAAGTAGTTAATGCCATCTGTGGCAAATCTACAATAAGTCACGTCAAAAAAAAGATATTATAAGATTGGATAACTAGGTACAGTCATGAGCAATATAATGTACCCACTTTAGGACTTTGTCGCACTAACATATTTGACATTAAGTGAGACTTACAGTTCAATTTGTCAAAAAAGTTAATGTGACATGGTACCAAAGTGTATACATATTAATGTTCGTGACCGTACTTAGTTGGCCTTGCGATGGATGTACCTCTGGCTACCATGCATGGGATATAGGCGTGAGCTTATGTGTTACGTTTAGACGTAATTATTCGCCACTTGACCAGACTAATGTGTAGCGCTAAGAGTTCTCACCCAGTATAAAAAAGTCTAAGATAACATTTTAAACCGATACAATACAATACAATACAAATACACTTTATTGCACCAAAATAAAAAGAAATAATTACAAAAAGTCTCTTAATTAAGTACATGGCAAATGGTGGCCTTATCGCTTAAAGCGATTTCTTCCAGGCAACCATAAGGTGAGGAAAATGTAAAAAAATAATAATTGAAAGATTGCGGGTACAAACTATAAGTACAACTTATTACCAATAAAGTACAATTTTACCAATAAAATACATGCAAATAAATATATATAACATACTTACAAATATAATACATACCTAACCTATATACATAACCTAACATATATACCTACTTATATAAATAGTACACACAAAATAATAATTTATGAGTAACCACACTGACGTTCATAATAAGAACGAAGAAGATTTTGAAAAATATGCAAGGATTTGGCTGACCGATCTGAATTATGAAACAAATTAATCAATCTTATGATCATGACGATCACTTCTTCATCTTTCGAGTCGATCACTATTCCTCACAATACATGCTTCAAAGCAAAATAACACCAAAACCGTAATTTTGTATGATTTATGAGAAGTTAATAATTATTAGTACCTTGGTTCCACAAAGGGTTGATTGGTGAAACGCGTTGTTAAACAATCTATTAACACATGTAAAGGGTACTATTATATTCGGTATTCTGATAGCTTGATGACAGTCAAGTAAAGGTAATTCACAAAAGTAATAATTCGTGAAATCGTCTATTCGTAGTCAGGGATCAATAATAATAATTCATAAGTAATTCATAATCCTTTATTCGCAATAAAAATGGTAAGTATAATTTATTCAGTGGTAATATTGGTTAATATTTTGGTTGAAAATAAAAATATAACTACATAATATGGTATGGTATGGTATGGTATTTATATATATATATATATTTATGTATAGTTTATATATTTATGTATAATATATATATGTAGTTAAATGTACTTATTTTATGTAGGTTGTTCTTTTAATTATTTATTTTGTTAGAATGCACTAACCCGCTATTATTATACTTGTACAAAATTTTCCTGTACCCAAAGGTAGCCTGGAAGAAATTGCTGCATGAGCAATAAGGCCGCCTGTTGCGCTTTTCTGTATATGTTGTCCTTATCTCTGTATTTTGTGTCCATTGTGCTCAATAAAGTATTTTATCTATCTATCTATGGTAACCTTTATAGGAATGTTTTTCTTTTCCACTTATTATCTTTATCAAGTATTTCGTAGAAGTCGATTTACCCAAAGGTTGCCTGGAAGAGATAACTACTTAGCAACAAGGCCGTCTTTTGTGCTCTTTCCATTTCACCTCTGTTTTGTATTTCAGTATTTCCTGTGTGTGCAGTAATGTATTTGTTATGTTATGACTGTATTCACAATTGGAGTCGCCAGAGGGACATTTCTGTTAGACCAACGTGATAGGTGGTGAGTCAAATCGCCGTCTGTATATTTTATTAGTAAATCTATGTACTATATCCTAATTGGGGTAGACGTATATCCTTCTCAAGATGAAGTAAATACTCACACTTCATCGAGCTTTCTGTTAGACCAACGTGAGCGGTCCTTTTTTTTGACGTTGGGTGAGAACTCTTAGCGCTACACATTAGTCTGGTCAAGTGGCGAATAATTACGTCTAAACGTAACACATAAGCTCACGCCTATATCCCATGCATGGTAGCCAGAGGTACATCCATCGCAAGGCCAACTAAGTACGGTCACGAACATTAATATGTATATACTTTGGTACCATGTCACATTAACTTTTTTGACAAATTGAACTGTAAGTCTCACTTAATGTCAAATATGTTAGTGCGACAGAGTCCTAAAGTGGGTACATTATATTGCTCATGACTGTACCTAGTTACCCAAACTTATAATATCTTTTTTTTGAGGTGCTTATTGTAGATTGCCGCAGATGGCATTAACTACTTGGCCGGACAAATGGGGAGCGCTGAAGGCTCTCACCCGGTACAACGTTTAAGACAATAGGCCTGAGGGTGCCCAGTTGGGCGCGAACCTCGGCTCAGGGCGTCGTCTGAGAGGAAAAATATTTGAAAGAATTAATCGACCCTAGTGGGTCGATAGCGATAAGCGCTGAATGAGGGAAATCGTCGACCACGCCGGCGGGGTCGGTATCGGGGAGTGAGCGGTCCGGTATAGAAATTAGATATTGAAAAAAAATATTCCAATTATTGACTTTAGATAATACTTCTACGATTTATTCTACACCAAACAGCGGATCCAGAGAATAGCTCCCTTCAACTATAGGGTGTGCCATTAGTTACTGTCGTCCCGGGCCCGCGGCGCAGTTATTGATATTTGCGCATTATGATAAATGGTGTTACAAACTTGCTGTACCCGGACACTGCGTAAATATCGTCAATATAATGTAAACGATGCCAATATTTCGTCACTACCCCCAGTGGCGAGATATTTTGTCACGAATGTCCTACATATTTCTTGATGCCAGAAATTGGGCGATTTGCCCCGTGTTTAGGTTATGATTAGGGATATTTTTTGCGGAGGAAACTTTAAAGATGTGGGTTATGTTAGTAGACTTTATCGTTTATCACTTTATATACAACACAGTTGCCTCGACCATTGTAGATGGCGATACGGTTCACTTACCACGTCGCTCTAACAGAAAGCTCGGTGAGGTGTGGGTACTTTGTTCATCTTGCTATGGATGTACGTCTGGCTACCCCATTGGGATATAGTCGTGAGCTTATGTTATGTTTAGGCACAGTCAATCGTGTCTATCGGTAACATAATTTATGTTCGACTGACTTATCTCCAGCAATATGAATACGTAGCGGTTTTGTTTTGACACTTTATGAGTTCCACACTTCTTTCGGAGATGTATTTAGGTGTTTCATAAAGAAAAATAGAGTCAAATCTTCAGATTAGGTAAGCGGCCCCTGTGAAAAACGAGATAATGCTAGGGAGATAATGGTGAATAAAAATGGAAAAGGGCCCGCCCACGTTTATCGCTTTTATGTATATAACTACGTGTACATAGTATTATGCCACTTGAGCTTCGACCCGGATGCACCTGGATCTTTTAGAGAAATGCAGACCATAACAGTAAATGTACAGGTTGTGAGAAGATGTAGTAGTTTTAGGCGGATGAGACGTTCGTTATGTAAAAATTGACGATTCAAAGTGTAACTATGTTACCTACTGAATAAAGATATTTTTGAATTTTGAATTTGAATAAAGTCCCTGTGGTCGTGTGGTTCACCGGCTTGCTTTGCAAACGGGGAGCGCCGCTTCGTACCGGACTTGTGCTAATGAGTTATTAATAACACGGTTGGCTCAACTATTATAGACGGTGGTACGGCTCATCACTAATTACACTGGTCTTACAGAAAACTCGGTGAGGCGTGGGTACTTAGTTCATCTTGAGATGGACGTACCTCTGACTATCTCAATTAAGAATATAGCTTATATTATGAGCTTATGTTATGTTAAGAAGTGTAGCGTTTAACCGGTATCTCGACTTTTACGAAATACTTATGTTAGGTTGGGTGATACAGGGTGTTAGTGACATCGTAACGAAAACTTTGAGGGATGATTCAGGCCATGATTCTGAGTTGGCTAAGTATGGAACGGAAAATAATTTAAAAAAATCACTAAAATTTTCATAAATTCACTTGATGTCAACTCAGATACGCTTGTACATTGTTAGTGACATTGTAACAAATACTGAGGGGGATGAGTCAGCTCATTATTCTGAGTTAATATCAAGTAGAAGTTTTCATTTCAAAAGTGTAGAATTGAAAATAATTAAAAAAAAAAACACAAAAATACATGAATTTTGCGACGGAAAATTCCACTTGATATCAACCCAGACTCAAGGTCTGAATCACCCCTTAAAGTTGTCGTTGCGATGTCACTAACATCCTAACTGTATACATCTCTGCATACCCCTAAGAGATACAGGCGTGATGCTATATACACGTGCAATAACAGACAATGTATATACCGCCTATCGGGTATGCTTTTATTGCAAGTTTTATGACAACTTTTAATAGTACTTCTACATTTGCAACTTTTCTCAATAAACATCGCGATATAACGGAGGTAAAGGAATAAAAGTTAACCACAGTATTGCGGGGATAGTAAACAAGTAAACTTATAACTAGTGTGTAACGGAAGTCGGTTAACTTTAACAAAAGTTGGTAATGAGATATCCCCTACAGCCGAGGATTTACTGCTGGCTGTTTGTGTATAAACAGGCAATAGGCCTGTGCACATATAGGGTGGCTTTTTTCGCGATAAAGGTAAGTTTCATTAATATGGCTGATCACCTGATTGTCCGAAAGTAAGACGATCCGTGCTTCGGTGCACGTTAAGGCGTTGGTCCTGGTTACTTACTGATGTATGTAGTCGTTACACGAGTCATGTCAGGGGCCTGTGGCGGCTCAATAATAGCCCTGACACCATGGTTGATTACGTTAGTATTCCACCTCACAACCCACACTATACGAAGAAGATTAATATGGTACCCGAAGATCCTGTGGTCGTGAGGTTCACCGTCTTGCTTCTCAAACGGCGAACACCGGTTTTAATGCCGGTACTGCCCTTGTCCCCGAGAGTTATTCATAAATCAGTCGACTCGACCATTATAGATAGCGATACGGGTCACCACCAATCACGTTGGTCTAATAGAAAGCTCAGTGATGCGTGGGTACTTAGCTCATCTTGCGATGGCTTATGTTACTCAATTTTTACCCAGAACGAAATTAATTGAAAGAAATCAAGATTTTCTCGAAGAATCAATTCAATAAAGGCGGATACATGTTTTTTTTCCCTATAAGGTAAGGACGATAAAGACAAAGTATTGGGCACGGTTTAAAATTAAAAATTAACACAGGAACCGACTATTTAACGTGCTCTCCGAATCATCTTACATTCGGACAACCAGCCTGTATGTATGTGCAGCCTTCGTCCCCTCAATGGTGGTAAATCAGCGTTGTGATTAAGTAGGTATTCTTGAGGCCCCTCTAACGTGGGGGGTAACGACAGAGGGGGAAAATAGTTGTCAGAATCAGCAGGTTGCCCACAACGTAATTAAAAGGATTGTTTGCACTTGATTGATGATAGGGCGACATAAATCAATAGGTATGGTGAATCAGGACTTATTAGAACGAAATCACGCACGAGACACGTTAAGCCGTTGGTCCCGGTTACTATTAACCGATGTAAGTATGTGGTCGTTATATGAACCATGTCAGGGGCATGTGGTGGCTCAGTAATCCTGATATCAGAGTTGATGAGGTTGGTATTCCACCTCACAACCCACACGATAAGAAGAAGAAGAACGAAATATAAATTATAGTTAAAAATTACTTGCTATTAATGTCTGAAGGGTATGCTAATACTTTTGAATAGAATGGAATAGAAATTGTTTATTAGGTATAGAACAAAAATCCCTATTGGGATTTGGAATTCAAATACTAGATTTCCACTCCTCGCGGTCTTATGCAGCCTCTGTAGCTTCCTCCCATAAAACGCCGTGAGTTTTTAATCATCACGCATCGACTTGCTCGTGACTTAGTCAACTTGCGAATAATTATGACTATCGACTGTGACAGTGATAAAAATGTATGGGATTAACATGTCCCCTTATGTCAATTCCATACATTTTTATCACTGTCAATTTCAATTGTTGTAATAATTTGGTAATCCCCCAGGGTTGGTGGGACAGTTATTATGTATTTAATAACCCTTATAAGAGATGCAAGTCGATTAGTTATCTAATCTTTTACTAAATATTATATTAGTTATTTTTATTTTACGTAAATATAATTATTATATTTCGCACGTATATATTGCACCTCTTTTTATTCTCAGCAGCTATTCTTGTACTACCTCTGGGATGGTTGGAAGAGATCTCTCTTAGAGATACGTCCTCCCTTCTTAACGTCCATTTCATGTTTGTGATGTAACTAGTTGTTAAGTGAAATAAAGTATATATACGTAGAGTATGTATATTATATAATACTTACCTGAAGTAAACGTAGTATTCGTTTCAATTAAAGTCTGCCCTATAAACTTAACTGTAAATACGTACTGTAAAATGTGTGGCTTGTCCTAATCTCTGCAATTAACCGAATAGCTCCCTATTGAACGAATGGTTTTAGAGCTAAAGGTTTGAATGGAACGAATGACTGTAGTATGTAGTATATTCATTAGACACCACGACTAAACGCCGATTGCCGACCATTGAGCACTGCTCGTTCGGACCAAACTACCTTCAATAATATCGCGTATAAAAACACATAAAACTCTCCTTTATTGTCTAAAACAAACTGAAACTTTCACGTTGTAAGGCTCAAAATTGTTTGAAGGAACTTTTCATAACGTTACATAGTGTGCAAGTCTCATAGAATACTGTGTTCGTTTTGTATCCAACTTTTGTAATATGCAATCTGCGTGCGTTGAAAAAACCTATCAGGTTGGAGTTTTGAACGTATTTGTTCATTCAGGATTTGAAAACAGCTACGATTAATTGTCTACGGCGTAGACGGTGTAGCTGAATGCTACGACCGTTTTTGTTTTCCATTGGAGCGTCAACAAGATGCCTACTGTTGATTGTTACCTTTCGATATCTTACTTTCATTCTTTCTACTTTATCTTTGAATTTTACAATGTATAATCATGGTAGCAGTATATACAGCGAAGGTTGGTGGCAGAGCTGGCAAAGGAAGACCTAGAAGGACGTGCATTGACCAAATGGGAGATGTCAAAGGAAACAAGAGAAGTGTATCAGGATCGAAGCAAATGGAATTCCATAGTCTCTGCTTACCCCGGTGGGAAATAGGCGTGAGTTTATGTATGTGTATGTATATATGTATAATCATGGTCTTGAGTATCTGTGTCTGCTATGAAATCAAAACTCCATACTTACAAGAGATATACATATTCATGTAATTTAAAAAAAAATTGTCAATACCTTAATTGAAGTTAAAATTGTATGAATAATCTCATATTTTCTATTTTTATTTTTTTTATTTTATCTTTGTAAAATAATCTTTACAAGTACTTCATAGAAAAATATTTTCCTTTTATTATATTTTTTGTTACAAAGGCGACTGATTTGAATAATTACATTTTCGAAAAGGTAAAAGCTTCAGCCATTAATGAAAATTTCTCAAATGTCTCAAACTTGTAGAATTCTTTGATGTAGCAATCAACTTTTGTAATTTCTTCCCTTCGACCGGTAAAATGACACAAATTTAATTATCAGCGGCTGGAAACATTTTACCTGATTCTCAGAAAATTTTATTGTCTTTTGTGTAAGTAATTGATTTATGTATATCGTTATATAAACACAACATAGGTACCCACATAGAAATATTTTTCACGAAAAATAAAAATGAGATGTCTTATGTTAGTTTGAAGAAGAAGTACTTATATTTTATATATAATACAATACAATAAAACTTTTTATTGCACATATAAACACAACATTAAAAAAACTAGTTTTGTAGTTGAAACAAAAACAGGTAAAAATAAAACCAGTAAAAATTGAGTTACACATTTTGTTACCAGCCCCTACCAATACAACGCACACAACCACAATCGAGACTTCAGACTTATGCCATGAACGTGTTAAAGCCATTCTTAAGCCGGTTATTCAATAGATTTCCTCACAAAAACAGCCAACGCATTACGGCCCTCGAAATCTGGAAATCAGCACGCATCAGCGCATGCCACCATCAGTTTCTCTGAGTGGAGTAATGGGCAAAGTGTGTCGACGGTCAGTGGGGCCTTCCATCATATATCACTGCAGAATGCGCTGGGGCCAGAAACGTACTCAGGGTTACTGGGGCCCAGAACGATATTTCGATATTGTGCCCTATACGACGAGTACCGGGGGTTAAAAAGGCCACATTGAAATAATTCATCTGAAAAACAATATTGCTTTCTTAGAATGTAGCCTCTTTAACCCCTCTGATCTCGCTATGTTGTCGCTATTCTCTCCGACGTAAATCTTTTCAGACAACGTCTTGAGAGTACTCAGACACATTGTCTTAAGCTACTATATTTGTTTCATCTTCTCCCTAGCGTTATCCCGTTTTCACAAGGTCCGCTTACCTAACTTGAAGATTTGATAGGTCCAGTTTTTTACAGAAGCGACTGCCTGTCTGACCTTCCAACCTGCGAAGGGAAAATCAGTCCAATACAGGTTAGATCACTTAGCTTCGTAACGGATTTCCTCACATTGTTTTCTTCACCGCTGAGCACGTGATAATCATTTATAATACAAACATGAATATGAAAAACGATTTCGAAAATAAGTACATAGGTTTAGGCTCGTGCTAAGTTCGAACCTGCGACCTTACAGTGAGAATCAAGCGTTCTTCCAACTGGACTACCACGGTTCCCTTACTGTCTTTTTTATTATAAAACAGGATCACCATAATCTCACCTTATGGTAAATTAAGATGTGGTGTAAGATGGTAGATAAATGTTTACCCAGTAATGCCTTTCACTCTAGTTTTGAAGGTCCAAGATTATAATGAGTGGGAAATGTCGGCTACGACGGGGATATAGCCTTCTCATTACATCCGTTGCCAATATTCCGCTCTCAATAAATCGAATATACTAAAATATTCAAAAAAGGAATCTAAATAAACAGTAAAGTTCACAACATGGGGTCCTTCAAGCAAGGCGTGAAGAAGCACTTAGTGGGCCAGTATTGTAGTCGCAACTGATCCGAAATTGACTCATTACGTTGCTTCAGTTGCTACTGCAATTAGGGCTTATTTATGCTTTAATTTATGCTTACCATCAGGCATAGTCGAGCCAACATTACCATTATAAAAAAAACAAAGCTTCACTGGCTGCGGCCACTAAGGTTAGTACTTTTGATTCCCCTAATTATGGCCCATTTTGCCTGCCCCTAAGTATGGCCCTGGCCAAAAACGAGAGGAAAACAAGATTTTTTTGCAAATGTTTCTGCGAGAACCGACAACGGCCTGCTGGTTTTTAGAGAGAATTTGGGTTAGAAACATGGTAAGCGCAGAAATGCAAACTCATTGTGAAATGGAAGTTAACGTAACTGTGGCTGTTAAATGAGTTGGAGACGTGTGTGACGGGTTTGGTAATTATGATTACTTTATTCGATAGTTAAATACAAGCACCTCCCTTCTAGATCGGATGAAGGACGGAGCATACATAGATGTCACTAACACCCTGTATACATTAGTAATAAATAATACAAATAGTTGTTAATATATCTGAACAAATGTGTTACGTGCTTGCTTTCGAATCATTGTCCATATACCAAGTCGTTTATTGTACTAACATTTATGTTCTAAGCGAAAATTGTGAAATATCACCCAACTAAAATTTCATACGTAACACACAATACTGTCGTCTCTGAGAAAATAAGATAAAGAAAATGCATTTTCCGTTCACTTGAAATTCAGTCTACATTTCATGTTAACACCATTCAAATAAACTCCGGTTTGCAATCCAAAAAATACCACCTACACACTACATATCTTTTCGCGTTTATTTTGCGAACCACCTTATAAACATGCTGCCAATTTAATGAGACCCCATCTGTTTAGTGGAACTCTAGGGGATGTAATGTATTTCTGGGGGTCAACTTGTAATGGTATTGTAAACCACAAGCAGTACCATAACTAACCATCAAACACCCTTGCGTACTTAGAATAAATTTTCAATACTCTTCAACACGGGTCGTTAGTTCTATTCAAGGGTTTTCTTATATTTACGCACACAGCTTATCTCTGAGATGTACGTATAGGGGAGTGAACAAAACAGAGAGCCAATGAGCCTCGAAAGTTTTGCTCTTAATGTCCTTTTAATACTTTCTGGAAGGTCTTTCCCTAGACCGTATGGAAGATTTGATATGATTGATCACTGTTCCAGGGATGTTTTGGGATTTGTACGGGTATAGTTTGTTGTTCAGGTCATTTACATAAAGGATACGTAGGCGTTTAACATGATGGCCGCCTTAAGCATGTTTTTGGGAGAAAAACAAAAACTTAACACGTTTTTAGGCAGGCATTTATTTGTGTTCCGAAGAGTGTAATTTATTTAAAACAAAAATATTAGTGGTTACCAAGTTAGGTTATACAAGTAAACTTGCTTATGTTTTATTCAAGATTTGATATAATAACCGATACATCTTATGCAAAAGATCTCTTAGCTATAAGTTAACTGTAAGTATTTTAAAACAAAACAATTTTAAGCGAACTTCACTTCCACACAAACCGAGGAATTGGTTTTGTAGGTTTTTTATTGTACTAATACTTTTTGTATCCTTATGAAAAATAAGCATTTTACTTAGTTACTTACAAATGCCTTTAAACACGCTTTAAGCGTTGGTTCTCTGTTTGAACAGCGTTATATTTCATGGTTTGTTACCAATACATGTTGTGTCCTTATAAAAATAAGCATTTTACTTACTTACAAATGCCTTTAAACACGCTTAAGTTACACGCGTTAAGCGTTGGTTCTCTGTTTAAGAACAGCGTTATATTTCATGGTTTGTGAAGTCTCTTTTGGAAATTACATGAAGTGTTACTCAGCAGTCTCGTGTCCCTACTTTACTCTGTACAGTGATAGTCGAGGTGCTAAACAAACAGCGGGCGATAACCATATATCGCGCCAGGTGCGTTCACACTCTCGCCACGGACAGCTTCGCTTTACCAGGCAAACGCAACGTGCGCCTACATCCATACGGCCTAATGAGCCGGAATGGGTACGCAGCCTAATTCGTAAAGTTTTGCCCTAAAATAATTGAGAGCCCCCACTTTGACGTGGGAAAAACAACTGAATTTATGCACGACAAGGTTCGCTTTTCATTTGTTTCGTGACTCGAGAAATCGTGGTCTGAAGGTTATCTTTTTGTAATGATGTATTATTATGTAAAGATGTAACTGATCAATAGATAAGGGCCATATCTCACTAGGACACCGCAGTAGCGCAACGAATGTCGCGCCACCAACAACATTTTATCGGCGACGTTGCGCCACCATGGTGTCTTTGTGAGATTAGGTATTTATAGGGTAGTGGTAAGTAAACACCATACAATATTAAAATCAAATCCAAAAATAACTTCATTCAGTAGGTATCGTAGTTACACTTTGAATCGTCATTTTTTACATAATAAAAATAAAAAAAATGTACGTCTCATCCGCCTAAAACTACTGCAGCTTCTCACAGATTGTATAGCCGGGAAAAGTCCGTTGCATCGCTTTTTATTACTTTGATATAAACATAGTTCAGCTTACATAAGGAATTAAGCTTCCCTCACTTGCGTCTACACAATAAAACCCCATAGAGTTCAATGTTCTGTTGAAATTGTCTTCAAAAGGCGTCAGGTGTTTGATTGACAGGTAGAATATTGTGCTTTTAATAAAAGGGATTAATTTTCGACGCTTTTCTGTTAGGTATTATGGGATTTAGACAGCCTTTAGCAACCTTATCTTGTTTAATACTGTGTTTGATAAGTGATGTTTAAAATGTACTACCATAAAGTTTAAAAAAAGAAAATTAAATCGAAAAAATCTGACTGGTACGGGACTTGAACCCATAGCTCTTTTATCATGGCGGGACACATAAGCGTCTTAACCATTACATCACCGGGTCCCTCTCCTGTTTATGCGAAATTTTATAAAGATGTTTCAGTGTTAAACATTGGTGGCAGTCAAGTATTGGTTGTATTACCTATCTTCTTCTTCTATCGTGTGGGTTGTGAGGTGGATTACCAACCCCATCAACCCTGGTGTCAGGGGTTATTTTGAGCCGTCATAGGCCCCTGACATGACTCATGTAACGACTACGTACTTACATCAGTAAGTAGTAACCGGAACCAATTGTTTAACGTGTCTTCCGAAGCACGGATCATCTTACTTTTGTACAATCAGGTGATCAACCTCTAATGTCCTAACCAAACTAGGGATCACAAAGTGATTTTTGTGATTTGTCCCCACCAGGATTCGAACCCGGGACCTCCGGATCGTGAGCACAACGATCAACCTATGTGAAAATTGTATTAACTATGCAATTTCCTTATACTACTTAAAGTTCGAAACTCTAGAACTTGAAGTAGACACCGTTGTCACAACTGCTAACAATCGCAAAACCCAACGCGAGACCGTCCATAACAAAAACTACATAGACAAAGCCTACATTCAAACAAAGAACCTGACATAATACCCGTACAATATAAACGGTGGAGACTCGACCACAAACAACGCTATCAATTGAAAACTACCCGCGCGTGATTTCTCCTACACGAAGTCTGTGCTCTTCTGAAATTAGACGCTTAATCACCTGTTTATTTGTTATAGAAAAATAGACTATGATATCAAGTAGCTGGAAGCAAAATCTCTTCGATAAAATGGTGGAGATACGACGTTTTTGTTAGAAGATATAAGGGCAATAAGGTTCGGTTCGTTAGCGCATAGTTGCAAATACTACTTGCAATATTAATTGCGCAACAAATGATTTTATAGTGGCTTTACTTAGGTTTTGTTAGGTTTAGGTTTTAATTCTGTTGTTAATGTAGCTGTTTTATACTGAAGAAGATTACAAGTTGGTAAGCAGATATTCCTACAGACGCATCGTAGTGTAGTGTGGTGTTAAATAGTAAAGATGTATGATAATTGATAACATCAAAGTCCCATCTTTGATTAAGAGCAACAAACTATTTGTGTAGATACTCAGATATGATTATCCTTTTTTCCTAACCTATACAAACATATAGATAAGGCAGTCATGCTATTAAACTGCATTGTTGTAAAACAAAGACTAATGATAATACAAAAATATAGACCACGAAAATATCCATGGATTTTTATGGAATGAAACTAATTGACAAGTCGTGATAATTTTAAGCAGAAAACGGGACTTCTTTGGGTAGGCTTCGATTTATAATAAGGAATAAGTGTCTTTACAATCAAAGAACAAAAGTTCAGTCACTGAGCCCCGCGAATTATTTGTGAACAGTGGTGAAATTATGAACCATTAGTTGTCATGATTATAAAAATGTTTTTTGGATGTTTTTGGTTTATTACAGAAACTACATGTAACCAGGAGGTCTTAAGTGCTTTGCAACAAACTGATTGGACTTTTGCAGCTTCTTGTACGTTATTTAAAAACAAAAAAACGCACAATACCATTACAGTTCATGTTGTGACACTCCATTATAAATTCAAATATGCCATCGACATTTAAACTTGCTGCTTGGCTACATCATAAAATTTCAAATCATATGCGGGTAGCTCTTAACTGCGATAGTAGAACCTCGGTGGCACTCGACTGTGCTAAGTCGGGCTATTGTACCGTAAGCACTATGCATGCCGGCACGCAATGCTCGATATGAATTCACTATCATATGTGTGTACTTACATACTAGCAGGCTAGACGGTAGATTTGATGGTTCAATGTACGGAGATGGGCTAGGGAAGGTATGTACGATCGCTTGGTTGTAAGTGAAGCATGGAGCATGAATTATTGATTTGAAGAGTGAGGAATAGTGTCTTTCACAACACTGTGTGTGAATACATTGTTTTAAGTTGTTTTAAGTCGAGAGTCTCATATCTCCATTTAAATGCGGTAAGAACCCGTTATTATGTGCTTTAATGTGTGAAAATGATTTTCTATCCACATATTAATTTAAACATATTTTACTAACTTTTGGAAATCCTTATTAATGAAAACAGGGTAAACAGTAGAAAATATTTAGAATAGAAATAGTTTATTATAAGCGGACGCCACACATAAAAACAACAAGATAATAAACATCATTTAAAATGTTCACATAACAATTACAAAAAAAGCAAAACGGATGTTCGTCGAAATGATCATAAGGTGGTGGTGGGCGTCCTGAGATAAAAGGGCCTCACTTAGCACAAGTCGCTGTGTGAACTACAACGCTGGTATTATATGGACCCTGTTGGAGTTGGTATTTTGAAATATATTGAGAATCAAATAACAACCGAAATCCGTTTCCACATTTAGTTTCCACACATGGTTTATTTCCACGAAAATATATTTACCAAGATATTTATCCACAGAATTCCATTCCTCATATTGTGGCATTTATAATATTAAGATATGAGTTGAGGTGAAGTATTCAAAATATTTGTTAGTCGAACATTTTCACGTCATAGGGAAAGATTTATGTTGATTTCGCATGTAGAGAGTTTTGAATTGTTATGACCTTGCATTTTAAAAGGTTATGGTAGAAATTGAATTTTATTCAACGATATATTTAGCAATTAGTACTTATGTAGATCTGTAAAAAACGTTAGGTATGCGGACCCTGTAAAAAACGGGATAATGCTAGGAAGAAGATGACTTATGCAGATCTGCTTCTTGCTAGTTTAAAAAAAAATGACTATTTTATGTTTTTAAAATAAGTTGTGAATGTGCAGTTTTCACTAAGACAGTTGGCTCGACCATAATAGACGGCGTTACGGCTCAAGATGAACTGACGTGATAGGTGACGTTGGTCTAACAGAAAGCTCTGTGAGGTGTGAGTACATAGTTCATCTTGCGATGGATGTACCTCTGACTACCCCACTTGGGAATATAATCGTGAGTTTATGTTGTGATATTTTTAAGTATGTACGCTAAGATGCAAAAGTTCAATCAGTTTCTTGCAAAGTAATAAATTAACTGGTTGCACTTCCTGGTTACATGTCGATTCTGTAATAGACGAAAAACACCTACAAAAACATAAATTTTGTAATTATGATAACTAATGATAATTAATTATGACATAATTTCACCACTGTTTACAAAAAAATTGCTGGGCTCAGTGACTGAACTTTTGCTCTTTGATTGTAAACACACTTATTCCTTATTATAAAACGAAGCCTAGCCAATGAAGTCCCGTTTTCTGCTTAAAATTATCATGACTTGTCAACAAAACATAAATTTTATAATTATGGCAAATAATGGTTCATAATTTCACCACTGTTTACAAATAATTCGCTCTGCTCAGTGACTAAACTTTTGCTCTTTGATTGTACGAATACGATAATATGAGTATTACTCCTAAACTATACTTCATTCAGTAAGATAAGTTATTGATTGGCGATCTGAAACTTTCCTTTTCCAGTAAAATAAACAAGTTCTCCTTACTCTTTTAAAACATCAACGTCAAGAGTTATCGCTATCGACCCACTAGGGTCGATTAATTCTTTCAAATATATTTCATCTCAGACGACGCCCTGAGCCGAGGTTCGCGCCCAACTGGGCACCCTCAGGCCTGTTGTCATAAACGTTGTACCGGGTGAGAGCCTTCAGCGCTCCCCAAGTAGTTAGTACCATTTGCGGCAAATCAATAAGTCACGTCCAAAAAAAAAAAACAACGTCAACATACCTAAATATTAGTGAAACCTACCAATTACAGATAATTCACAATATCGTTTTTATTACCTGCATAGTTAGAAAATAACATTATCTGTACAAAGTTAGAATGCCCGTTGAACTAGAATTAACCAAAGCCGTTACCAAATTGTCAACGGGAAGAAAATACGGGTTCGCTTATAAATCACGAGAGAGAATACGAATTTGATCGTTTCCAACGATAAAATAGCAATTTGGAATGCACAAAATGCCGTATCGCTGCACTCTGCTGCTACTGCAGTACCAGTAAAGATAGGAGTGTGAAATACTTTCTTTATCATGCCAGTATCTAGGCCAGCCAGTAAAATATGGGAACGATACAGCCGCTTCGATTTTAACGTGTTTTTGCTCCGATACGAGTACAGATAGTTGAAATGGAATGCTCCATACCTCCGCCGGTTGTTTGAAGAGAGGCCTTTGCCCAGCAGTGGGGTGTATACAGGGTGTTAGTGACATCGTAACGAAGACTTTGAAGGATGTTTCAGACCATAATTCTGAGTTGATATCAAGTGGAATTTTCTGTCGCAAAAGGATGGAACTGAAAGTAATTTAAAAAAAACACAAAAATTTTCACTTCCGACTGAAAATTCCACTTCATATTAACTCAGAATCATCCCCCTCAGTATTCGTTACGATGTCACTAACACAGCAATACGTGCTTATCATATTAACTTAGATAACTGGAATGCGATGCGTAAATGGGATGGTGGGTGGCTGGGACTGGGATGCGGACCAACGACTTAACGTGCGTTCCGAAGCACGGATCTGACTTTCGGACAATTGTGTGATCAGCCTGCAATGTCCTAACCAAACCAGAGCCCACACAGTGATTTTCGTCTCGCCACCGGGATTCGAACCCGGATCGTGGGCCAAACGCTCAACCACTGGACCGCGGAGGCCGTCATGACATAAATGTATGCTTTTTAGTCAACAGTGGTGATATAGCTTGGTCACCCGACTATTCATGTTTTCAGAAAGCCTGATTTACGGGAGTGCTATCACCTAACGTTAATTGCGTTGTGCCTCTGAAATATGGGCGGGTTATGTCCGAATGCGATGGACGTGGGTGGTGGGTTGTACGAAACAGGGGCCATTATTATGATTGAATTGCATGCGTTTGTGAGGTTCGTTTAGGGATTAGTCTGGTGATTGTTAGAGAGTGTGGTAACAGGAGAGAAGAGCTCGGTGGCGCAGTGGTAAACGCGCTCGGTCTGCGATTGTTGAAGTTAAGCAAAGGCCGGTCATAGGATGGGTGACCACAAAAAAACAAAAACAAGTTTTCATCTCGGGCTCCTCCGTGCTTCGGAAGGCACGTTAAACCGTTGGTCCCGGCTGCATTAGCAGTCGTTAATAACCATCAATCCGCACTGGGCCCGCGTAATGGTTTAAGGCTCCCTATCCATCCAGTGCCTCAGCAGTGGGGACGTTAATGGGCTGATGATGATGTGGTAACAGTGGATACCTACAGCCAGGTTGATTCAAATTCAAAAATATCTTTATACATTAAGTAAATCCTGTAATAAAAAAAAATACAAAAAAAACCGACTTCAAACGCAAAACTAAAAAGCAATAAATAAATTTACTTCAAACAAAGTAATACGTATTTTCAATTAGTTAATTAATTTTATAATTTTGAAGTCGGTGCCTAGTAAATGCTACAAAACCCAACTACAATATCAAATTACTATGTACACACAATATTGTTAAATACCTATATATCAAAGCAATTACAAAACAAAGTCAAACAAAAAAACACAAAACAATTAGTATTTGAAAAATATATGAATCGGTACCTCGTTGTAGCAGACTATATACACCCCACTGCTGGGCACAGGCCTCCCCTCAATCAACCGGAAGTTTTTAGTGGCAAATACATAATATAAGTATTTCTCTTCCGGTCCCGTAAGGAAATGCCGAGCATAGCTCTTTCCATTGCTCTCTGAGCAACACGGAGATTCTCTGTGGATTTCTCAGTTAGGGTCATGGTCTCGGCTCCGTATACGAATACTGGGGTTCGATCTAAAACCAAGGTTAGGGATGTGGTAAAAGTAATTGCCGAACGCAAGTGGAGATGGGCGGGACACATTGCTCGAATGAGCAAGGAAAGATGGACCCGGAGATTGTTAGAGTGGCGCCCACGAGCATTCACAAGACCGAGAGGAAGACCACCAATGAGATGGAAGGACGACATTGTGCGGCACGCAGGATATGGCTGGATGTCGATAGCCCAGGATCGTCGGAAATGGAAAAACATGGAAGAGGCCTACGTCCAAAATTGGATATAAATTTAGGCTGATATAGATAGATAGACATAATATAAGTAACTAATACACACAAATATCTTCTAATTGCAATATTCTACCTTATCCCTAAATTGCTTCTCAACCGTAGTAACTTAAACCTGTGCAAGGAAAACATGTCTTATAAAAACCTTAATGTGGTTATCGTTGAATATACCAAGAAGGGCATTATTGTAGAGTGTAACATGACACCTCCATTAGTGGCGACTTGTTATAGATGGCGCTTAAAACGTTGGTGACGAGACGCGGGTGGCATGAAAATAATGTCGTCAAATTATAGTGCGGATATTTTGTTCACTACTCTACTGGACTGGGAGTGAAGAGAAAACATATTGCATTAATCTGTTTCATTCCTCCGTGGTCCAGTGGTTGAGCGTTGTGCTGTCGATCCGGAGGTCCTAGGTTCGAATCCCGGTGGCGACAAATCACAAAAACCACTTTGTGATCCCTAGTTTGATGAGGACATTGCAGGCTGATCACCTTGTTGTCCAAAAGTAAAATGATCCGTGCTTCGGAAGGCACGTTAAGCCGTTGGTCCCAGTTATTACTTACTGATGTAAGTACGTAGTCGTTACATGAGTCATGTCAGGGGCCTATGGCAGCTCAGTAATATCCCTGTCACCAGTGTTGATGGGGTTGGTAATCCACCTCCCACACGATAGAAGAAGAATCTGTATAATTCTCAGAATACAGATTAATGTAATATGTTAGAATCCAAATGAATAGGGCTTTAACGCGGCCGGCGCTTACGCAGTTAGGCATTCAATCTCTACATAGAACATAACATTACCCCTATGTCCCAGAAGGGGTAGGCACAGGTGTATAGAACCTAATATATACCCAAACCTCGCCAGAGTCCCATGTAGAAGTGGCGAACTAATGATATCAATCTATGAGCCAAACATAAATTTAAACTAATAAAGTCGAATTCAGTGATTCAATTCAATTTCTATACACACAAAACGGCGTACGGTCACGAGCATTAATATGTATACACTTTGGTACCATGTCACATTAACTTTTTTGACAAATTGAACTGTATGTCTCACTAAATGTCAAATATGTTAGTGCGACAGAGTCGTAAAGTGGGTGCATTATATTGCTCATGACTGTAACTAAGCGATGAGGGTCGTTTTAATTTACATTATCACAGACGATGGATTATCTCTGGACCATTGGCTGTAACATAGATATTATCAGCATACAGTGTACGTGTGCATTTGCATGCATGATAATATTATATGTATTATGTAATTATCTAATCCCTATTTTCTGATTGTTTCAGGTAAACAACAATGGAAATCCTGTAATAAGAATAAAATACCTACTTAGAATAGCGGTATATAATACTGGTAGGTATCATCATCCCCCTAGCATTATCCCGTTTTTCACAGGGTCCGCTTACCTAACCTGAAGGTTTGATAGATCCGCTTTTTTACAGAAGCGACTGCCTGTCTGACCTTCCAACCCGTGAAGGGAAAACCAGCCCAATACAGGTTAGGTCACATACCTCCGAAAATGCATTTCTCGGGCATGTGGGTTCCTCGCGATGTTTTCCTTCACCACTGAGCACGCGATAATCATTTATGATCCAACCATAAATTCAAAAACAAATTCGACAATCACTGGTTTAGGCCTGTGCTAGATTCGAACCTGCGACCTCAAAGTGAAAGGCAGGCGTTCTACCAACTGGGCTACCACGGCTCATGTAATAGTGATAGGTATACAGGGAGTTAGTGACATCGTAACGAAAACTTTGAGGGGGGCCATGATTCTGAGTTGATATCAAGTAGAAATTTCCGTCGCAAAAGTATGGATTGGAAAATAATAAAAAGAAAAGAAAAATTTTCATGAATATTTTGACACGAAATTCCACTTGATATCAACTCAGAATCATGGTCTGAACCATCCCCCTCAGTATTCGTTACGGTGTCACTAACACCCATACCTACTTATATGGCTACCGTATGTACTTGTACGGGGTGTGTCATCGTAACGAATACTGAGAGGGATGATTCATCTGATTATTCTGAGTTAATATCAAGTGGATTTTTCCATCGCAAAAGTATAGAATTGAAAATAATTAAAAAAAAACTAAAAAAAAATCATGAATTTTGCGACGGAAAATTCCACTTGATTTTAACTCAGAATCTTGGTCTGAATCAACCCCCTCGGTATTCGTTACGATGTCACTAACACCCAGTATAAAGTGAAGGTTGTTGATAGGGCTGGCGGAGGAAGACCTAGAAGGACGAAGTTATTTATTTATAGTATATTTAATTATGTTGCTAGGATTATATATTTATTATTCCTAATTCTTATTTTTTTATTTTATTTTATTTTTTTATTGCACCGCGCCCCAATGCATAAAGGTAGACTGATAGATCTAAAAGTCTGTACGAATTCCTGAGTTTATGTTTTTGTGCAATAAAGAACTATTGATTGATTGATTGACGCGCATTGACCAAACTGTAGATGTCCTTAAAAAAGGTTTAGTAAAATCTACTCTGAACCGGCGTGAATTAAGGTGTAGATAATTGAGACACAGACTCCGGGAGACACGATACGTTTATTCAAGAGAACGTAGTGTAAAGAACATCTTAGAGCTAGTTACTTATGTTTATATACTGACCTAATGCAATAATAAATTGCTTACATCTAAAATCTTAAACTAGGTTATTGCAACAACATACAATTTCTTAATCTAGTTCTTACATGTAAAGTTGACATCAGCATTGTTATGGAATGCTGATGATGCGGAAGTGGATTCCTTAACTTCTCCATCCCTATTATAGATTTTTTCGGAACCTATGTTAGGTTTATGAAAAAATCTATGCCTATACATTTTAAAAATATAAAATATGATTTACAACGAAATTATTATATTATATAATATTACTGTCCATACACTTATTTTGGAAGCCTGCTAGTAATAACATGAAATAATTATTCGTTTTGCTTCAGATCACTCTTAAATGATATTTATACGTTATATCGATTAAGTTACCAGTCGAGCGAGGCTGTCTTTCGTGGCAACAAAATTGATTTTTATTGTGTATTATAGAGAACAAAAAGCGAGGTGTCCTTTTATTCAATATGATACGGTCCCTATGAATTTCTACGTTTTCTATTAAATTGCCAGTCGAGCGAGGTTGTCTGTCGTGACAAAGGAATAGATTTTAATAATAATAATGTATTATAAGGAACGAAAGCGAGGTGTCTTTAATTCTATATAATACTGAGACCCTAAATATATTTCTTTATGGAATTGTTCCTTATTTATTTATTTATAAGTTACATCGATTAAGTTACCAGTCGAGCGAGGTTGTCTTTCGTGGCAACAAAATTGATTTTTATTGTGTATTATAGAGAACAAAAAGCGAGGTGTCCTTTTATTCAATATGATACGGTCCCTATGAATTTCTACGTTTTCTATTAAATTACCAGTCGAGCGAGGTTGTCTTTCGTGGTAAAGGAATAGATTATTTTTGTGTATTATACAGTACCAAAGCGAGGTGTCCTTGTATACAGTATAATACAGTTCCCTACAAGTTTACGTAATCAATCATATCTCTACAATTAATTCCTATCCACACAATTAACACTTATAAATACAAATACAAATATGAAGATATATCAATTAAATTACCAGTTCAGCGGAGTGTCTTATGTGGTAATAAAATGGATTTAAGTTGTGTATTATATGGTTTGAAAGCGGAGTGTCTCTCTCACGATATAATACGTTTCCCTACTAAACGGAAAGGGACGGGGAGGGAATAGTGACACTACTCACATAACCCACGTACTCCTGCTGCCCTTTCCGTGGATCTTTACACTGGTTACTCTTGATGTTGCGTCTCGAAGCTGCGTCGTGTTATCACCTCAATAAATTTATAAGGTTCGTTGTCCGTTCCCGAAGCGTCGAAACACATGTAAATCTGTTTCGTCGGCGTCTACTGTAGCGTCAGGACAGCGTCTTCAAAATTTCTTCTGCCTGGCGGATAGCGTTACGACCACGACGACGGATTTTACTGGAACGGCTCAACCGGCTGCGCCAATTAAGGTGTAGATAATTGAGACACAGACTCCGGGAGACACGATACGTTTATTCAAGAGAACGTAGTGTTAAGAACATCTTAGAGCTAGTTACTTATGTTTATATACTGACCTAATGCAATAATAAATTGCTTACATCTAAAATCTTAAACTAGGTTATTGCAACAACATACAATTTCTTAATCTAGTTCTTACATGTAAAGTTGACATCAGCATTGTTATGGAATGCTGATGATGCGGAAGTGGATTCCTTAACTCGTGCGTGTATGAAACGATTTATGAATGTGGAGGAAGCATAATGGAATTTCATAGTCTCTGCTTACCCCGCTGGGAAATATACACAGGGTTTTAGTGACATCGTAACGTTGATTCAGACCAAAAGTATGGAAATGAAATATAATAAAGTGGAATTTTCCGTCGCAAAAGTATGGATATGAAAATAACGAAAAAAAATATTTTTATGAATTTTCCGACAGGAAATTCCACTTGATATCAACTCAGAATCATGGTCTGAATCATCCCCCTTAGTAATCGTTGCGGTGTCACTAACACCCATACCTACTTGTATGTCTACCTGTATGTACTTGGACGGGGTGTAAGTGACATTGTAGCGAATACTCAGAGAGATGATTCAGCTCATCATTCTGAGTTAATAATAAGTGGAATTTTCCATCGCAAAAGAAAAAAGTAAGTTTATGTATGTATGAAACCTTGACGACCTTAGGTAACTTCACTTGAAAGACTATGTTATTTAGGTACCTACTACTATTTGGACTTCAGGCCTACAAACCATGTAACAATGTATGTGCATACAGCAGTGGTTGCAACCAACATGCGAGTTGCCTCGATCACGTTTGTAAACAATCAATATGCTAATCCCTGCCGCTAAGGGGCGCACGTTTGTGTACCTGCGCCACTGCTTAGTTATACTGCGTATATGGAATCTATAAATTACTATATACTTACATTCATAAACTATTATTGCCAGTATTAAAAACTTTGATAGTGAAATTAAAATTCCCTCAATCAGCAATCTCAGACGACGCCCTTAGCCGGGCTTCGCGCCCAACTGGGCACCCTTAGGCCTGTTGTCTTAAACTTTGTACCGGGTGAGAGCCTTCAGCGCTCCCTATTTGTCCAGCCATATAGTTAATGCCATCTGCGGCAAATCTACAATAAGTCACGTTAAAAAAAGAAAAAAAAATCGTTTCATCTACGTCAAGTCCATTATGTGAGATACGATTTTCTTTCGTAGGCTTTTTCCAAATCCAAATCTACGTCCCACAGTTATGTGCAGGCCTCTCTCAAATCAACTGGAGGTATGGAGCTCCAATAAATTTGGCTACTAAACGCGCCGGACGTGACGGATCAGACAATCAGCTGATTCACGCCTGTGATGTCCTAACCAACCAAAAGACAGCCTCAAAAGTTGTTTCGAAAATGTACCCATTGGGAAACGAACCCAGACTGATAAGCTTAACGCTCTAACCACTAGATTACTGAGGCTGTTATCCGAATTAAGATGTACGTTACTACGTGTGTTAAGTAGGTATTTATTTACTTATTATATTACTTTGCTTTTTGCTTTGGTCCCACTAATAAGCAAAGGCCTTGCTGCAACTGCCAGTCTATTCTTTGGGTTTCGGTTTATCAGTGTCTTTGTCCTACCTGTACCTGTGTATGTGCAATGTCTCCGAGAACGACACGTCCGATAGAGCGAAGTGGAAGAGAAGTACGAAGAAGGCAGACCCCACCATCAGATGGGAATAATAAATGCCAAGGAGAGAGAGAGAGAGAGTGTCTTTGTCCTAAAATATAATAATATTTTATATCCAACAAATTCGTGTTTCCGTCATATTTACAGTCCACATTTCTCGTTCGCTAATATTTTGGTATTTAGCACCAGCAAATAAACGTTTTATAAAGACTGGAACCGGAAACAATATGCGAACTATGTAACGATTGCAAAGCACGTACAAATCACACTGCACCACATTGCAGTTAAAAATTCTGTCCAAAAAAATATATGAGGAATCGTAAAATTTTATTCACACGCTGCGCGCTATATGGAGATTTTTCCATTTTTCTATGGTTCCGCGTCTAAAGGGTTAAATAAGGTTCAAAAGGGAATGAAATTGAGCTTAGCTGCAGTGCTCGTTTGTATAGTCTGTATGATGATGATGTACAAGAGTCAAAGACAGTAAAATCAAGAGCAATTTAAGTGCTCAAAATTTAATAAAAAACCTGCATGTGATGCGAAAGAAAGAAAAGTTACAAAACTGTTACTTATGAGGCAAACGTGATATGATTGAAGGTTTGGTTAAGGAAGACCTAGAATAAGATAGATAAATCAAAATGGAAACGCACTTAAGAAAGGTCTAGTGCGATCTAGGATCTACCAACCGAGATATTTGAAAAACGATTAATGGAATGTGGAATATTCGTCGATATCGAAGCAGATGTTTATTCGCTGGTTTATGAGTAGTAAACGGGAAATATGCATGCGTCTATGTACTATGAATATATATCTTGTTTTCGTTTGAATTTGGAACTGCTTTATGTGTGGATCTTTTTTAGTTGTGAAAGATATGCAAGCATCTGACCACAATCTCACCTGATGGTAAGTGGTGCTGTGTCCAAGGATGGGACAGGCTTACCTAAAAAGTGTCTATTCGCTCCTGGCTCAGATTATACGTTTCGGGAAACACATTCGCGGGCAGAGAATGAAACTAGGAAGCGAAGCGCTTCGCACGAGATGGTGGGATATTTACAACGTTAGGATGTGATCTTGTGGCCCGAAGATAAAAAGAGGATGACCAAATGAACTCTTTTGATTATTCAGAAAACAGGTCACTATTATATCGTCCCTGACGTCGCTACCTGACGTATCTGAAAGTTTCGGCGAATCTGATTTGCACCTTTTGCTATTAAGTCATTAAGACACAAATTATTTTAGAAAAAAAATGCAGATACATCAGTTTGCAAAGACACGATAATTTTCATCATGTTATGTTTTTAGATTATAATTACCACATGTCTATTTGGCTGTATGTTAATGTACAGAACCACACATTCCCTAGCTTGGACTTGACTAGTTTTTCTATCCAAACGCACGTGACTTTAGTTTGACCGGTTAATATTCAAATGTAGGTAATAGAGTTATAGAGTAATAGTCATACAGTAAGAGAAGCCGTGTTCGAATTTATTTTCAAATTCATGTTTGGATCATAAATGATTATCACGTGCTCAGCGATGAAGGAAAATATCGTGAGGAAACCCACATGCCCGAGAAATGCATTTGACCTAGTCTGTATTGGGCTGGGCTGTTTTCCCTTCGCGGGTTGGAAGGCACTCGCTTCTGTAAAATCTGAACCTGCCGTGTCAAATCTTCAGGTTAGGTAAGCGGACCCTATGAAAAACGGAATAATGCTAAGAGGATGATTCATGGAGTAAGAGAGTTATGTAACCGTTGCAGAGAGAGAAGGAGAATTTTTATGGGCTTTTTATTTTTTTGACGTGACTTATTGTAGATTTGCCGCAGATGGCATTAACTACTTGGCCGGACAAATGGGGAGCGCTGAAGGCTCTCACTCGGTACAACGTTTAAGACAACAGGCCTGAGGGTGCCCAGTTGGGCGCGAACCTCGGCTCAGGGCGTCGTCTGAGAGGGAAAATAATTGAATGAATGAATCGACCCTAGTGGGTCGATAGCGATAACCGCTGATTGAGGGAAATTGTCGACCACGCCAGCGGGGTCAGTATCGGGGATTTTTATGGGCGATAAGTTCATCATAGTATTATCTAAGTAAGTAGTTAGGTACTTCGTATGTTGTTACGAAGCAGCCACTATGTATACTGTTGAGTGGCTGCAAGTTGTCTTTGATTACTTGTTGTTCTGCCAACCCCATCACAGATGAAAGTCGTGAGTTTATGTGTGAAGGTAGGTACGTATGTAACCGTTGCCCCCAATGCCCCTTATTGATGGGCTTACTCGTAAAATATATTGTGATTCATAATACCAATAAAGCCTTCGTTTTGGTTGGACGTATTTTTTAATAACAGCGTTTGTTGTGTGTTTTCCCTGATTTTTTAATTTGGTTATTGTATGGGATGAAATAAAAATATTATTTATGAGACTATAATAATGTTACAAAATTAAATGAGTGTTTTGCAATTATCTCCACTGAAGCGGGAGTTCTCTCCGCTCAGCATATCTGTTCATTGATTTGGCCAAACTACATCATGATGTGGCCAACGTGTGTTATTCTATTTCATGAAATACTAGCTTTTGCCCGCGACTTCGTCCGCGTGGCTTGTTATAAAATAGAGATCTTTGTGTGTGTGGGAGACTGGGAGTGCATATCAAATTTCAAGCATCTAACTTATGCAGTTTAGATTTTTTCATACAATTTTTTTCCCGGTAACTCCCATTTTTCAAAATACAGCCATAACTAATCTTTATATTTACTAAGGTATGCATGCATGCTAGATTGAAAACATCTATCTTTCGCGGTTTCGATTTTTTCATACAAATGTTTTTTCCCGCTAACTCCCATTTCCGTGGGAATTTTGCAATATCCTGTTGCAACTAAGCTTTAAGTTAATTAAGGTACCTGCATGCCAAATTTCAAGCGTCTAACTTAAGCGGTTTAGATTTTTCATACAAAAGGATATTCCCGCTAATTCCCGTTCCCGGGGAATTCCGGGAATTCCTTTCTTAGTGTACCTACGGTACCTAAGCTACGTCCCTTCTAAATTTCAAGTGCCTACGTTTAGCCGTTTAGGCTGTGCGTTGATATGTCAGTCAGTCAGTTTCTCCTTTTATATATTTAGATGACCATTTCATGAAATGGTAGAGCACATCATGAAATGTTCAATTCTAAGATCTGGCCACGATATATACATCAATGTCACGATGAGCAGGACATACGACAAAACGGCGAGCAAAGCGTGCCGCTAGTTTATGTTTCAATTCGTATAATAACATGCCCTATCCAACACCAGAACTAATGAACTGAAAGGGACCACATAATTAACGATAATGGCTATTAACTTATCGGACCGTGAAGATACCAAGCCACGTGGAATTAATTTCAAACCAAAACGCAGTTCCAAGCGATTCATTATTTGGTATTTACTATCTAGAATTCTGGTCGACTGACCACTGAAAACCAAGATACCTAGACCCCTGTAACGTACTGATCACAATAATCCTAGTGTTGTTGTATATTGATGTTACAGGTCTTTAAAATCTGGCTGGTTTGAATGCCCGAATTATGGAGAACTTTTAGCTCTCTGTAGTTCAGTCGAAATACTATGAAAGCATTGTGGGCACAGTATGGTTATTGATATCAATATAAAACTTATTATTATTATTAAACTTAAACTTATTATTATTATTATTAGGTAATATATTATTATAAATAAATTCACGCCTGTGCTCTTATAAAGTGAACTGAACCATCTCCCAATCAGAGAGAACTTTTATCTACTTTTGATACGAAATCTTACGGTGGATGTAGGTACTGAAACATAATGGTTTATCAGAAAGTGGTGGTTGTTTTTGGAGACTTGTAGCTATGGTATTAGCCTCTAGTTATTAAATAACTTGTAATGTAAACTACAAAGATGTAAAAGATGTGTTTCTATTGCAGTTTAAGGGAAAGTCAATTACAGATTAGGTCACACACCTCCGAAAATATAACATAACATAAACTCACGACTATTGCATGGGGTGACTATTGATTATAATTGTTTATTTTTAATATTTACGACCTCCGTGGTCCAGTGGTTGAGCGTTGGGCTCACGATCCGGAGGTCCCGGGTTCGAATCCCGGTGGGGACATATCACAAAAATCACTTTGTGATCCCTAGTTTGGTTAGGACATTACAGGCTGATCACCTGATTGTCCAAAAAGTAAGATGATCCGTGCTTCGGAAGGCACGTTAAGCCGTTGGTCCCGGTTACTCCTTAATGATGTAAGTAAGTAGTCGTTACATGAGCCATGTCAGGGGCCTTTGGCGGCTCAATAATAACCCTGACACCAGGGTTGATGAGGTTGGTATTCCACCACACAACCCACACGATAGAAGAAGAAGAATATTGATTTTACATGCAATAAAGTGTTTTTGTATTGTTTTTATATTGAGGTACATCCATCGCAAGATGAACTAAGTCACACCTCACCTTGCTTTCTGTTAGACCAAGTAAACATAAAACCATCGAAAACGATTCCTGAAAATATAGGCTAGTAAACCTGAGGGGTCTAGTTACTCTGGTCACGTCAATCTGTGAATGACGGGGCTAATGAAGTGGAAGTGATGGCCATTGCGGATGGACCCGTCACTGGCAGAGGCAGCTATTGATTTTACTTTAATGTACGTTCAGCTCGTGTTACCGAATTTGCAGTTTACGAAATACATACACACATAAACTCACCCCTGTTTCCCCCCGCGATAAGCAGAAACTATAGTGAGAGTTTTAAAGAGCTGCAAAATAACACGTTTGAGTACAAAAAGGTCTCAGTTGTAGACTAAACTACGTGACGTCAGAGGACACTTCATCATCATCACCATCAGCCAATTAACGGCCCCACTGCTGGGGCGCGGGCCTTCCCTATGTATGGATAGGGACACTTAAAGCTTAGTAATTGCACGTTTCGTCTATCGCAATAAACACATTACAAATTATATATGTCGGCTGTAGTATTCTTTCTAGCCGTTAACCTTAACTGTAGATAGTTTCCGTTTTAAACTTAGTAGATCAATATTTGAATTCTATCCATTTATGTCCACCATCACTAATTTAAGGGCCACGCTCTTGTCGGTGTAGCATTCTCCATGCTACGTTTTAGGGAAAAATAGGGCAGTGGTTTCCCTCTTGCCTTCCGCTCCGCAGTAAGTACTCTGTTTAAAGCGAGTGAGATGGCGCCCAGAGTAGTCTATTTCGAAACCGTACTAGGACTCCTGTCCTCCGCATCTGAATAGTACTGACAGTCACTGCTGCCCTCTGTCAGGTTCCAGGTTACAGTCCCTGTGACTTGTCAATCAATTAATGTGGTTTCGCGCAATTTTTGATATGTTCAAACGTTATATTTTTCACAACACAATGTAAGTAGTGTTAGATATAAAATAATCGATCGACCTACAATCACAACACTAGCTTACGTACTTTGACAGATATAATACTTACCGCACATTTGGATGACTGTAAAATGTTATCTTGTTGAAATATAATCAATAATTGTACAGAACTGGTCGTTCTGTTTAATAGTAGATAAAATTTATACTAAACTCACGCCTATTTCCTACCGGAGTAAGCAGAGACTATAGAATTCCATTTGCTTCGATCCTGACACACTTCCCTTGCTTCCTCTACATTGATCAATCGCTTCATACACGCACGCTTGTAATAACTACCCTACCCTAATTAGGATATAGTCATGAGCGTATGTTATGTTACGTGTAACGTGAAAGTGTGTCGTGACACACTTTCATACTTTACAGTATCATCATCATCATCATCATCAGCCCATTAACGTCGCCACTGCTGGGGCACGGGCCTTCCCTATGGATGGATGGCACCACACGGGCCCAGTGCGGATTGATGGTTATTAACGACTGCTAATGCAGCCGGGACCAACGGCTTAACGTGCCTTCTGAAGCACGGAGGAGCTCGAGATGAAAACTTTTTTTTTGTGATCACCCATCCTATGACCGGCCTTTGCGGAAGTTGCTTAACTTCAACAATAGGCTAGTTTCCAACTAGTCAAATCAGTTACTTTTTACTAAACGTCAAAACACGAAATTACTATGGAATTTGTATGAAAAAGCACTCTGTGACGTCATAGAAAAACGTGACAAAATGTCGGACTTATTATTACGTTTTTCTTGATTAAAATTCATAAATAAGTTTAATAGAAAAAAGAAAATGTTTTTCGTTAGTTTTAGATGTGTCTTTATTTAGTAATCAGAATTTCATAATTTATCTTGAACCTAGTACACGACCCTATTGCAGACCGAGCGCGTTTACCGCTGCGCCGCCACCGAGCTCCTTATACTTTACAGTATCACTATCACGAATTTAAAATGTCAACGTAGGTACTTAGCTAGTAATTTATAACTCGTTAAACCATCAAGATACTAAACCATCACAACTACTTAACAAGATTCAAACCTATTTCCGAATTAAGTCGGAATGTACAGTTTACATGCGCACATTCGGTTTTACATCGTAAAGCTGCGTGCATATGGCTGGCTTTGTAAGTGGTGTAAGTGGAGATAAATCCGAGCGAAGAGGACAGGTGTTGTTCTGGAAATTGGGGGCACTTTAATTTCAGATAAATTACTGTACAATGTAAGTACATGGATTTTGGTCGGCGTAATGCAATAGTGAACTAGCCGTCATAATATGGTATGAGCTATTTTGCTTTAAAAGAAAAGGTTTCGATGTGATAATTTAAAATCAAACAAGCATAAAGATTGGATCCAAGATGGTTAAGTACTTTACTTACATTATACTCGCTCCTTGTTCGAGAGGTTTTTAACAGTGTAGTCTACGTCTTATGCTCCAGCATCGTCACAATTTTCAAAGCTCATATCCAAAGCTAAAAAAAAAAGTTAGTTTCCCGCTTCCGAGCGCACCTGTCAACTAATGTCATTACGGTTTTTGTGCACCGGCGCGTCACTTCGCCTCCGTAAATAAACTAATTGAAAACCAATATTTAATACAAAAACATGATTGATATAGTGCGAAAAATCTGTTACTTACATAATCAAGTGCTTTTTTCTCTAAAAAAGCTAGAAACAGTACCAAAGAAAAAATGTGGATGACGACGAGCGTAAGTGCTTTTTGATAAAACAAAATGTGGATTAAACTGGTAAGTCTTAACATTATCCATCTACTAAAACAAGAGAAGATATAATTATGATCAATTCAATTTAATTCCTTTTATTGTCGAAAACAAATTACTTTTTTTGAGGTTATAATTTATAATCCTAACATTCGAAGAAGTAACTTAAGTTGGTACTTATTACTAATAAAAGTAACTAGTTTTATTAACATAAATAATAATATTAAAATTGTATCGTGTTATAACAGTGATTTAAAAGTTATACTTTATTCCGATGTTGATGTTGTTTAAATTCGCCTTATATAAGGCAGGCAAAGATCTGAGGACTATACAGTCTTGACTTTAGTAATTTAATATTCGAAAATCACGATCAAAATAGGCCTAAGCCTTGTCTTCAGTCCCTGATTGCCGCGTTTTTATTTTCATCTGTCAAAAAAAAAAAAATTTTTTGTTTCTTTTTGTAATTCGTGTTCTTTGCTTATGTTGCGGTTGATAACTTATTATCAGCGAATGAAATGAGCAGTTTTATTATAAAACAAAGAGAACCAGTGAAATATAACCGCAGAATGGCATAGAAAAGTAAATAATTAACTCGGAAATAATTTGACAAGTTCAGATAATTAGATGACAGAAGCACTTCATGTTTACCCTATTCATCAAGAAGTACCCATGACACAGTAGTACTCGATATCACAGAGGTCATCTACACCATTGGTAGACAAGATACATAACTTATTCAAGATAACACTTAAAACATTTAGAGAATTATAATTGGTTTACTACAGGATAACCATACTTAAAAATGATATTATATATATTATAACAGTACATAATCCCTTCTCACAGTCTCTGTTAAGTGGTGTTAATAATGTTATCTTCTCCGAATGATACTTACAATATAAGATGATGATAATATACCCTAACAATAAAAACAGAAAGAGTGTTAAGAGAGTACAGGCAAAAGATAGCCTTATTATAGTAAGCAATTTCTTCCAAATTACTCTAATCTTATTATAATTCAAGCTTCCAACGTATGGGTGATGATTATTGGTACCAACCTAACCAACAAGAGAACACCACTTGGAGAGTCACCTAGTTAAGCACTAGTAGTGAACTGTCTGACTAGAGAATAGACAGACTATTTGTTTCCTTTTAGAGCTATCACAATAGAGGATAGACAATGGACTTGATGTATCAACCCTATTAACATAAAAATCAACCACTAAGACTGTTGCAAAGCGCAAATATACCTATGCCTTATTTTGATACCTAGAGCTATCATTTAGCGGATGGACAGTGGACTTGATGGTACCAACTTAATGTACATAAGAGCTATCACTAGGAAGTTTGCCATTGCTAAGCGCTAATATACCTATTTTACATTTCCATACCTAGAGCTATCACTTAGAGGATAGACAATGGACTTAAAGGCACAATGCACATAAGAGCTACCATTAGGAAGGTCGCCATTGATAAGCGCTAATATACCTATTTGTCATTTCCATACCTAGAGCTATCACTTAGAGGATAGACAATATACTTGAAGGTATCAATGTAATGAACATAAGAGTTACCACTAGGAAGGTCGCCACTGACAAGCGCTAACATACCTATTTCTCATTTCCATACTTAGAGCTATCACTTAGAGGATAGACAATGGACTTGATGGTATCAACCTAATTAACAAAAGATCTAGCACCAGGAAGGTCGCCATTGCCAAGCGCTAATATACCTATTTATCATTTCCATGCCTAGAGCTATCACTTAGAGGATAGACAATGGACTTGAAGGTATCAACACAATGAATGTAAGAGCTACCACTAAGAAAGTCGCCATTGACAAGCGCTAACATACCTATTTCTCATTTCCATACTTAGAGCTATCACTTAGAGGATAGACAATAGACTTGATGGTATGAACCCTATTAACATAAGAGCTACCACGATTATGGTCGGCATTGGCAAGCGCTATATACCTATTTCTCATTTCCATACTTAGAGCTATCACTTAGAGGATAGACAATGGACTTTATGGTATGAACCCTATTAATATAAGAGCTACCACGATTATGGTCGGCATTAGCAAGCGCTATATACCTATTTCTCATTTCCATACCTAGAGCTATCACTTAGAGGATAGACAATGGATTTTATGGTATGAACCCTATTAATATAAGAGCTACCACGATTATGGTCGGTATTAGCAAGCGCTATATACCTATTTCTCATTTCCATACCTAGAGCTATCACTTAGAGGATAGACAATGGACTTGATGGTATCAACTCAAATAACATAAAGCTACCACTACAAGTATCGCCTTTTGCTAAACGCTAGTAGATAGCAAGAACATAGACCAACTATTTTTATACTTTTATTTCCATGTTTGGTTTGTCACTTGAGGAATCGAAGATAAACCATTGAATTGTCGGGGCTTACCTACCCATGTTGAAACTCAAGATTAGACTAATGCTGAGAAACAATAGACTATTATGTCAAATTGATTATTATAAAATAATGAGTGCTTGTCTCGTCCTAAAACAACCCAGCCTCCAAGATTATATGGACTGCCTAAGGTGCACAAAACTGGCGTACCGTTGCGGCCGATCGTGAGTCAAATCAACTCACCTACGTATGATCTGGCTAAGCATGTGGCCCGGGTACTGCAGAATCTAGTGGGACATACATCCTCGTTCGTAAGGGATTCACGCCAATTTGTTGACTTTCTTAGTAGGATGAACGTGAAAAAGGAGGAGGTGATGGTCAGTTTTGACGTAGAGTCTCTCTTTACCAATGTACCCGTTCAGGAATGCTTAGAAGTGGTTAAGAAGAAATTGCATGACAACAATATCCCGATGGAGTATGCTAAACTTGTGGAGCACTGTCTATTATCCAGTTATTTTGTATACAGGGGGGAATTCTTTCTGCAGATTGATGGAGTAGCTATGGGTAGTCCCGTAGCTCCTGTGATTGCCAATTTGTGGATGGAACATTTCGAAGAACGTGCTATCTCCACCTTCCCAGTTCCATTGAAGTGTTGGATAAGATACGTAGACGATATCTTCTGTATATACAAAGGAGGGAAACCACAGACAGATCAATGTTTACAGCATCTGAACGCCATCCACAAAAACATGCGTTTCACAGCAGAAATGGAGATGAATCGAGCTTTGGCCTTTTTGGATGTTAAAGTGTCAGTAAGAGCAGATGGCACTCTGAGTCACTATGTGCACAGAAAGCCAACACACACTGATCGTTATCTGCACGCGACCTCTCATCATCACCCTCGCCATTTGAATGCGGTAGTAACATCCTTAACCAACCGAGCATATGACATATGCGACAATGAGCACATAGACGCTGAAATTAGCCATGTACAGGAGGTGCTTCGAAACAATGGTTATAGGATAGATAAAGATAAAGAGCCTTGCGGGCAAAACCAAAGGTCAAGACGACCGTACCCAGGGTTGAACGTCAGCCAGCATTTCTTCCATATCTGAAGGGAGTTACTGATAAGATAGGAAATATTTTAAGTAAATATTTAATAAAAACTATATTTACTCCTTCAAAGAAAATTGCACAGAGTCTACGTTCCCCGAAAGACTGTTTTCCGTTTGAGAGCCCCGGCGTATACAAAATAGACTGTAGTTGTGGTAGTTCGTACATCGGACAAACAAAACGGTCTATTTCTTGCCGGATTAAAGAACATATTAGTGCCATGAAGAAAAACGACGTGCAGAAATCTGCTATAGCTGAGCACGTACTGGAGTCGGGCCCTAACCACTGGATCGAGTTTAACAATCCACAAATATTATCGACAGAACGTCATTACATCCCCAGACTCGTAAAAGAGGCTATTGAAATCAGAAAACATAAAAATTTCAACAGGGAAGACGGGTTCAAGTTGTCGAGTATGTGGAATCCAGTAGTAGGTGTTGTAAAAAGCTTGAAACGGCCTAATGTGGTGAAAAAACGTGAGGACACAGTGAGTGCGGTTTGTCGTAGTGAGTTTCGTGCGAGTTCAGATGGTTCCGAACATTCTGGTATAAAAAACATAAACAAGCGGCAGAGAAAGAGGGTAGACAGATATGTCTGCCCGTAGAAAATTATGGATCTACCTACTCCACTCCAATCTCATCAGTCATCCCGTGATCATGGCACTTGAAACAGTGTCGAAATATCGGGAGTCTCTTATCCCCATTTAAACGCGGTAAGAACCCGTTATTATGTGCTTTAATTATGATAATAACCGCGTAAACTTAAAACAATGTATAAATAATGAGAGTACAAATTCTGAAGAAATAACCGACAATTCAAAACCTAAAAGCCTCTGTTCTATTAATCAACCTCATCATCACAGGCCTTTACATCTTTATCAGATGATTCAACTGTGCTAGAAATCAAAGTATTAATAGTATGTAATGTCAGAGATTACTTTCAAAAGAGATAACTGTACACAAGACATGGTTAGAGAACCATTAACTGCTATTCAATTCTTTCAACCAACATCATAAAATTCAAATAGCACATAAATAATAATGAATAACATTGCCCGAAGAGTGAGTAAACGAGATAGCAACAGGATCTGTGGAACAGAGACAACAGTATCAGCAGGCAGCCCCACAGCCAACAGCATGAACAGAAAGCCCACAAGGAACAGTATCAGCAGGCCGCCCCACAGCCAGCAATAAAAGCAGTGATGCAACCAGTCATGATCAGCAGTGCCATAACCAGCAGTACCAGCAGCCCTACAGCCAGCAGTAGTAGCAGAGCTACAACCAGATGTATTAGCAGTCTCACAGCCATTAGTATCAACAGTGGCCCAGGCAGCAAGGCCGTTTAAGAATAGTACCTCATGAGGAGGAAGAATTCCCTATAAAGTTATAATGGGAAAATTTGCACAAGCAAATATACCTACCTTTATGATATTTACTTTTTCAAAATTCTGGTAAAATTAATTCCGAATGTCTATCACTAAAAGTTTTAGCATTATCATTAAGACATGGGATTCAAATCCTGTCTTTGTTAATCAGGAATAACAATACTAATCTCAGTATAAATTGAGGTACCTACCTGATAATATTATAACTTCAATGAAAATTTCCTTCAAGTATTACATTCGAAATTGTAAAATATTGATACCTAGTTCGGTTAGATAGAATAGTTCCCCTTTTTATTATTAACTCATAGGTGAAAAGGAAGGAAAAATAGTTCATTATTAACATATAACTTACATCACCATTAGCGTTTTCTCTAAATTATGTTGTTGTAGATTTATTATGTTGTTGCTGATCAGCCCAAAACACAGTTTACAATTAATATAAAAATTACAACAATAATGTCCCTCCACTTAATCAATCGGAACCAAACTGCAGTGGAGAAGTAACAATAATATTTTCATGATAAATATATGTTTATCCTATTTTTCCAGTAAATAATAGGACGTTACTATTACTGTCCTAAAAACAAATTCAATAATTATTACACTAAAGAGATAGCTGCGTAAACAATGTTATGTGTGTTAATGTGTTGTGTGTACGTTGTTCTATCATCTAATTGGTGGGTGAAAGGTTGCATAGAGGAATAGGAAAAAATTCCACAACAAGTTTTATTTATTATTACCACATAAAAAATTATACTAAATGTTATTACCAAGCCCATATGGTCGATATTAGGTAATACACAATAACGTGGGCTCAGGTAATCTATTTTAATAAAAACAAAATCTTAATTATTCCGAAGATAATTATCACACAAGTACATAATGTAAATGCACTTCCCCTCTTTATACTTTCAGCCTCATTTAACAATATCTTATAATAAAGAGGAAAGTTTAGTTCAGTGGTTCTGAATATTTTAATGAAAAAGGTCATTTGAATAAATGTATCGAAATTCTTACTTGCACTTATATTTGTATTTTCTCTAATCAATTTGACATGTTGTCTTAGGATTCATTTAACTACTCAATGTCGACAACAATTGCCAACTTAGCACAGGATGTTACAATCAATCTTGTGTCTGGGTGCCCTCGTCATTACCCGTTCTTCTTTATGTATTTCTTCTTCTTTTATGTATGTAAACAAATAATGTGTAACTTTGATAATTATTGTAGCCCTTGGTGTGCCAATGAAAAATGAGTGTTATACTATATGATGAAGTCTCACAGTCCTTTCGACTATAACTATCGTTGTTGTTCAAGAGCTTCGGAAATGTGCTCTATGGTGAGGTCCCTGTGAGGCTCTTATAGCCAATCTTGATGTTGAGCTCCATCAGAAATTTATTCTTGTGTAGTTATTTTGTTGTGAAATTGATAGTAATGTGGAATAGGTATTTAATGTACTTGCTCAACTTCAACTTTATTATTTAGAACTATGTATCTATTCTAGTACAGTATAGTATAACCATATATAACATACATAATATCGATTCCATTCTTGAGAACTGGTGAAACTTGTTTAGCGAACAGTTATTATTCTTATTGTTTTTTACATGATAATATCAAAACGTTTGGTGGAACGCCGCGCTGAGTTTATCAGGCGACGGCTGTGCCTCTGACTGCCTTTATCGGGATTAAAGTCATAGGCAGCTTAATTAGCTTTTGTGATAACAATGTATGTACTTTATTCATTAATGAATAATCATATTATTGGTACTCGTTTCAATTTAAATGTTTCATTCCCAACTAAACTTTGAACATCTACACTGTTAAAAACCTCTCGAACAAGGAGCGAGTATAATTATGAGATTAAACGAACTTACCTGTAAGTGAAGTTCTATCTCAATTATACGAAGCTCCTTGTTCGAGAGGACTCCCTCCCTTCAATTTTAATATCCCGCCCTAAAGCTTCCACAGGTGATGGAGTTGTCCATGAAACATGCTTTAAACATAATGACATTAGTTGACAGGTGCGCTCGGAAGCGGGAAACTAACTTTTTTTTTTTAGCTTTGGATATGAGCTTTGAAAATTGTGACGATGCTGGAGCATAAGACGTAGACTACACTGTTAAAAACCTCTCGAACAAGGAGCTTCGTATAATTGAGATAGAACTTCACTTACAGGTAAGTTCGTTTAATCTCATAATTATAAACACTGATCCTCTACGGGTTCTGTTTTTGATTTTCGAACTCGGAACCCTATAAAAGATAAAACACTCAAGAGTCGTCTCAGAGACATGCTTGTTTTGGTGCTACCACACGTATATTACGTCCCTTTCTAAAAGAAACAAATGAAGTTTACGTCCTACCAACAGTCACTTTGCTTTAAAAAAATATTACTTACTTATTGAAAAGATAGAACATAACAGATCTTAGTAATACCTTCAAACACAGAACCACCCCTTCTTGTTTAGTATGTGGGTTATACGGTCGATGATATACCACTTACCCTGGCGTCAGGGTTATTTTTAGACCACCTCCAGTTTTGACAATAATAATCATTATAAACATTGAGGAATTTCGAGGCTACTTTCCCCAAAAATAATATAGATGGCGCTGTCGAGGTTTAACGTGATAATTACCTATTTTCTCATTACTCGGGTACAAAAAATACAATGTAATGGTAGAAGCATATATAAAAATAATTGTTGCTTGATGTTTGGATCACATTATGTATAGCATTATATTGCTTCTCTTTATACTGATCAGGAGCTCGGTGGCGCAGCGGTAAACGCGCTCGGTCTGCGATTGTGGAAGTTAAGCAACTTTCGCAAAGGCCGGTCATAGGATGGGTGACCGCAAAAAAAAAGATTTCATTTCGAGCTCCTCCGTGCTTCGGAAGGCACGTTAAGCCGTTGGTCCCGGCTGCATTAGCAGTCGTTAATAACCACCAATCCGCACTGGGCCCGCGTGGTGGTTTAAAGCCCGATCTCCCTATCCATCCATAGGGAAGGCCCGTGCCCCAGCAGTGGGGACATTAATGGGCTGGTAATGATGATGATACTGATCAGAATAATAATGGGTGGAAGATGTAATTTTGCCTGGTTGTAAGTCATTAAAAAGGTCATCATTTATAGGACCCAAAAACAAAGATAAAAGATGCATAGGTATTTCTGTTATCAATGAAATTAGACGAAAAATTTTACATCGCCATTTAGGAGGTATATTGTTTTTGAGTACCTAACGTATCCTGGAAAGTCCCACATATACACTTCATAAAACGACGACCTCCGTGGTCCAGTGGTTGAGCGTTGGGCTCACGATCCGGAGGTCCCGGGTTCGAATCCCGGTGGGGACATATCACAAAAATCACTTTGTAATCCCTAGTTTGGTTAGGACATTACAGGCTGATCACCTGATTGTCCAAAAAGTAAGATGATCCGTGCTTCGGAAGGCACGTTAAGCCGTTGGTCCCGGTTACTACTTAATGATGTAAGTAAGTAGTCGTTACATGAGCCATGTCAGGGGCCTTTGGCGGCTCAATAATAACCCTGACACCAGGGTTGATGAGGTTGGTAATGTACCTCTCAATCCACACGATAGAAGAAGACTTCATAAAATAAATTATAATTTACACTTTATAAAATTTTACTCCATCTGGTTCACACGTCGCATAAAGTCATCACGAAAAATGGCATAAGCAAGTCGGACATTGGCGGCAAAAAACGAGTCATGTCCTGTCATGTTCTGGCTACCCTCCGGCAGACCCTCATTTCCTATTTTAATTTTGGAAACAGCCGCATCCTGTCAGGCACTTAGGTAGGTACATAGAAGAAATATGGGATGAGCTTTGTTAAATGCTACGTTTTTCTTTTTTTTATATGATTGCTTTGCAGTTTCCTAGGCATCGCATATAGGGTGTTAGTGACATCGTAACGAATACTGAGGGGGATGATTCAGACCGTGTTTCTGAGTTAATATCAAGTGGAATTTTCAGTCGCAAAATTAACGATTTTTTTTAGTTTTCTTAATTTTTTTCAATTCTATACTTTTCCATCAAAAATTCCACTTGACATTAATTCAGAATAATGAGCTGAATCATCCCTCTCAGTAGTCGTTTCGAGATCACTTACACCCTGGACAAATACATACAGATTACCATACAAGTACATATGGGTGTTAGTGACATCGTATACTGAAGGGAATGATTCAGACCATGATTCTGAGTTGATATCAAGTGGAATTTCATGTCGGAAAATTCATGAAATTTTCTGTGTTTTTTTTTTTAGTTCCATACTTTTGCGATGGAAAATTCACATGATATCAACTCAGAATCATGGTGAATCATTCCTCAAAGTTTTCGTTACGATGCCACTAACAGCCTGTATAGTACCTACCTACTTCATCATCATCATATCTTAAGAGTCACACTCTTGTCGGTGTAGCATTCTCCATAATCCTTTTTAATGGAAAAAATAAGGCAGTGGTTTCCCTCTTGCCTTCCGACCCGCAGTATTCTGTCTAACCTACCTACCTACTTGGCTATAATTAGTTCCGAATCAATAAGTAAATTATTACCTACCAAGGGGTAGGTATGGAGTATGCACTTCACAGCCGGAAAATTATTACTTATTTGCAAGGGAGCTACAATTTTTAGTTTCATTTTAGAATCTCCCATTCTTTAGCTATCAACGTCAGTCTTTAGGTACAATAATCTATTTGATAATACTTACCTACATTAATAAAGAGAAGTAAAAAAAATGGGTAAATAGCATGGAAGCATTTTTTTTTAAGTTATACTGTAATAAAGTACTATATGTTTATTTTATATTTATTTATTCATGTAAATTAGTTAGCTACGTGAGTTTGATAATCATCATAATGATATCTTTAATAGGTAAATATATTATTGTCTACTATCGTCATAAAGTAAAAAAAAAAAATTATAATGTGCATAGCTGTAAGTGATCCATTAATAAATAAATAATAATAATAATAAACTCTATAACGTATTACATACAAGTATTTTACCCCGCGTAAACGCGAAAAGATTCTATGCCTTTACTGGTAATTAAAAAAGCACTACACACGTCTAGAAAAACTGTTGAAATTCGTTTGTCGTCTTCAAAAGAGTTAAGTAACTAAACATAGATTCAACACGTGCTATCATTACTAGGCCATGACGTCACGCGCATGCGCTGTGTTAGTCATGCTAACGGCTACTGATCGACAATTTCGCTCTCACCGACAAGAGCAGAGTGGCGCAGTGGAAGCGTGCTGGGCCCATAACCCAGAGGTCCGTAGATCGAAACTACGCTCTGCTAGTTGTGAAACTATCTTTTTGAGGTTTATTTTTTTATGTTTTTTTATAATTATATTTTTATCGGGTATAATTTTATATTAGTGTGAACACCTAATAATTAAAAATATATTAAGATTTTTTAAACTAATTCTGTAATGAAGAATGAAAGACACTTAATGTATTCCTAGACCAGACGGGGAAGTAAAACAATTAAAAGTTCATCACGATATTTTAGCTTGTCTTCAGCTAATGAAGCAGGTAACAGCTTAATAGCTCTTGGGGAAATACCCCATTAGAGTCGCCAGGTTTAAAATATTGCACGAAATGCGAGGACTAACCTCTTGGTTAGAGAATAATTTACAATAACTGTCATTCATGTAGTTTATTTATTTAACTATATACGTAATTAACATTATTAGATTATTATCTACCGTAAACGCCTATATTAATATATTAGCAACGATTCTTGTAACATACTTTCGTCATTGCTATTACTATATCGTCAGGAGTAACTTACGTTATGTCTGTTTTATTATCAGATTTGAAGAAACTTTGTAAAATGATTTTTAACACTTTTTTAAATCTTCAGTAGGTATAAATAACAATTACACAATCTTAACAGTAGGAAAAGTTTCCCGAAATGGATGGATATACTTATACTAATTCTAAACAAAGGGTGGATTTGTATGGTAAAATCTTGGTGGAGTTAGAAAATGCTAGGCGTGCCGTTGCCTAGCAACCATTTGACATGGGGATTGCAAGACATGAAAGGTGTAAACATGCTTAGACGAGGGTCTTACTCAATCTTAAAGTGTACCTATCTATTTATTCTGTATATTTACTTACACATAATGTACAATCAAAGAGCAAAACTGTAGTCACTGAGCCCAGTAAATTACAGTGAAACCTGGTTAAGTGAGACATCAAAGGACCTGCAATGTCGTTTCACTTATAGAGGTATTCCACTTACCCAGTGTCTCAGATATACAGGTATAAATAAATATCTGTCTCATTTACAGAGGGTTCCATTAATAGAGGTGAGAATACAGGTTATTTCAGTTATACAGGTGCGATCATTAAATTAAATAACGTGTTATGTATTTTCCAAATAAACATCTGTATGATAGTGAAGCGAAACTAAAAATGAAGGTAATTGAAGCTCAAAATTTGTACTTACGTACTTGGAATTACGTGTGGAATTTGTGGGTAGAATAAGAATGAGTAAACAAACAATGTTATCTCAGTTACAGAGGTTTATGCATATAAAATTTTACTCGCTGTCTCAGTTATAGAGGTAACTATGATGGTAAATCGAAAGAACGAATCCCAGATATAGAGGCTTACCTCGTCCCACTAACAGAGGTAATTCAGTGCCAAAGTGTTGGGACCTCAGCATGAGTTCCAGTTATGGAGGTTTCTCACTTATCCAGGTCCCACTTAACCAAGTTTCACTGTATTTGTAAATAGTGGTGAAATTATGAACCATTAGTTGTCATAATTATAAAATTTATGTTTTTGTAGGTGTTTTTAATCTATTACAAAAATGACATGTAACCAGCGGGCCTAGCACCGTAAGCACGCGACTCTTTCTCGCCGCGACAAAGATCGTCTGTCTCTTTCTGTGCAGTATTGTGAGAGAGTGATGGGTGACGTATGTCGAGGTGAGAAAGAGTCGCGCGCTTGTTTACGGTGTGCAACCAGTTAATTTATTAGTTTGCAAGAAACTGATTGGACTTTTGGACCTTATCGTACACGATGGTAAGCATATTAGGAAAAGGAAAGGGACGGGTAATGAATAGAATGATTTATGGAACACACGTCAATTTTAAGCACAAATTAAGAACAACCCTCCTTAAATTTACATTGGCTAATAACCCTACAGAATTAAGTTCACAGCACACGCCAAACGCATACCAGCGAGATACCTATTTGATTCGCCCGGGCTATTCATTAATTTTAAAAGTACTTAACAGTAAAAATCATCCCTCCCTTTCCTTTTTGGCGGATAAGAACATTACAGGTATACCTTAAGATAAAATTAGGATGTGTCTGCAGGAATCAGGGCCTTTGTCTACCTTAATTAATTATTCAATTTAATATTGTCTCATGTGTGAACAAAGGTCTGCCCGTTACTATAATAGATTCTTCATAAAAAAATCTCAAGTCTTTACCTACTTTATTCCAAGAAATATTGGCCACATTTCCTATTTCACAAAATTGCAAATCTGTCACCGTAGCAAAACTTTTAGGGCATGATTTATCTATAACGATGATGGGATGTGTCCGGATAGCTATCTGGGCTATCGAGAACATTCCTGCAATATGTCGCGGCCTAGCGATTTGTACCGCGGATATGTGAGTCAGTTAGATCTATTGTAACTATTTTATACGTGGATTGTACTCCATTTATACCTATATCTTAAGTTTTATTGTTAGCTATAGAATGTTTGATTAGGAATTTCTTTTTGGACAAAAGCTATGCATAGGTACCTTAGATTTATCAATATATAAGTATGTTTCTATATTCACAAAGAGAAAATTTAAATCGAAAAATTTTCTGACTCGGACGAGACTTGAACCCGCAGCCCTTGTCAAGCCGGAACGATAATGTTACCCATTACACCACCGAAACCTGTCTGCGAAATTCGTCGATTCTTTCCAATCTCGAAATCTCGATTATTTTTCGAATCGAGTCTTTTTTTTTCAATTTAAATTTTCAAATAAAAATCATTAAAAATTATTTCTTACTATTAAATCTTACAACTTCTATTCGAAAAATGAATTATTTCAATTAGTGTAATGTGTACGTTAATGATATTTTTCTATTTTAAAATTTTAATTTACAATGTAAGTAGATAGATAGATAGATAGATAAAATACTTTATTGAGCACAATGGACACAAAATACAGAGATAAGGACAACATATACAGAAAAGCACAACAGGCGGCCTTATTGCTCATGCAGCAATTTCTTCCAGGCAACCTTTGGGTACAGGAAAATAATTAGTAGCAGGTAGTAATTTGTTTTATTTTCAATATTAATATTATTTTATATTCAAATTCTATTATTTAATAACTAATTATTGTACGTCAGAAACTGACCAGATGTGCAGATCGTACAAATAGCCAACACACTCGTTTTATGTAGGTACTTATCTACTGGCATGAAGTCAGTTGTATTTTAACGCCTATAATATAGTGGTTTAAATATTCGTATGTCTTTTTTACGAGATACAATAAAAGATTTTTTGTGGTTTTGATGAATAATAAAAGTGTTTTATTAGAATATTTGATTATAAATGATGAATAAGTTTATTTTTATTTGAATATATTTGGGAAGTTGCTGTTACTGTAGAAGAAGCTGATGAATTTGTACGGTCACGAGTACTAATATGGTATACACTTTGCAACCATGTCACTTTAACTTTTTTGACAATTTAAACCGTAAGCCTCATTAAATGTCAAATATGATAGTGGGTTCTAAAGTGGGTACATGATATTGCTCATGACTGTACCTAAGTGAAAGAATATTATGTTATGAAACGTTTTAATTGCGCACCTAAGCACTTATATCCTAAACGATATACGCAGGTATATAACCTACCTATAGGTATTAAATGATAATCTAAAATCAAAATTCTGATTCTCAATTTTTTGTTTTATATGGAAACTTAAACGTAACCTAATCACTGTCACAGAACAGAGAAGGTCGATTATTTTTTTGTTAATTTCAAAAATTCCATCCCAGTAACATTACGCTCCGAATTCTTCTGATGACGTCATCGTCGGAATTCTTCATATTAAAAAACAAAAGTCGATCGTATCTGTTCTGTAATAGTGATTACAAATCGATAATACAACTGAAAATTCTGTGAGCGCGTGCAACTTGAAAGAATTTTGATCTGCTTTGAACTTGACTTCGAAGCCTAGAATATTCTTTTTCACATTACGATGTAACCTATCTACATTCAGCAACAGATGTTCCGATACTTTTCAGCCTAATTGCGAACGACTGGAAAAAAAGCACTTGGGAACTGTCCAACCGGAGTAAACAGGACATTCACACAGTGACTACATTCTGATTCTTATCCCCGTGGCAATAGGGGTTGTTTTTGATTGGGAACAATGGGTTTTCGTTTCGAACAGTGCTGGTGGTGTAGTGAAATAACGATATTCATTAAATTTAATTGATAAAGTGCAGAAAACCGCAACAGCGGCGCAGACTGTGGTAGTAACCGGTTTGTCTATCATGTTACCTCTGGTAATATAGGTTTACTTGTTAAAAGGGGTGCAATTTTTTTTATATGTAAGTAAGTAAGTAAGTTTAAGTAGTATGTATCTATGTACATATATATACCGCGATGTCCGTGGCCTCACTCGGCAGGGCCCGCAGAATACCAGCGTCGTGGCTCACGCCGCGACTTATGCTGAGCGAGGTCCTTTTATTCCGGACTCCACCGCAGATGATCGGGCCGTCAGTGCGTTACATTTAGAATGCTTTGTTTTATTATTATTATTTTTATGAATTTGGTTTGTTTTTCTTTTTGTTTTGGTACTTTTATTTTTTTTTAATGTTTTTTTTTGTCTGTGTACTTTGATTTCCGTGTGGTTTCTTTCCTGTGTTAAATGTAATGTACCTGTCTGTCTGTGTCTGTGATGTCCGAAAATAATAAATGTTTCTTTCTTTCTTTCTTTCTTTCTTTCAATTTGGTTATTGTTCTGTTGTATTTTCATTTCCACAGTTGAATTTAATAATTTGGTTTATTAGAGTTGAAATGTGAGTAAATAATTGTAAACGTGAAACGTGGATTGTTTATTGTAAGGCAATAATAAAACCCTCTATTAGTTTTAATTGTTAAGGTTTCGTTCGTCTATGATAATAAGAATGTGAATTTTGATTGACAAGATAAATTATAATAGAAGGTTATCTAATCATTTTATGTACAAAATGTATTTTAATTATGAACTTATGATTTTTTTTTTAACAAGCAGTAAGTATGATAACGACTATATCGCAATCGGAGTAGTTAGAGTACCGACACTGAGCTTCATCATTGATTATATAACTAAAAGCGAAGGTTGGTGGTAGAGCTGGCAGAGCAAAACCTAGAAGGACTTACATTGACCAAATTGGAGATGTCCTTAGGTCAGGTTCAGTAAAATCTACTCTGAACCGGCGTGCGTGTATGAAACGATTGATGAATGTGTAGGGAGCAAGAGAAGTATGTCAGCATCGAAGCAAATGGAATTCCATAGTCTTTGCTTACCCCGGAGGGAAATAGGCGTGAGTTTGTGTATGTATGTATCTAACTTCTTTAACATTATGACCATATTCGATGACCATATTGGACATAATATTACGGTTACCTAACTAGTTCTTACTAGTGGACATGCAATTTTATCTGTCGTACGAAACGTGTGATTTACTCGAGACCTTCAACCATTACCTACCGGGCAGCGTGGGCGCAGGTACGCAACCATTCATTCATAAGCTGCTTACAAGGCAACTTAAGCCTTAGATCCCACTGTTAGGATTACATTTAGAGGAGTATTGTTCGTGGTAATCCGTATTCGGCTGTGTTAGAGGAATTTGAACTTAGTTTTTGAATAGTTGTAGATTTGTTTTTGTTTGAGGTGATTTTCAAATAAGACTTTTTAGAATCAAGCGTATCAACTTAATGTCAAAAGACTTTGAACTCAAAGATAATTGGGATAGAGATGAAGAAATTAAGATTAAGGTTTCATTGGATAATAACGTAGTGGGCGACAGTTGGTTGAGTCAGTTGACCTAGTAACACTAAACAAACACGTTGGTAACAGCGGCTAAATCAAACAGAGCGACATTTCAATCTTCTTGTCGTAAAAGTTTAATAAATAGATGTAGTGCGAACTATTGTATCTATTATTAGTTAGGCTTGTAACACGCACATGTGTTTGGTTCCTTGACAGAATTACTAATATTGGCTTAGCCATAAGCACACCCCGGACACTACATACAAACAACCTCGTTTTACACAGACACTACACATTGACGTTATCGTACACGCGCATCTGTGTGTGTGACGTCTGACATCATACGATGCAAGTCTAAACTATGTTCGAGGGGTACGAAGCAAACCTAGCTCAGATGCAGGTGGGGAGCGGGGAGTTGCCGTTCTAAGTAGTATTATTTCTTATTTTATGCCATGAGTTACGAGAAGATAATTTGAAATCACACTTACTTTTGAAGTCTTAAAGTGGATAACTTTTTCTCTACTACCCACACTAGTGTGAGATCAATGACTGACCTCATCAACCCTAGTGATTGGGTTACTATTGAGCCAAAAAAGGTCCTTTAAGAAACCAATGGCCGGAACATACTGCTTAACGATTGAAAAGTGTTTTCTTGTAATATGCCCCACCGGGATTAGAACTAGGAACCTCCAGATCCAATCCAATTCCAATCTCACACATAATATTAGCACTTTGGAAATAAGTAATATGACATAAAAGGAGAAGCCCAAAATAACAATTTTGTCTACCAACTCAACCAGATGAATTTTCTTTAGATACATTCATAAACTCACTCATATTTCGCACCGGGGTAAGATGAGACTATTTCCCTTCATTATTAGTGTTCATAATGATGATCTTAAACCTGACAAATCTATACTAATATTATAAATGGGAAAGCGTATGTTTGTTTGTCCGTCTTTCACCGCAAAAGGGAGCCACGAATTGACGTGTCTTTTTTTTAAATGGAGATAGTTGATGGGATGGAGAGTGACATAGGTTTATTTTTGTCTCTACCTCTATACAACTTCCCACTTCTCTAAAATGGGGGTGGAAGTTTGTATGGGGCATTTTGCAATTTTCAAGGTACAAAGCTAAAAATTGGTATGCAGTCTATTTGTGAGTAACAAAAATGGCATAATTTTTTTTTGGAAATCTGCCCGCAGCCCCCAAAGTGGGAGTGAAATTTTATATGGGACAAATCTAGTAAACAATAATTCGGTTTAAAACTCAACAATAACACACAACACTAAATCCAAACAGCGATTACTCAGCCTAAACATTTTAATTGACAAGTAATTGATAAGTACAAACAGTGACGAGGAACCAATACTTCAAAAACTCCCTCTCCATCAACCCTTTCAATCGTTAATGAATTTTGAACCTAAAATCTGTTCCATTACCTCATACCCAGTTAATGCATAGTTAAGAGTTCAAACTCCACAGGTACGGACTCAGCAAGTGAAAGGGGCCATACTATTTTTAATTACATAGATACATAAACCAACAACCGTAATCCTTAAAGGGTTGCGTACGGCCATACCAACCACGAACAAACAGAGTTGCGTACAACGTAGGGTTGCGTACAACCAGAAGTAGGCCGCCCAGCTCCGCAGGTTGAATCAGATCCGTTATGTAACTTTTAACATAACTTTTGTGCCTTCTTACGCAAAAAGAAGGTTCTTTAGCTTTCTTAGTTAATAAAGCTCTTTTTACAAAATCAAAAAAAAAAATCAGAATCATTTATTCAACTTAATTATCATGGATAAACTTGTTGAAGGTCAATGTAACATTTTTGAATTTACGTCATTTCGCAAGGTGTTATGGCTGAGGAGAAGAAATGACAAGAGCCGCCACCACTACTACGTATGTGATCAACTTGTACTTGCCTACCATGTTTGTAAAGATATTGTGATATCCAGCGGAGGTATAGTTCGTTGCGGTGTACATTGCCGCTTTGGTATATCGCTATAAACATGTGTTTGTAAAAACAAGCAGTCTATGCTGCGCAAGCAACTTCGTTGGGTGTCGCAATTTGAGTGTACTTATCTTTAGTATAAGATGTACTAGTATAATAATATGTGGGATTAATGTCGGGACAAACCCTTTTAGGGTTTTCCGATGTTAACTATTTAAAATGTAGCATGAAATTGTATCTATGATAAATAAATAAAAAAAAAAAAAAAAAGAAACTGCAACAGCAACACATCTTTTAAAAACCAATGAGGATATACATTACAAGTTATTTAATAACTAGAGGAACACATTCAATACCAGACATTTTTATCATTTAGGTAGTCATTAATCTTATAATAAGCTTTTTTACGTAAAGTAAGCTTCACATGAGCTTTAAATTTATTTTCTGGCAAATTTAAAATATTATCTGGTATTTTATTGTAAAAACGTATACTTACATAACCCCAAAAAAGATACATTACTCCTATCTGCCTAAATGAGTAAAAAAAAAGAACAATTTGATAAAAGAAAAGCAGCCAGTGTCTTTACTATTAAAGAGTTATTACAACAGGGAACATTTCATTACATTTTCATCATTCCCGGGAACGCGGCATTTCACTGATTGCGTTACAGCGACTACTGTCTTAATCGATAAAATTCATCATTCTCCTGCCCTTATCCCACTCTAGGTGGGGTCAGCACAACATGCATTCCTCTTCCATTCATTACTGTTAGTCGTAATGCCATGTCAGGGGCCTTTGGCGGCTTAATAGTAACCCTGACACCAGGGTTGATGAGGTTGGTAATCCACCTCACAACCCACACGATAGAAGAAGTCGTAATCTCAGAACTCACACCTTTCACACCCACATCCACAATTCATCCACGCTTTCTTGGGTCGCCCCATACCCCTATATTTCTCTATATCTTAAGTGCAATAAAGTATATAATTTTATATCCATCCACATTCATACCTCTTTCATCTCTCCTCATTACATGCCCATACCTTGGTAATCGATAATTCTTTTCAATATTTTCCTGACTTAGCCCTCACCACAGTATCAAAAGTCCATAACTTAAATAACCAGGGGCCTCAAAGCTACCTGAATCCGTCTCTCTCTGCCCGGTTAATGCATAGTTAAGGGGCCGGCAGCAGTATCGGCGCCTTATTAAGGCCTCATGATTAATGCAGGCCCAATTTGTCACTACATCTGAGCATTGGACCGGAGGATTGGAGCAGATGGTCTTAGATTTTGATTTGACACCCGCCACGCATAGATTTATGTCTGCTGGACCTGGGTTAAAAAAAAAACGCTTATCCATAAATAATGTCGTGGAGGTTGAGAATCTAGTAAATACAATCTGGGCTTCTTCAAGGCATTCAAATTCAAAAATATGGGGTTTTTTACCTGACTTGGTCACTTACGTACTTGGCCGGACAAATGGGGAGCGCTGAAGGCTCTCACCTGGTACAAAATTTAAGACAACAGACCTGAGGATGCCCAGTTGGGCGGGAACCTCGGGTCATGTTCAAGATAAATTATGAAATTCTGATTACTAAATAAAGACAGATTTAAAACTAGCCAAAAACATTTTCTTTTTTCTATTTAACTTATTTTTTAAGCAAGAAAAACGTAATAACAAATCCGACTTTTTATCCCTTTTTTCTTTGATGTCACAGTGTGCTTTTTTATACAAATTCCATAATAATTTCGTGTTTTGCGTCTAGTATAAGTAACTGATTTGATCAGTTGAAAAGTGGCCTATTAAGAACGTGGGGGCCTTAGCCAAGTTGCAAATGATTATGACAATCGACAGTGACAGTGATAAAAATGTATAGGGTTGGCATAAGGTGACGTATTGCGTATGCAAACTTGGCTATTATTATACATTTCAAACGTGTTTTTTCCTTGTTCAGGTCTCAAACTGACTGACTGACTACTTTCCTTCCACCGACTGTTAATTGGAATACCATTGTATTTTAGTCTATATAAAAAAAAAAGAAAAGTAAGGAAAACATGAAACAGTAGGACTAGGGCCCTGTGCTGGGAGGTTTTCTGGCCACGTCTTTCCCTCAGCGTTACAGGTTCCGATGTGGTAGTAGTTTTATAGCTAGTAACATAATATGTAATTTAATTTTTTGACGTTCAAAAAGCGCTAACTTTGTAAACCAATTTTGAAAAATTAATATTTTTGAATTTTTTCTGACTTTTTGACCATCTGATCAAAAAGTTCAAGATCACTATTTCTATAGTATTTCAAAATGCATTTCCAAGATTAACTCCAACAGTCTTCGAACGTCAATTTGAACAGCCCTGTCTTAGAGCAATAAAAAATAATAAATAATAGAATAAGCCCCGATATTGGTAATACCGTGGCATGAAGGATAATTGGCCGCGTAATAGACTTCCATGAGGAAAACCGGGGGAACTGATTAGTCTTTTGTTCGGCTTAAGAGTTGTTTGATAATACTTAGATATTACAGTCATATTAACCGTAAAATTTAAATTTATTTAAGCGTGAACCACGCGAGGCCGCATCGTCAGCTACCATCAGGCGAGATGGTGGTCAATCAAACATAAGACTGTGTTTGCAATGAAGGACTTTCCAATCGACATTCCCCAAACACACGATAGATGGCATTATTCACTTTTAACGTGATAATTACCTATTTTTTCATTGCTGGGGTACATAATTATTCAAATATGTAATGTAATGGCAGAAGCATATATAAAACTAATTGTTGCTTGATATTTGGATCACATTATGTATAGATTCTTTTTTGACATGACTTATTGTAGATTTGCCGCAGATGGCATTAACTACTTGGCTGGACAAATGGGCTGAAGGCTCTCACCCGGTACATTATATTGTTTCTCTTTACTTTGATCAGAATAATAATGGGTGTAAGTTGTAATTGTTGTTGTAATAAAAAGGGTCATCATTTATACCCAAAACAAAGATAAAAGACGCTTTTTGTCTGTTATCTATGAAATCTAAAGATTAAACGAAAAAAAAAAACTTAACAACGCCATCTATCGTGTTTTTGGGGAACGCCGATTGGAAAGTGGAAAGTGGCCGAGTGGAAGAGAAAGACGAATTTTAGTTTGTTAATTTGAAAAATTCAGATAATAATATCCAGTTACATCACGCCCCTGATTGTATTGATGACATCATCAGATTTTCACAAATTAACAACAAACATTTAGACCTTATGTGAGTCAGTTCAAAATTGACATCGCGTATGATTCGGGAGAATATTAATCTAGTTTCACTTTAAATCGGCGAGCATAATATGAACTATTGACGACCTCCTATATATATATATATATATATATATATATGACGACCTGCGTGGTCCAGTGGTTGAGCGTTGGGCTCACGATCCGGAGGTCCCGGGTTCGAATCCCGGTGGGGATATATCACAAAAATCACTTTGTGATCCCTAGTTTGGTTAGGACATTACAGGCTGATCACCTGATTGTCCAAAAAGTAAGATGATCCGTGCTTCGGAAGGCACGTTAAGCCGTTGGTCTCGGTTACTACTTAATGATGTAAGTAAGTAGTCGTTACATGAGCCATGTCAGGGGTCTTTGGCGGCTCAATAATAACTCTGACACCAGGGTTGATTAGGTTGGTAATGTACCTCTCAATCCACACGATAGAAGAAGAAGAATATTTTATTAACTATTTTATTTTTCTCTTCGAAGAGATATACGATTAAGTATGGACATTTTGATGAGCGTGGAAGAAGCGAAAGTATGACCACTCGAAACATCCACATTCCTTTTTAACTTAGTTGAGTTAGGTAAGTCTTCCCCTTCCTCTTTTTCCTTCTAGCTTACCTTCTATGATGTTTTTAATAAATTCGTCGTGTCTTATTAGGTGTCCAATCATCTTGCCTCTTCTGTCCTCAATAATTCTCAGTATTTGTCTCTTTTCCCAAAAAACCAAGAGCGTGGCTATTAAATTGATGATGAAGTTAGGTAAGTAAAGGAGTGTGGGTGTTTCGAATGTGGATAAGTTTATCCATGTATAATATTGGCCTCACTTATGTGCGGTATGGCACGTTATAAACCAGTATTTATGCGGCTGTTTGGCTGTGGATTAAATCGCGTCTAGACCGAATGACCGCAAGAAGCACTGTGGTGCGGTTTTGCTTGGTATGTCACAGGCATAAAGGCAGAGTGTACACGCATATGTATGCCTAGGTGGGCATGACTTAATGGGAAGCCCGGATCATAGATTGGCTTGGAATTGAGAGCTATTGTGCGGTGTAAATAATAGACTACACGATACAGGGAGTCAGTAAAAAAAGAATCGTTCACCTGCTTATCATCCCGGGCATGGGAAGGATTATTCCTGTTATTGCGGATATATAAGTCCATTCCCAATGTGATTTATTACATACATAACATAAACAGTCTATATACCGGCCGGCTGGGCACAGGCCTACATTTAATTTAAACTATTATAGGAAAAAAAAATACTTGAAAAGTATATTATTCTTATTGGAAGCACAGAAGTATGTCAGGATCGAATCAAATGGAATTTCATACCGTAAACTCTGCTTTCCCCGGTAGGAAATAGGCGTGAGTTTGTTTCTGTACTGTACATATGTGCAAAAATATTATGGTTCATTGTTTACTAGACGTGTCACCATTATTTTCGTCTCTCAGATTTTAAACTTACTTTTTCGTTTCTAGTCGTACAGAATTGTAATTGTTAAATTCAATACTTTCCTTTATAATTAGTGTATTGTACGACTAAAATGAATGAGCGACAATTATGATGGTAAGTTGTACATTGTAAGACTCGATTCTCGATTATATGAACGTTATGCTAAACCAAGTGTCGGGACTCAAACGTGAATTCGCACGGTCGCAACTCAAATCATAATATCCATACGCTACATCGTAGCAGCTACGGCGTAGCCGGCGGGTGCTATAGTAACGGGCAGTCTTTGCCGCGGCCTCGCACGGCGTAGACGCGTTACGGCCGCTCTTCCCATTTCTCGCGACAATTTTTCGCATTTCGCTTTTTCACAAAAAAAGTCCCCAAATGCGGCCCTCTAATTAATGTGGCGTGTTTTTTTGAAGTCGCGATAGGCGACCTCGGCTGAATGTGAGAATGCCCGTGCCCTTTATGTCTGAGATTTCAGTGTTTACGTTATTAAAAATTTTTATTTCCTTCGCGAATTTTCGCGACACTGTTGTGCGGTTGTAACCTTGGTAGTGTTAGTGTTTTTATAGTACGTGGTTATTGTTATGTTGTTGTTTGTTTTTATTGTTTGTTTTTCACGTTGTGACAAAACATTATGTGGAAAGCAATGGCGGCAGAAGCTGAATTTACTGGGTATATTTTCATAATATTTAAATATTACATTTTAAGTATCCCGTTGTAGGTAGCAACATGGCGACTCATAACAGTACATTTAATATTAATAATCTCTGAATACATAAAACAAGACTGGCTTTTGACTGAGTTCATAATTGCTTGAGGAGGATTAAGTAAGAAAGGTTAATGAATATTTATGGCCATTAAGAATCATTGAACAATTGACTTGGGACTCTATTATTATAGTACTTGTTAATAATTTTGAGAATAAGTATTAAGTATAAGTATAAAGTATAACAAACTAAGTAAAAAACTAACTTAAAATAAATTAGGAGTGTTTTTTGTAGAGTTTTTGGCCTCATTCCACAGATCTTTAGGTCATGTCCTCATTTAAGTTCTAATTCCAACTGACACTCAGTGGCATTTATATATTTTGAAACAGCCTCCGTGGTCTAGTGGTTAGAGCGTTAGGCTCACGATCTGAATGGATGAATTCTGCCTCCTAAAATACAGGTTGACCTAGTTTAGGAGGTAGGAAAAACCTTGTTTATAACGCTCAAAAAACTTATATAATTGTATACTACATAGTTTTGTAGAAGATGATGAATATTTTTTTTTTTTTTTTTTTTTTTATCTGGAGGTCCGGGTTCGATTCCCGATGGGGACATTGTCGAAATCACTTTGTGAGACTGTTCTTTGTTTGATAAGGACTTTTCAGGCTTGAATCACCTGATTGTCCGAAAAAGTAAGATGATTTCGTGCTTCGGAGGACACGTTAAGCCGTTGGTCCCGGCTATTAGCCGTAAAAACACCTCCACCAACCCGCAGTGGAGCAGCGTGGTGGAGTATGCTCCATACCCCCTCCGGTTGATTGAGGGGAGGCCTGTGCCCAGCAGTGGGACGTGTATAGGCTGATTATGTATGTTTGTGTGACATAGGTCTATAGAAAGTGGTGAAATATACCGTAATAGTTGAATATTTGTATTTTACGTTTAAGTACTACGTAACATCCTCATGTCATAATAAAGGTAAGCTCTAATGATGATCATCATCATTTCCAATTTTTCTGTTCCATATAACATCATCTCCCTAGCATTATCCCGTTTTTCACAGGGTCCGCTTACTTAACCTGAAGATTTGACAGGTCCGGTTTTTATAGAAGCGACTGCCTGTCTGACCTTCGAACTCGCGAAGCAAAAACCAGCCCAGTACAGGTTAGGTCTCATACCTCCGAAAATACATTTCTCGAGAATATGGGTTACCTCACGTTGTTTTCCTTCACCGCTGAGCACGTGATAATCATTTATGATCCAAACATGAATTCGAAAACAAATTCGACAGCCATTGGTTTGGGCCTGTGTTGGATTCGAACCTGCGACCTCAAATTGAGAGGCTCGCGTTCTACTAACTGAGCTGCCACGGCTCTAATCTTAGAGGTTCCTCAGTCTAGACCCACACGAGTGAGGTCTGTGCGAGACAGGAAGTCTGGCTGCGTAGGCGCTGGAGGTCGCTGATAACAACTGCTAGACATTGTCACGCTTTCTACAAGGATAAGATTGTGCGCAGAGATAATTTAGATCAATTTTTTTTTGTCACACTAACATGTATCCATCTATACTACGAATTCTTTATCTTCGTATAAAATATTGCGTAATTCAGACACAAATCCTATAAAGCTATGGGAAATCTACTTATTTGTTAGACTTCTTCGTCACTTGCTTACATACTCCCGCCTATTACCCACCGAGGTAAGCAGAGACTGGAATTCAATTTTCTTCGATCCAAATACACTTCTCTTGCTTCCTTAAAAGTTATAAAAATGTTCAATAAATCAATGAATTTCATTATAAAAGCGATGAATGCCCACCTACTACAGCGCCTACTACATTATTATGAAACTCGCTGACTTTTTAAAACTCATTTCAATTTCGATGCTATCAATAAAATTGGTGACGTCCCACGATTTTAGACTGAGACTTCAATGAATGTATTATCGTCATGCCAACCAAAGTCAAAGAGATCGGGTCGTCTTTTGTTTGATGGCTTCCTTCAGCTGTTTTTCGGCAAAATTCAGTTTGGTTCAGTTCGGTTCGGAACGTCCTTTTATTACGATAATTGCGAGGGAACCTTTGTGGTGGTTGGCTTTTGTTTCGTTTCCAAATAACAGCCCTGAAAAAAATGATTGAAATGTCCCTTAGGGCCATTTAATTTTCATCCCGCGTTTGTGTTTCGATATTGAAAAGAGAGTGAATTCAGTAGTCATTGTGTTGACGTGTTAGGATTCAGTTTCATGTACTTTTTGTTTTTTTAATTTGCTGCAACATAGATGTGTATGCTTCTTTACCGGGTTAGAGCCCTCAGCACTCCCCATTTGCCCAGCCAAGTTGTTAAATGCCATCTGAGACAAATCTAGGTACAATAAGTAACGCAAAAAAAAATCTCCTCCGATTGACGAGGGAAGGCCTGTTTCCGATAGTGCGATAGGATGTATATGTATAGGCTGTTTAATTTATTTATGTTTTGTACATAAACCTCGTAAAACATTCACTCCTTAGTGATAATTAGTGAGCGCGAGTACCTACCTCCTGTATACTTATACAAGTACAGTAAAACATGTAATATCAAAGAAAACTACAAATTACGCTTTATAAAAAGAAAAGATAGCTTAATAGACTTCACAGACTACCGCAAAGTCTTGGGCAAATGAATATTTTGCCTTCCACAAACTTTCTTTAAACACAAACGCTACAAAGGGAAAAGCAACTAAGTATCGTAGAGTACTAAACTTCCTATCTCTCCATTAGTTATTCCTCTTTATAATTTCCCTAGACTTCGCAGACTAAAATAATTAAATGTTGAAAAAATCTCCTTCAGCTCGGTACAACGGGTTATTGAAGAGCTGTTCAAGCAATTTTGCATTTTATTTATCGTTGAAAGTTTGCCCTTAGCAAGTGATCGATGAGTTCAATGAAAAATATCTCTTTGAGCGTCTAACGGAGAGTTTTCATCGATTTGTTTTTGTTTTAAAACATATGAAAGTCATAGTTGGATTTTACTCTTATTGTGTGTTGTAGAAAAACCTTGGTGTAACAAGGTACTAAGTTTACAGTTCATCTATTCAATATTCTTTATTTGCATACTATGATGGTGTACAAGTACAAGTTTGTAAGTTACATATGAGTTTCACATCATAGACCCTTTCAGGCACAACAAAATAGAAGTTTAAAAGAGTGAAGAAAGCTTTTCAAATAGTAACATCAGTATCATTAAGGTATTCACTAGTGCTGTAGTAACATTTATTAATTAGAAGTTCGAGGTGTGTACCGGACCAATTAGGAATGTATTAGTGGGCTTATGTTATGTTTCGTAGGTATTAAGACATTATCGCCTAATCACCATAAAAAAATATTGCAAGACTGTATAAGTTTTTCTGTATGCGAACGAGATCTGGAGTAAAACAAGTACTTTACAAAGAATAAACAAGTTTGAAATCGTCTCCAGAGCACAACAATAAATAAGTAGCACCCTATTGCAAGGAGAACTTCGTTCCTTGCAATTAATGTTAGCAAGAACTGAACTTTCTGCGCTGGAGAGCACTACTCTACCTCTTACTTCGTAATATAATATAGGTAGGTATGATAGGGACGTAATGAAGCGGCCGTGTAATGAGACAGTTCGGGAAAATGAGTTGACTCGATAATACGCTCTCGAATGTGAATTGGAGCTACTGATGTCATTAAATTAGTCAATTGACATTTTAAAATTTTCTTGGCATGCCTATTGAGATTAAGATTAATTTTACTTTTCCATAAAAAATCGCATAAAAATAAAAAAAAAAAAACAATCATTATTGTAGACAAATCTCTCAATTCTTCTCTCGCCTCCTCCCAGACTTGCCTCGCTCATAATTGAATCACCTACACGTTTAATTTGACTACTTTTCCCAACACTAAGGCGTCTCTGGCTTCGTGTGGAAGATTTTAATTATTATTCTCCTTTTGTCGCGATGTTAGAGTGATTACCCGGCGGCTAAGCCCGACCGTCCCAATTGCGAAGTAATTTTTCACACACAGAATGCCTGTTCAGACGTCGAGTCTTCGTCGACGGGTATGCGAATATGTCTTAGGTATTAGACTTGGGCTTTTTCGCCTTTTGAGTTGGATATAAGCTAAGAGTAGACACGTGTATGAGTTTTTATTGAAACACACATACACTTATACACTTGAAAAACTTAACAGTCTTGTAATATTTTTAATATGATTAGGCGATGTTTATCTAGATATAGTGATATGCATTTCAACTGAAAATGGTCCCACTGATTACGACTTTCAGTTTGTTTGTATACCTATTTAATTAATACCTACTGCTAAACATAACATAAGCTCACAACTATACCCTAATTGGGATAGGCAGAGACATCCATCGCAAGATGAACTAAGTACCCACACCTCATGTCACTTTCTCTTACACCGACGTAAGAGGTTTTTTGATGGTAGATTTTTGGCTATTATAATGGTATTTCAAACAGTCTCACTTCATATTTTTGTTTTGCGTTCGATACGATGTACCTGTATTAACACTAGATTTCCGTCCCCGACTTCGGTTAGGTATCTTACTTAATTATCCGATTTCCGGGATAAAAACTAGCTATCCTACGTTCTTCGCTAAGCCCCTAACTATATTCACGCCACATCTAAATCGGTTCAGCGGTTTAAGCGTGAAAGGGTTACAAACATACAAACATAGTCACTTACTTTCGCATTATATACAGATGTTTACTATTGTGGTATTCGTCTCTCAACATAAATGTAATCTCTCTTTGATAACGGATTAGGATTACGAGCCCTTCGTCTTTATCTCGTATTCAACATGTGAAACACTATGTAATCCGAGGATTAACTCTTCTACTTTGATGTCCTAGATTCTAGACAGTAATTTCCATATAACCTGAAAAGGTTGCAGCCACTTTTGGTTGCTCTAGAGTGGAGATGAGGAACTGTATAGATGGTGATCAACTCATCGTCCATACAATCTGTCGGTTTTCCAACATGATAACGTCGTCATATGGAAAACCAGATATGATGAAATACCATATTCTGATATCATTTTTAAAATTGGAACTACAAATTTTTACTTACACATAAATTATGGCGTGTCTATTGGGAATATTTCGATTGGAAAATGATTTTTAGAAAAGGTGGTTAGGTATTAAGTAATATTGGTTGATGATGAACATCTGAACTAGTACTATTGTTTTTATTCACTCTCATTTTCTTCTACTTTATCTTCTTATCGTGTGGGTTGTCAGGTGGAATACCAACTTCATCAACCCTGGTGTCAGGGTTATTACTGAGCCGCTAAAGGCCCCTGATATGTCTCATGTAACGACTACATACTTAAATCAGTAAGTAGTAACCGGGACTAACAGCTTAACGTGCCTTCTGAAGCACGGAACAGGTGATCAAAATCAAATCAAAACAAGTCAAATCAAATATACTTTATTGCACAGAACTAAATTGCAACAATCAGACATAACACATGAATACAGCCTGTGGTAATCTGTTCTGCTTTATGTTATTAATACACACATTTTCATAGTATAATATAAATTACCTACTCAACTTATAATACAATATTGTTGTCATGAGCTCTGTTGGTCTGGTCTTATATTTTTTAATTCTTTAAAAGTTTTGCGGTGTTAGGAACGGAACTTGCTAATAAGGTGGCGAGTCTGAATGGCTAATTTAATTAGAACTCAAGAAAATGTTGGTATTATTTCTAAAGAAGTAGAAACATGCACTTTGTTGGGGTTTGCCGCGATAAACTACATTGTGTGCATAAACTAGCTAATTTAAAGGCATTGTATTAAGTAGAATAGACTACTTGACTGAGTCAAATGAGGTAGGTGCGTCAAAACGAAAGTTTTATTTGGAGTTTGTATAGAAATACTGTCCTGTCACGTCATATAAAACATCAAACGTCGTACTCATAGTTAGTTAATTAATAAATAAAATTCAAAAATAAGTCGAAAAGTAAAATGAGATTCGACATTCTTATCTAAAACTTATAGTATCAATACAATACCTAAGACTTAACATTTCCGGCAGCGAAATAACAGGTTAAGGTTTGATTCCGGGCCGGCATCGACCTCGCATAAACCTTCATCAACTGTATGGTGTAGGAGTAATGAATGAACGCCGATATGTAGTAATCCGGATTGCAACCCGTTTTGCATACTGCGTGGTATTGCCTTGGTGGGATTTCTAATAGAGTATCTATTACTATATTTGTGTGTGTGTGTGTGTGTGTGTGTGTGTGTGTGTGAGTGTGAGATAGGGTGTGTGGGTGTGTGTGGTTATATTTTTGGTAATGAAATATTGCATTACTAAAGGTCAGGCCGCTGCCGTCGCGAGGCGTGTAACTACTTATGATTCATGTTACTTTAGGATTCTTTATACTTTATTGTACTCAGAAGCGCAGGTACCTAACATTTTTTTTTATAGTAAGTAAGTACTTTGTTTTATAAATCATCTGATAAAGATGTAAAGGCCTGAGATGATGATGATTCTAATACAAATATAATTATTGATAATAAGAATTTCATAATTTATCTTGAATCTAGTACACGACCCGATTATTAAATCTAAGTACGTTTTACTTTCTGCCTACTACTTAATTATTTATACAATACTGAAACAATAAAATTCTCACGAATAAAAACTATGCTTACTAAGCTATAGTTAATATTCGAATGTTATGGGAAGATTTTCTTGTTTTTTTTTCACTCAGAACAATGACAAAGTCGGAGACAATGGTTAGTTAATGTCACCGGTAAAGGGTATTTGTCACTTGATCTTTAGGTGGTATTTGAGTTATTTCGTAAGGAATTTCGTGAGGTATTTCTTTCAAATAAAGAACGCACGAATTTTACAGTGTGTGTGTGTGTGTTTTGTGTGTGAGTGTGGTGTTTTGTTTTTATTTATTATTATTATTTTATATATTACATTGTAGAGACACAATGTATTATACTTTAATTACGTACGCTTATTGAAGCCTTGTATTATCCAACGTCGATTTGAAATTATAATTAATTTAGAACTTAAAGGGTAGTTTCCTAGGTGAAAGACAAGTTATGAAATTCCGATTACTAAATAGAGGCAGATCTAAAGGTGACAAAAAAGTGTTCTTTTTTTGTATTAACTTATTTATGAATTTCAGTCTTCTTCTATCGTGTGGGTTGTGAGGTGAATTACCAACCCCATCAACCCTGATGTAGTATTACTATTGAGCCGCCAAAGGCCCCTGACATGGCTCATGTAACGACTACTAACTTACATCAGTGAGTAGTAACCGGAACTAATGGCTTAACGTGCCTTCCGAAGCACAGATCAACTTTCTTTCGGATAATCAGGTGATCAGTCTCTAATGTCATATAACCAAACTAGGGATCACAAAGTGATTTTCGTGATGTGTACCCACCGGTATTTGAACACGGGACCTCCGGAGGCCGTTATGAATTTTAGTAATGAAAAATGTAATAATAAGTGCGACATACTGTCACGTTTTTCTATGACGTCACAGTGTGCAGCTTCACAATGTGTTTTGACGTTTAGTAAAAAGTAACTGATCACTGATCTTACGAGTTCCATTCATACTTGCCATATGTTGCACCGATCGTTGGTTATCGTCGACCATTGTTTGACTACTAATACACGGTCGGCGATTACAACTGTTTAGCAGTCCGTGGCGACGTATACTAGCCGTATCCGCTGGAGTGACTTGCATTTATAATGCCTGTTTAATGCCCATCCGCCATTGGTCAAGCTTTTTGTTGCAGGTGTGTAGATTTATTTGGTGTCATTTTTTTGTCGCTCCTGCATGGTCTGGCACGAAAAACAATAACTACAGGTACATACAAGTCATATCTGGTGGGTTAAAAAGGCCACAACGAAGCAATTCATCTAAAAAGCAATATTGCAATTTGACATTTGCGCATACAAAAGCAAATGCGCAATGCAAGCAAATGTCAAATAGCTTTGATGTGGCCTTTTTAACATTTGGTTTTTTAAGTGCTAATTTAAATATCATAACATATATAGTTAGGCTCGTTAGAGCGTTAGGCTCACGATCTGGAGGTCCGGGTTCGATTCCCAATGGGGACATTGTCGAAATCACTTTGAGAGACTGTCCTTTGTTTGGTAAGGACTTTTCAGGCTTGAATCACCTGGTTGTCCGAAAAAGTAAGATGATTCCGTGCTTCGGAGGGCACGTTAAGCCGTTGGTCCCGGCTATTAGCCGTAAACCTCCACCAACACGCAGTGGAGCAGCGTGGTGGAGTATGCTCCATACCCCCTCCGGTTGATTGAGGGGAGGCCTGTGCCCAGCAGTGGGACGTATATAGGCAGTTTATGTAACATATATAGTGACCTGTAAGTATCATTACTACTCTGGCGCTCATATAGGTAAATAGTTAACCATGTTTGGAACTAAGACCAACTATTTAAGAGAACCGTGGTAGCAATGTTAGACTGTGGTAAGATCGTGATGACGTATCTATGTAAACAGACAATTAATTATAAGGTTAGTGACTATTTAGAAGATATGAGTCTGGGAACCGATACTAAATAGCCAAATTACTAAATTGTATAACAATATTTTATGCTTTTTTAAAAGAATGTCTAAGGCCTTGTGCCGAGGTTTTATTTGCAGCTTCTTTTCCCCGGCTATACAGGTTGTGAGAAGCTGCAGTAGTTTTAGGCGGATGAGACATTCGTTATGTAAAAAAACGACGATTTATAGTGTAACTTTGTTACCTACTGAATAAAGATATTTTTGAATTTGATTTTAACACTGTCACTCTCTCGATTCCAACACGAGCCTAAACAAATGATTTCGAATTTTCGAATTCATGTTAGGAACACAAATTTTTATCATTTTGTTAGCGGTGAAGGAAAACATCGTGAGGAAATCCACATTCCCGAGAAATGCATTTCGGAGGTCCCTACCATCTGACTTAGCCTGGATTGGTTTTAGGTAAAAAACTGGACTTATCAAATCTTTACGCTAGGTAAGCGGACCCTGTGAAAACGCGGGATAATTGTAGGGAGACGATGATGAACAAATACGGAGTATTTAGTAAAACTTAGATACATAAATTATTTGATACTTGCTAGTTCTCAATTTATGTTGATATTAATACTCCGCCCGTCTATATTATTACCACGTTTTCACATAATTTCATACGTTTTATTGCTCATGTGTTAGAATACAATTTGAATGTGTCTTTTAGTAAATGTCACGCATGAGGTGCAGGTTCTACCCTGCAACGGTGTAGTGTCACGTTACAATGCAGTAATACACTGCCTAGCGCAGGGTGAGGCTGTATGGTCGAACGAGGCGATAAGCGACAGCGATTGCCTAATCGCTCACACAACTACTACTTTGTAGGAAGATAATGATGAAAAAATACGGAGTATTTAGTAATACTTAGGTACATAAATTATTTGATACTTGCTAGTTCTCAATTTATGTTGATATTAATGCTCCACCCGTAAATGCGCAATGCAAGCAAATGTCAAACAGCTTTGATGTTTAACACTTGTTTTTTAAGTGCTAATTTAAATATCACAAACTATATAGTGACCTGTAAGTATCATTACTACTCTGGCGCTCATATAGGTAAATAGTTAACCAATAAGACCAAGTTTTTAAGAGAACCGTGGTAGCTATGTTAGACTGTGGTAAGACCGTGATGACGTATCTATGTAAAAAAACATATTAGAAGATATGAGTCTGGGAACCGATATTAAACAGCCAAATTACAAAATTGTATAACAATTATGTTTTTTTTTAAAGAATGTCTAGGGTCCTGTGCCGAGGTTATATTTGCAGCTTCTTGTCCCCGGCTATACAGGGTGTTAGTGACATCGTAACGAATACTCAGGGGGATGATTCAGACCATGATTCTGAGTTAATATCAGGTGGAATTTTTCGTCGCAAAATTCATGTTTTTTTTTTAGTTTTTTTAAATGAATTTCAATTCTATACTTTTGCGATGGAAAATTTCACTTGATATTAACTCAGAATAATCAGCTGAATCATCCCCCTCAGTATTCGTTACAATGTCACTTACACCCCGTACAAGTACATACAGTAGCCATACAAGTAGGTATGGGTGTTAGTGACAACGTAACGAATACTGAGGGGTATGGTTCAGACCATGATTCTGAGTTGATATTAAGTGGAATTTTCAGTCTGAATATTCATGAAAATTTTTGTTTTTTTTAATTATTTTCAGTTCCATACTTTTGCGACGGAAAATCTCACTTGATTTCATATCAGTATCATGGCCTCAATCACCCCTCAAAGTTTTCGTTACGATGTCACTAACACCCTGTACAGGCTGTGAGAAGCTGCAGAAGTTATGCTATGCAACTACAACTGTACTATACTTTACGGGGATACAGGATACTACACAATTTTACAATGTACCTATATATTGTACATTGTATTAAGTATACGCGGTTATTATCATAATTTAAACACATAATAACGCCCTATTAGAAACCTCCGCTCTATTGTTATAAGTCCGTTATTATCCCTATTATAAACGCGGTAAGAACCCATTATTATGTGTTTTAATTACCTATATATTACCAAATTCTAACTACTTATAAAAAACTAACATTACTATAAATGTTTCATAAACTTTTTAAAGCATTTTCATTCATAATTATGAACGTTTATTCGCATTAAAAATGTTAGGTACAGTTTGCAGTCGATCAGAATTTAGCATTAGGTCAACATTTTTAGTTATGAAAATTATAACACTGAACAACGTACCAGTATTTACCATCATATTTGAAACTCTGTCAGAGTGCAAAGTAGAAAACTTTATTGATCCTTGTTTTGTGGTCGTCAATTTGTGGTCAGCCGAGTAATCAAACTGTAATAGAAATTGTTAGCAAGCCCCATTCATTGAATTGTCCATTGCGACCGATTTACCGCAATCTGTTTAGTTAATTGAAACACTATTAGATAGGCCCTGGAGTATCAATTTCACAGTTATAATAACAATAGCCTAGAAATATAGTCTACGTAATAATTACTTATTTTCACGCAATATTTATTTATTTATAAACTATAATAATATAACTATATAAGTTCACGACTATATCTCAATTAGGGTAGTCAGAGACGAATTTTCCATTATAAAAGACAGTAAATATACCGCTTGCGAGCTATTTACATGCGTTTTTTATTAAGATAAAGAAGCATTTAATTTTTATGCATTCATTGATTATTGTTTTCAATTTAATTGCACAATGCGATAGTGACTAAGGTCCCTCGTCGGTCGTGGTCCACCTGTTTAGTTCATCTGGGTGGACCACGGGCATTTTTTCTTGCCGGTGGTTCATTTAAACGATGAGTATCTATTGAAGCAAAAAGCGTTTTATAGAACTCTTAATTGTGCTGTCATTATTCTTGCGTGTGTTTTAAAGTGTTTCTTCTAGGTATCTGCAATAAAGTTTATTTGATTTGAAAGCCAAGGCTAAGTATATTTAGTACGAATTTATTATTACATACTTAAACTCACCCCTATTTCCCATCGGAGTAACCAGAAATAACGGAATTCCATTTCTTGCGTTAATCAATTTTGTGACAATCTCCGCTCCGCCTATGCATCCGCTGTCGCCACCATGTCAGCTGTATCACAGGTCAACGACACTTGGCACGGGATGACATTGTTTCGCCTACATTCTCCAGCCAAGGCCGGAACGGCACGGTCAATAGTATGCCACTTACTATCATACTCATTACCATGTTAACATGTGTATACTTCGAATCATTTTCATTCAGTAACTGTTATCTGTTTTACTGGCGCTTTAAAGCGCTTTACATAGTTAGTCACGCGCTTGTACGTAATAGCGGGAAATATTTTTATAGGCGTAAAACCGAATGTCCATTTAAAGTCCAAACCCTATTGTTTTAACCATTGTGTTTGGAAATTATGGCCTTAGAATGTTTTGTTTGATTAGAAAATAAAGTAGTTTTTAAAAAAGTCAAAGAATTGTATTCGCTACTTGCCCTAATCAATATAACAACAAAATTATTTTTAGAGGATCGCATATTTCCTGCATTTGCAAACTTAAATATGCTTTTACAAATTCAATTGTTATCTATGTAGTTTTTTTTATGAAACTACAAGACAATTATAAAAGAAGATATTTTATGTAAGTATCTTTCATTTCATTCGTAATCGCAACTTGGAATAAATTGTCGGAAAAACGTTATGTAAATACAAAATGGCAAGATGAGTTTTCTTGAAGGTTCATCTTTATCCAGCCTATTGGGAGAACACAAACAACCCTTTGGTACAGGGTTCGGAAGATAAATACAATTATCTTGTACACACACCGAGATTCGAGGTAAACTTTGAAATTCTCGACTCTGGCGCGATGGAGTTTTAAACACGGGTTTTTGTTTTTTGGGGATTTTGGGATACTTGATATTATAATACCAACTTGCATTATTTCTAGGATTAAATGAATCTATAGGCGTGTATGTATGAAGATTTTGATGAGAGTGGAATCATCTCCCTAGCATTATCCCGTTTTTCACGGGGTCCGCTTACCTAACCTAAAGATTTGACAGGGCAGCATTTGTACAGAAGCGACTGCCTGTCTGACCTGCAAATAGCAACCCAATACAGGTTAGGTCACATATCTCCGAAAATGCATTTCTCGGGAATGTGGGTTTCCTCACGATGTTTTCCTTCACCGCTGAGCACGTGATAATGATTTATGATCCAAACATGAATTCGAAAACAATTTCGACAATCATTGTTTTATTGGGCTGTGCTGGATTCGAACCTGCGACCGTAAAGTGAGAGGCAAGCGTTCTACCAACTGGGCTACCACGGCTCCGTTTGTGTTCCTACAGAATAAAAATCAAAATCAAAATAGTTAAGGATCAATATCCACAGATATATATTTCATTGAATGTTGCTTTAAACAGTTTTATATCTCGAGGCAGTATTGTAGAACTGGTAAATTGGCGTTCGCAGTCAGCCCGCGAATACGTATAAGATCCGAGACATACGCAAATAAGAACAGTAGGTGCAATCTAAAGAAGCGCCGGGGTATTCAAATGCTTACTATTTAAATATGGTGCTAAAGTATATTTTTGCATGCATAATTATTCTTCATGCACTTCTATACATATATTCATTGATTTAATTGTAGTCTCTCAAAGAAACTATTTATCAGCGCCGTATAACATATAATAAGGAATAATATTACGTACCTATAGAACGGCAACTCTCCGCTCCCTAGCTCCGTAGTGTATCAGAAGTCACACACACAGATACGCGTGTACGATAATGTCAATGTGTAGTGTCTGTGTAAACCGAGTATGTTTCTATGAAGTGTCCAGGGTGTGCTTAGGGTGAAACCTAGCAAGCGCCGTTTTAGGAAAAAACACATTCGAATGTGACTTTTGTTAATGAACCTTAAAATAGATAAAAATTGTGGTCTCATTTTTACGTGGATTAAAGTAATTGAAAGAAAGAGAAGTATTTAGAAATAAGGCAGCTGGGCACGAAACACCTTTGGCCATCCAGGGATTCGATCTGGGGACTTTAGGCGGGCGGTTTGAACTGAAACGTCTGACACTGATTGTAAATATAGTTTATTGATCACTTTACACTTATAAAAATACACTGAAGAAAACTGGAATAATCTGGTATGACACGTCGTCCTTAACGGACGTGCAACAGGCAAGTTTTTGAGAGAGAATGAATATGACCATAGACAAATTCTATATCTTATTAGAACTGACCACAGACAAAATTATAAAAAAATAAAAATGAGATTTAGATTAAGTATATTAATTTGCGTTAACAGCCGCCTTTTGTTTAATTTGTTTTCCTGTGCTTTTTGTTCCTTTTTTAAAATAGAGAAATGTGTATTAATAGATTTTTCTATCGTATATCTATCGAAATATTATCAATATGTATCTCGTTGAGCATTTATGTTAAACTGGTGCACATTATAGTGTAGTGTACCCACTGTTCTATTCACTCTGTACCCGAGGCTTATTCCGGCAAAGTATTCCACGTTACCTTGTTTCTGTTCAAACGCAATTTGTGAGAATTCTGTCCCGTTGTACTCGTAATAATGTTTGCTCAAGTGACTGCTGTCTTACAGGCCGTCGCGGGGAATCACGTTTATTGCGTGTGTTTACTGGGTTTTGGTAAGGAGATTGTTGAAGTACATGCATTGGGAAGAATGGTAGGTAGACTTACGTAGACAAAGAATGGCTAAGTAATAATAATAATAATCTTTATTGAACATAGACTTACAATTTTACATTAATAAAAATACAGAGAACCATAATATGACCAATTACTTTAGGTATGTGGCGGTCCCTGCACTAAGCTCAGCTTGTATCGCAGGGGCCAGATTACGATTTCCTATGTTAGGATTTACAAAATGGACAAAGTAAAGTTGACTTCACTTCAAATACTTCAATCCCGAATTGAAACTTGAAACCTTCGAAGTATAAAGCACGTGTTCTGACCATTTTATTGTCAGTAGACTGGCGCGTGTTCTATGTTTTCTCTCTCTTTTTAACTCCCAATCCAGAAGCACATGATACTCCGCATACTCGCGTAAGTGCGAGCGAGACACTGTCCGCCACTCTCCCCCTTACTCCTTAGCGTTTTACGGCTATCTAATTTGTAGTAAGACTCAGACGGGGTGAGGTCAGTGCCCGATACAAATCGGTGCGGGGTGGAGAATAACCGTTCTACACGCAATAGTATTATTCTTTATTCTATGCTTCAGTACTCGGCACAATTGGATTCGTCATCTGTTACTAAATATAATTCAATTTTTCAAAAAAATATTTATTTTTCAAAATTGGCTTACAAAGTTAGCGCTTTTTGAACGTCAACAATTAAAATTACATATTATGTAACTAGCTGTAAAACTACTACGACATCGGAATCTGTAACGCTGAGGGAAAGACGTGGCCAGAAAACCTCCCTCGTCTTTGGACAACTTATCTAAAAGTGGTTGCAAATTGTCTCCTGACGACAGTGGCTGCAAGTTAAAAATTGAAGACGACAGAACGAAGAGTAAAGGAGCGTGCAAATAAACATAAATAAGTTCCACAATGCACAGACATACAACTAATAGCTATTGTAGTAATTAGTCGGCCTATCTTCAGTAGATAGTACACAATATTATGTTTATGTATGTCTCTCTAATAACGTTAATGACCACAGATATAATTAATGGCGACACGATAGCTGTCATCTGCACAAATTAATCAGCATTTAGCCATCATTGGCACCTATAATGAATACAAACAGATACACTGCACTTCGTTACGAAAGCTATTGTAGTTATTAATCTATTGTTGAGAGTGAATGAAGTGAAAATATCGAGAAAGCAGAACATTGTAAGCTGATTTTATTATGAACGAAAACCTGACATTTTTAAAACAACAGAACATGACAAGTAATAAAATTGTATTTGAAAAAAAAACAAAACTTAGGACGACCAAGGAGGTCGTTTTTAACATCTATACTAAAGATATACCAAAAGTTGGTTGCAGGATTTTATATATTCGATATTAATCGATATTATACATTTTTGTTTTCTCGCGGCGTCGTACAGCGCATTGTGTTACACTGTAATGTTGTATGTACCTTTATACATAAACTTAGACAAATTATGACGAACTGGGGCCTTAGCCAAGTTGCAAACAGTAATGACAATTAACAGTGACAGTGATACAAATGTATGAGATTGACAAAAAGTGACATGTCATAATTGTTCAGTCGATTGTCATAATCGTTTGAAACTTGGCTAAATCCCTCGGTACAGTGTAAGGACAAGATCTCATGGTTTACTTGTGCTATATTATATGAGACAAAAATTATTGGGAGAGAAATCGCTCAGGATAGGGAGAAGTGGAAGCTCAGAGGGGAGGATTTTACTCAGCAGTGGGATAATCCAACCTAGTAAGATAGGTATAAATCTTTACGTATATATATTATAAATCATGAATTTAGGGACGGAAAATTACACTCGATATCAACTCAGAATCATGGTATGAATCATAACTCAAAGTTTTCCATACGATGTCCGTAACACCATGTATGCCATCCCTGTTGCTCACACACAGACGAAACACACGCCTGTCATCTCTATCGGGGTAGACAGAGTTGCAAGCCACCAGAATAGCTTGGAGCCAGTCTCGGTAGTGAAGTTCTAAGATGAATGTGAATGTCTTTCAGGACAAACAAATGAATATCGATGATTGAAATTAAATTTGCAGTATCGAAATTGTCTTTTCATTTTCATAGACAGTTTCAAGCAACGATATTATATCATCAATCTATATTTATAAATACTTAAAACTAAACACTGCACTATTAGTGCTTTGAGACAAATTCGTATTTGAGCTATAATTCACTCAAAGCTAATGAGGTAAGCTAAGCTTATAGCTCGGAATTGTGGCTGCAAATAAGCTGCAAGTTTAAACCGAGCTACAGCTTGAAATATGCTCGGCTGTTTGGTGGCTTGAAACATAATTACTCTAGTATTTCATTTACTGTTATGTATATTTAAAAAGTATTTTATTTATCATGAATAATTAAGCTACTTACCAAATTAAACAGGATATATATTACTTTTACTTTTAGCTACAGGTACGGTCACGAGCATTAATATGTATACACTTTGGTACCATGTCACATTAACTTTTTTGACAAATTGAACTGTATGTCTCACTAAATGTCAAATATGTTAGTGCGACAGAGCCCTTAAGTGGGTACATTATATTGCTCATGACTGTACATGACCTATTTTGTGTTACTTATTTATACACAACATTCCCGATTGGGCTCGTCAGAGGTTCATCCATGTCAAGATGAACAAAGTGCTCGCGCTTTACCGAGCTTTCTGTTAGACCAAAGTCTATAATAAATTTGATGTAGGTTGTTCTATTAATTATTTATTTTGTTAGAATGCACTAACCCGCTATTATTATACTTGTACAAAATTTTCCTGTACCCAAAGGTTGCCTGGAAGAAATTGCTGCATGAGCAATAAGGCCGCCTGTTGTGCTTTTCTGTATATGCTGTCCTTATCTCTGTATTTTGTGTCCATTGTGCTCAATAAAGTATTTTATCTATCTATCTATCTATAATGGTCGAGCAAAATGTGTTAGCGAAAATTGACATCTATAATTTGATTGTTTAGTTATCTAGACACTCTACGAGCCGTGGTAGCCCAGTTAGAAGAACGCTCGACTCTCATTGTGAGGTCGCAGGTTCGAATCTCAACACGGGCCTAAACCAATGATTTTCGAATTTTGGTTTCGAATTCATGTTTGGAAATGTTTATCACGTGCTCAGCGGTGAAGGAAAACATCGTGAGGAAACCCACATTGTGAATGTGTTTTGGAGGTATGTGGTAACCTGTATTGGGCTGGTTTTCGCGGGTTGGAAGGTCAGACAGACAGTCAGTCGCTTCTGTAAAAAACAGGACCTGTCTAATCTTCAGGTTAGGTAATCGGGCCCTGTGATAAACGGGATACGGCTAGGGAGATATAACGTACATTGTTTTATACCCCTATTTTAAACGCGGTAAGAACCCGTTATTATGTGTTTTAATTAGGGAGATATAATAGTTATCTAGATGATCTGTAAAATACGATAGTGTTTATATAACTATTTACATATTACTTTTAATAATATTTCGATAATTCTAATGCTTCAATAATTATATTCATATTAATAAATTAAATTACCAACAAGTTACATAACTATGCTGTAATCAGACACAAGTGTCAATTATTAATAATCTTTAAGTAATATAATTATGTAAATATCAAAATAATTTAATGAAAAATAATTATTGCCGACATGTAAGCGTTTCTGAAACACAAGGCTCTTTGTATAATGAAACCCCAATTTTAAGTAGGCACATACACTCGATATTAATCTGTAAATGAAGGGAATTAATTTGATTATAAAGTTATTAGTAATTTTGTAATTAGTCAAATAATTATGATATATGTTATTCTTATTTTTTTAGATCTTTGAAGTATGTTACCCTATCTATCTATCTAGGTATATCAGCCTAAATTCATATCCAATTTTGGACGTAGGCCTCTTCCATGTTTTTCCACTTCCGGCGATCCTGGGCTATCGACATCCAGACATATCCTGCGTGCCGCACGATGTCGTGCTTCCATCTCATTGGTGGTCTTCCTCTCGGTCTTTTTTTTTTAATCTAAAATTTTTAAGAGGGTTTTTTCTGTACAGAATATGTCACCCTCATATAGCTTACATTGAGTTAGAGCTTAACTTAATACAGGTAGTCTGCGATCAGTACCGATCTTCACCAATTTATACAATGCTCTCGCAAGCGCCGAAGTGGGATTAGCTAGAACACTATTGCAGAAGTCTACTTCTCCACTATAATTGGCCAATACAAGAAATTGTGCTCTCTCCCTTCTATTCCGGACACATTCCATCATTATATGATATGCATCCTCTATGGTACCACACTCACTACAATTCGGGGTTAATGACTTCTTCATGAGAAAAGCAAACTTGTTTAAAGGAATGTGTCCAGAACGAAGCCTAAGAGCTGTAGTAACTTCCTCCCTGCACATATCTACTCCTTCAAACCAAGGAGATCTGCAAAGCCCGGGTATAAATACAGATACAACTCATCGTAATTATTGAACGGCTTCCGTAGTCTCATAAAACGTCTAAAAAATGAGTGGTTTAGAGGCGGAGCCGGGAATCAAATCCGTGACACTACGACTGAAAAGGGCTGTCACGGATTCGGTCGTTATTTAAAAAGTATCTCGAATATAATGTACCCATTTTAGAACCCTGTCGCACTATCATATTTGACATTTAATAAGACTTACGGTTTAATTTGTCAAAAAAGTTAATGTGACATGGTTTCAACGTGTATACATATTAATACTCGGTCATGATCTCTTAACATAAGTACTAGAAACAGCTTTCGAAAACCCCGTGTATCTTTCGCCTAAAGCACAGCTGTGACCAAACAAAACTTTGCTGTAAAATCCAAAGTTAAACACATAAACTGTACATTAGTATAGAGTAGGGTAGAGTAGGTAACTGCAAGCATACGAGCAGCATGCGCACAAACCATCAATCTTTGTCTATCAACTAGATAATTGTGTTTGCCCCGACGTGGCTCATCCGCTTATCTTCTAAACTTAATTAAAATCTCCTTTTGTTTCGCTTTATCAACTCATATTGCGAATGGGGAGTTTTATATAATTGTAGATTTTGACGTGTGTAAAAGAGAGGTAAGTAAACCACGGATCATTTTGCTATCAAAGTGACATGCTATCGGGGGCCTCAGCCAAGTTACAAACGATTATAACTCATTAACAGTGATAGTGATAAAAATGTATGGGATTGACATGTGATAGTCAATCCCATAGTACTATAGGGGTACAATCCCATATACTAAGGCCCTTGTGATCGTCTCTAAATAGATCATCTTAAGCAAGACAAACGTCGACTCCCATTATGCATCCATACATACAGCTGACTAAATCGTCGTTTTTATTTGCACCGGTTAAGAGCCCTCAGCAATCCCCATTTATTACATAATATAAATAGCCTATATATGTCCCATTGCTGGGCACAGGCCTCCCCTCAATCAACCGGAGGGGGTATGGAGCATACTCCACTGCGGGTTGGTGGAGGTATTTTTACGGCTAATAGCTGACACCAACGGCTTAACGTGCCCTCCGAACACGGAATCAACTAATTTTTTCAGACAAACCCATTCCATTTATTGTGCAGTGAAAATAAATTGTGAAATCAATACAGAAAAAATTACAATCGCATATAGAAACATCCTATTGACACACATAACATTTGTAAAACGACCAATGAAAATGACGGAAAAATATTACAGAGTAGGTAGGGTGTCCCGAAAATCATTAAATTTTTACAAATCATCATTTACTCAGGGGGTGAGGGGGTGACGGGGTGAAATGGTAAATGTATGCGGAGTCACACGTGGTCCCGTGTTCGGACCCCCCGCTATCTGTGTTTGCCCAGCCTAACTCTACAGTTGATGTGCTACTACGAGTCTTTAACTCACTTGTAAGTCGAATTCAAATAGATAGCAAATCACAAAAGTGGTATAGCTTTCTATATATTTTACAAAAGCTGGTGGACTAACTATGTACCTATGTTTAAAGTATTAAATGTATTAAAAAATTGTATAATCTCGATGATTCTGAAAGACCTATGGAGTGTATATAGATCGTAAAAAATATGCCTTTCGAAATAGGTACGGGATAAAATAAGTTTCAAAAAATCTCTGTCTATTTATTGTGAATACATTGTAATTATATAAATTAGTATAAACAAAATGCACTTTTATACTACGGCTGAGCATTTATAAATATAAGGCTGAACATAAGCCGCATATTAATCAATGACATAATATTCCGCTCGCATGTTTTCTTGCGAATAAATTATTTCAATGAAAATCTGATAAATGTAATTACTTATGAGAAAAAGCTTGACGACTGACACAATTTTAACTAATTCATATAGCATAAACTAACACAATAAACCTATTTGCAGTTGTTACAAGAAAAACATTTACCTATTTACGACTTATTCTGTACGAGAACTGTGCATTTGTAAAACTGCCCATTTATTTATCCTTTATTTTTTAAATTAATTATATCATATTTGACTGCTGTTCTGCTTAGTGCGACTTAACATGTATATTTTTTTTTAATATACATGTTTTATTCATGTCGATCTTTATACCTACAGAGAGTGCGCTTCATTCGAGAATTCGTAGTACCATTGCTGACGTATTGATACACAAATTCTATTTCCTCAAGTGTCTGTCTGCTCTTCCCTGATTAAATGCAATGCATAATGTATTCTAGCTAAATGTTTCCTTGTTATTCGTAATTTATGTCACTACCTATTCGGTATCAAATGTACGTTCTAGATAGGTAGATATGTGGGTTGCGAGGTGGAGTACCAACCCCATGGACCCTGGTGTCAGGGTTACTATTGAGCCGCCAAAGGCTCATGTAACGACTACTTACTTACATCAGTAAGTAGTAACCGGCACCAACGGCTTAACGTCCCTTCCGAAGCACGGATCGTCTTACTTTCGGACAATCAGGTGATCAGCCTGTAATGTCCTAACCAAACTAGGGACCACAAAGTAATGTTTATGATATGTCCCCACTGGGAATCGAACGCAAGACCTCCGTATCGTGAGCCCAACGCTCAACCACTGGACTAAGGAGGTCGTTAGAGAGAGGTCGGTACTTAAATGTAGGTTGTAAGAGAGTTCAATAAAGTATACTTAAACTAGTGATGTTCAAACAAAATCTTCAATCGATAGTTTACCGTGAAACATCAATTAAATAAAATTAAATTACTTACTCAGACGTTAGTGTTTGATGGACTAAAAAATATAACTGAAAATTATGCATAATATTATTATTGATATTTACAAAAAGCAATTGAAATATAAACTACTCTTTTAAATCAATTCATGCTTGACGCATAAACATAAATAAAAGGTACCTATGTACGTAGTACCTACGTCTTTAGTTAGAATTAAGGACTAAGTAATAACTTAGAATGAACTTAGATACTACTTATGGTAAGTTTATCTATGTACTGAACATAAACACAGGTATCTCCATAGTTTAACATAATTTGCGACTGCTTGTCGACATCACACTCTCAGATGTGAAATGGAATCAAACCACATCGTTTAAATTTCAAATTGAATTTGTGAAATATTACCAACGTTTGCATACAGTTTGGCAAGCCACCCCAGTACTCTGATGTTATTCTACATTTGTCAAAAGATTGTGTATACGTCCAAAAGCGTTTGTCGCTATCGGCTCGTTTGGTTCGGGCCACTTCGGGACATAAATACAAATAAAAAATAAAAAGAGTTTTATTTCTGTAAATCTATAACAAACAAGTTACAGGGGCTTCCCTAAAAGTAGTCAGATGACACTTGTGATGGGAATGCCTCGCTCTTCCAACGCAATCAGTACAATTTGATTTACACTATACTGTCTAGGCTTATTCAAAACTTAGGTAAATTAAACATGTAAGGGACATTATTCTCAAAAACAAAGCCTTGCCCAATGGTTCGCGCCCAGTAGGTGGGTTAGCCAAGTAGCAAACGATTATGACAATTCAAATTGACAGTGATAAAAATGTATGGAATTAACATAATCACTGTCACTGTCGACTGTCATAATCTTTTCCAGCTTAGCTAACCCCCGTAGATAACCTGAGGCATGTCGTTTAATATCTTCACGTGTGAAAGCCCTCATAGCTGAAAGCTCGGTGTGGCTTTGGTACTTAGTTCATCAGGATATGAATGACCTCTGACTACCTCATGGAGGCCCTGATCGGTCCCCATTCTACGCAAGGACAAAACCTGTCGTCAACAGTAAAATGAAGAAGAAGTCGGGCAGACCCAAAATAGAATTGTCTACTTTTACAAAGACCGTAATAATGTTATTACCTTAAGTTCTATTCGCTCTGTTGAATTCTAAGTAACGAATAGCGGGTTGAAATACAAACACATAGACTCACTCCTTATCATGGCGAACAGACATCGTCAAAAAATAACTCGCTTTGCTAAAAGTGCCCAAAATTTATTGTGATATACAAGCTCACAACGACAAAATTAAATCGATTTTTTTTCTGGCTCGGACGTATAAGCTGTTGGCCTATAAAGTCAGAAGTCACATTAATTCGACGATAAGGACTGTACGGATCAAAAAAGTGCTCGCAATTAATAGTCATATACAAACAATCATCATCCGAACGACGCCCACTGCTGGGCATAGGCCTCCCCCAAGAAGGGGGGTTTGGACCAAAAGGCGCTGGTCCAGTGCGTGTTGGTGGGTCGCCAGAGCCTCTTTCGTTGAACAGCAGGATGTACCGCGTGCAGGCGAGGTTGGCCTGGGCTCCGAAAGGTGTCATTTGGAGCCCCTTACATCCCAAACAAGTCACATTAGGTCAACATGGAACTCCGCGGTGGGTCACCGATAAGAACTGTACGGATCAAAAATATCACCCTGATATTGGGATAAAAGTGAAGCTAAACAATTCAGTAGGCCCGTTCCAAACATTTTATCGTTTCGGTTTGTCGTTAACAGCGAACTGTCGGCCATTGCTATCCATTGCTCTTCTTTACTTTGTTGTTCCAACGTCTCGGCGCACTAAAAAGAACTCGCAAAAACGTTACATTAAATATTCCTTTTTAAATTGTATGAAAATATTGTCTTTCCCGTTCTTTGCTTTGTTTCGTCCCGTTTTTACTCAGTCTCATTTCCTTTTAGGAACTGTTTTTATGAAACTGTCTTCCTGAAGAATAGTAATTTAGGTACATTAATAAACTTTTTATCTATAATACTTAGTAAGTCATTTACTTAAATAAGAAAGAAGTGCATATCAATAACGTGGAATTATAGGATAAAAATATTGAAGTGCAAAGTGTGAAGTGCGGTCTATGGTGTGTGGAATTCTAATGTGCCGGTGTGTCCCTGTGAGTGCGGCTCACCTATGACGAATAACAATAACGGGGTGAACGGCAGCGCGGCCGGGGAGCCCGCCTCCGCCGACATGGATTCGCTCGAGGAAATGCTGCGTAAGGTAAGGAATTTAAAAAATATATATATTTTTGTGTCATCATCATCAATTTAAGAGCCACGCTCTTGTCGGTGTAGCATTTTCCATTCCAGTCTATCAAAGGCCAATTCCTTGACTTCCCTAGACACGACGTTAACCTATATATACTTTTGTGTAGGTACCCTATAATATACTTTGTCCGGCCAAGTAGTTAATGACATTTGCGGCAAATCTACAATAAGTCACGTTAAAAAAACCCTATAATCTACATCATTAGGGTACGAGACATCGCGTCAAGAGGGTATTCTAAAGATATCACTAATCAATTCGCACTGGTTATACCTACTTACATATAAGAGCTTCTCTAAAATGAAGTGATTTTTTTTAAATACTGACCAATTTTTATTTTATTGATTCATATTGATGACAATTTGATTTTGCAGGCTTACTTGTAATCTGAAAACACTGCTGATACAATTGTAATAACATCTTATTGTACTTACTGTTTTCTGGCAAATAAAAATATTCCATTTGGATCATATATAGATAAACCAAAGTAGCTTACGGTGAATTATTTTAGGTTAGGTTACATCACAAGAAAAGATATAACCTAACCTAAAATAATTCACCGTTTGAATAAACTTTTTGATTGTAGATTAAACAAATTCAAGCCATCAGATTAATTCATTATGTACTCATCATCATCATGCACTGAAGCTTGGCATAAACATTAAATGTTACGTGACAATCCGACATCCATACAACATTCAAACAGTATCTGCGATATTAATTACTTGCTATTAAACAGTATGGCGATGTATAGTTGCTAAAGCAAGCTAAATAACAAATGGATGCGATGTCGCGATGTATCATCTGTCATGTCAGAGTAGGTCGCCATGTTTGTCGCTAAAGTGACGTGTCACCTACAACGAATTAATTCAACCAATGTTTACTATTTTATTAATAGTATGTGTGAGTATGTGGAATTGTATTTGAGTAGGCACAGGTGTGTAGTTAAATAAGCATGGTAACATTTGACGTAGTTCTGAGTTGTGTAAGTAAAATGGGTTTTCAGGGATCAAATAACCTAAGGTTCATCATATCCATCTTAGGACTTCGTATCAACAGTGGCTGCAAGTTGTCTTTGATTACTTGTGGCTCTGCCCACCCCATTTGGGATTACGGGCGTGAGTTTATGTATGTATGTATGTAAATAACCTAAGGGTGTCCGTCTGTTCGTGTAAATTAGTTTCTATCGTGACAGATAGAAATTTTATCCTTTGGGTAGAAGTACAATTTAAATACACCATCACCATTATTCCGTTTTTTCACAGAGTCCGCTTACCGGTTTTTACAGAAGCGACTGCCTATCTGACCTTACAAAAAGTAATCAGCCTTCTAATTTTTATTGGTTGCGTATAAGAATTACTATCAATGTATTTGAATTCTACTTTTCGGAGGTATGTGAATGCATTTTCGGAGGTATGTGACCTAGCCTGTATAGGGCTGGTTTTCCCTTCGTGGGTTGGAAGATCAGACAGGCAGGCGCTTCTGTAAAAACCGGACCTGTCAAGTCTTCTTCTGGGATAGCGGACCTTGTGAAAAACGGGATAATGCTAGGGAGATGATGATGATGATATGTCACTTTTTATTTATCACCATATTGTGTTTCACCATGTCACCATATATTTTATCACTGCCACTGTCTATTGACATATTCTGTTTGGGGTATCAATTTAACGACTACATAGGTACTTACGTACGATTAACATAAAAGTGAAATAGTTCTTCAGATCTACAAGAACTGCGACTTTTTTCCAATTCCTTTTTTTTTAATATCACTTGTCCTCGACGTCAGTAACGTGTAGGTACGATACGCCGTCTATGTCCTGAATTCCGGTCTCGTTATAAAACGGAAAATGTTTTGCGAAACGTGAAAAATATATTGCGTCGGATGTGAAGAAACTTTTGTATGAAATTGCGAGTAAGTATATCTAGTCGATAGTCACTAAGGAACACCATCGTTTGATCATTTCGACGAACATCCGTTTTACTCTATTGTAATAGTTTTGTGTAAATTTTAAATGATATTATTGACTTGTTTTTGTGCGTGGCGTCCTTTTATAATAAACAATTTCTATGATATTATATTATATTATATTATGATATTATATTGAGCCTCTGGACAGAGTGTACTCTTTTAAATATCTCGGACACATCGTTACTGACGGCCTTAGAGACGATGATGACATTGAGAGGGAGCGTAGGGCGCTGTCGGTCAGGGCGAATATGTTGGTACATAGGTTTGGACGCTGCTCGGATGCAGTTAAAATAACCCTTTTTAGAGCCTACTGTACGTCCTTTTATTCCAGCACCCTATGGACCAATTATACCAAGAAGGCCTACAGTGCCCTAACAATTCAATATAATAACGCATTCAGGCGGTTGTTGCGGCTGCCGCGTTTCTGCAGTGCATCGGCAATGTTTGCGCTAGCGGATATCGACAGCTTTGAAGCTATTGTACGCAAAAAGTCAGCATCATTGATGCGCAGACTGCGCGACAGCAGCAACAGCGTCCTGAGGGCGGTAGCCGACAGTGGGGATTGTCCACTGATCGGCTGCATGATTAATAGAACCTTATCGATATTTAAGATAATTTACTAACATAGTTCTTAAGTTTGTTACTAACCAAATGGATCTAGTTGTTCGATAATAAAATATTTTTATTTTTTATTTTTTTATATTCTATTGAACAAAGACGGGAAATTAATACAAACGTCGTATTAAATTATGGCTAGCCGTTTCCAAAAAAATTGTCTTGTGAAAATTTTAAATTATGTTATTGGCTTTTTTGTCTGTGGCGTCCTTTTATAATAATCAATTTCTATTCTATTATATTCTATTGAACAAAGATGGGAAATTAATACAAACGTCGTATTAAATTACGGCTAGCCGTTTCCAAAAAAATTGTCTTGTGAAAATTTTAAATTATGTTATTGGCTTTTTTGTCTGTGGCGTCCTTTTATAATAATCAATTTCTATTCTATTATATTCTATTGAACAAAGATGGGAGATTAAATACAAACGTCGTTTTACATTACGGCTAGCCGTTTCCAAAAACAACAATTATTCGGATTGTCATTGCAACATGTACGCCTCTACTTAGTTATTTATACTTATTGACATAAGTATGAATTTTTAGTGTATTTTATATCATGTTTAGCCCGAAGGGCCATCGGGGTATTGAAGCGAGGAAATTAGGTACCAATAATTACGCGTGCTGATAATTTTGAAGGCATCCACCCGTTCGCCCTTGAGCGGTTTCCGTTAGGTGGAAAATATAGCATCCCTGGGTAATTTTCATGAAAATTTTAGTGTTCTTTTTTGTTTTTCAGTTTATAATTTTGCGCCGGAAAATTCTTGATATCAACCCAGATATCATGATGATTTGTAACTTATCATTATAACTTGATATCATTATGGTCTGAAACATCCCTCAAAGATTTCGTTACGATGTCACTAAAACCCTGTGTATTATAGAGTAAGTAGCAATTAGGGTTCTCCAACATAATGGTCTTAAGCTTTTAGCTGATAGGGGGTTGTTTATTTAGCATTTAACTTGTAATGAGATAGTTTAATAAGCTAAGTAACATTGCTTGTTAGTGAGATTCACAATAGCGACTGACATTGTTTGTGGGAAACTTTAATAACCTTTTGTTGTGAACAAACTGAGGCAATAGGTGTGCGATAATGGTTACAGAAAGTCTTGTGTTTTTAAAGCAGTAAAACTGTTTTTAAACGTATGTCGCCGCTGATCTTACTAAACGACGTACCTGAAATTTTCGGCGGAATTGTATTGCACCTTTTATAATACTCAATAACACAGAAATCACTTATAATATGCTACAAAATCGGATATGTACGTCGTTTAATAAGATTAGCGACTATATTATTTTACCCTTTGATTAGTGTTAATGTAAAACCTAATAAAATACATGCACAATATTTATTACACACAAGAAACACAGCACAGGAATACACATTAAACAATAGTATAAAAGGCGGCGTTATTGCTAAGGTTCATTCAGGCAACCTGACCTGACCTTAAATTGTATGAGATAAAGGTAGTTTAATTTTATAAAAAGAAACTGCGGTTACCAAACCGAGACTAAAACGCGGTGCGTTTTGCACAGGTTAGTGCGGTAATAAATATTCTATTACCTTATTAGTACCTACTTACCTAAATTAGGAGATCCCTTCCACCGCTTAACATAACGATTACTTCAGAGAATTACATCGGAACTGATACTGAGTAGCTTCCTAGTAACCATTGAAAGTAACTTCACTGTCTCTATTGCTGCTTGAACGGTAACGATAACTTTTTCGAGGATTTCGACCTAAAAATCATTAAAGACGTTAACGGAATCATTTCCTTTCTAAGTTCGAGATTTAATAGCCCTTCACAGCAATATAAGGATTTTAATGACCCCCTTTGAATTGAGGAGATTCCGCGAAGATTAAAAGCCACTAAGCAGCTATTACTCTGGCCGTAACAAAAAAATCATAAGGCATTTCGCAGCTAAAAATTAAAAAAGTCAACAGGAAATTTTTCCATCAAAAAAGTCGTAAAAATGAAATTAAAAATTAATTGCGAACGTTAACGTATGAACAGGGGCGGTCGGGGTCCAGAGGGCTATATGGGTAGCTAGGGGGAAAGTAGAAAATATACTATATAAAATAAGGATATTGGTATACCTCCATTAGGTGGCATCCTAGCTAGATTATATTTGGATAATGAGGAACTCTCTAATAGGATTCGGTAGGTACAGTCATAAGCAATATCATGTACCCACTTTAGAACCCTGTCGCACTATCATATTTGACATTTAATGAGACTTACAGTTTAATTTGTCAAAAAAGTTAATGTGACACGGTTTCAAAGTGTATACGTATTAGTACTCGTGACCGTACTTAGGTTTAATCCTGTGTCAACAGTATTTTACTAATGAAGTTCTGTAGGAAAAATGACTTCTAAATCAAAATGTTCTTTTGCCTTATAAATTATTCAGTCCCACTGCTGAGCACAGGCCTCCCTCCAATCAATCGGAGGGGATATGGATCATACTTCACCACGCTGCTCCACTGCGGGTTGGTGGAGGTGTATTTATGGCTCATAGCCGGGACCTACAGCTTAACGTGCCCTCCGAAGCACGGAATCATCTTAGGTACTTTTTCAGGTGATTCGAGAAGGTGATAAAGGTCCTGAAATTACTCCTTCAACGATTTAAAAAGTTCACTTCGTTCCTTATTACTTAAAGAGAATGATTTTCCGATCCTGAAAACGAATCGCGTTCATAACAAAATAATTTCACAAATTCAGTCATTAATTAATTAAATACTTTGTTAAACTGAATAATGCTTGTTTGGGCATCGATTTTCGGGTCAGTGAACGCTCTTGCGTACGTGTCATTATGAAAATAATGATGGACAGTTAAGTCTGAAAATAACGTTGGTACCTCTGTGGATACTTTAGAACCATATCGCATTTAAGTTATTTGGAAAATTGAAACAATCTTACTAAATGCCAAATTATGTTCTAAAGAATTATGAGCGTATTTTAGGTGCAATTTTTGTTGGTAGCGCGACTGTGGTGGCGTCACCATAGTGTCCTAGGGAGATATGGCGCTAAAACTACAATACAATACAAAAACAAAAAATACATTAGTATTATAATTAAATTGGTAATATAACAGGCGGCCTTATTGCTAAGGTATCAGTCTCTTCCAGGGAACCTTTAGGTATAGGATATGAATTTAATGAAAAGTGTAGCGGGATAGACAGTGCAAAATAAAAAATAAAGAGTTGATTATAAAGAAGAGGAGAAAGTGCTAATGTAGCTGTAAGATTTATTTCAGTGACCGTCTCGAACTCAGCTCAAAATCGGTATTCTCAGACGGCGTCTCAACCTTAATTCGAGTTTACTCTAGTATGACATGACGTCATTATTTTCGTATTATTATGTTGGTACTATGACATGCTCGAACCCACTGAGTAAAGTTCTCAAGTCGAGGACATAATGTCAACTTAAACTACTGTTGAGGCAGAGTCAAGTGAACATCTTAGAAGACTTGTGGTTCTTCATTTTTGAAATAAATATTCGTCTCAAACAACAGCTCTCCAATGCCCGTGTGATAATTAAAATATTCAACGTATTCCATTATCGAAAATTGATTACATGTGACAATATTAATAAGGTATTAAGTGGAACAATAATCAGTTAACAGTTGTAACGGCTAGTTGAGTTGTGCATAATTGAAATTTAATTTTCGCAAATGAGTGTAATATTTGCGACAACGTACAATGTATGTACACCCGTTTCAGTTGTAGAGTAAGGGCAGCTGTTGAAAATAATTTGATTATAATTAATCCACATTGGGTATTATGGCATAATTTGTAATATCATATAATAGCGTTCGCACTTAGGCAAACTCATCATCCCCCTAGCATTATTCCGTTTTTTACAGAGTTCGCTTACCTAACCTGTAAATTTGACAGGTCCGATTTTTTACAGAAGCGACTGCCAGTCTGACTTTCCAACCCGCAAAAGAAAAACCAGTCCAATACAGGTTAGGTTACATACCTCCGGAAATGACTTTCTCGGGATTGAGGGTTTCCTAACGATGTTTTCCTTCACCGCTGAGCACGTGACAATCATAGGCAAACTATCGACTCTTTATCTCTATGATTTGTATTATAAGATGACTATTTATGCGGCCAAGTAGTTAATGCCATTTGCGATGTAAAGTATAAAACAAAGTCGTTTTTCGTTCGTATTTTCAGAAATTCAGTCTGATTCGGAATTAAATCTGAAACCATAGTCGAAGGCACGTGTTCTGAACACTTTACTATCAGTAGATATGTCCGACGTCCGTGTTATAGTATGTTTTTTCCAAACATCCAGTACAAAAGCACGTTGATCCGTGCTTGCTTCGGAAGGCAACTAAAGTCGTTGGTCATGGTTCCTACTTAGAGCCATGTCAGGAGCCAATAATAATAATAACACCAGGGTTGCTGAGGTTAGTCATCCACCCCACAACCCGCACGATAGAAGAGATCATGTATCTATATGATTACTTTTTCTAAATACTTACAAAATGGTTGTGTAATCGCGCAGTGTGCCGACCACCTACGCCGTAGGTTGTCGACACAGCATTTGTATTAAACTCACCACGACCCCCGAAGGAGTAACCCCGCTTTTATTATTTATTGCCGAGCATAATAAGTTTCGCCTGTACGAGGCAGGCCTTTATTTGTTTTCTCAACTCGTTACAACAAGATTTGGGCCAAATTCGAAAAGTCCATTATTTATTCATTTAAAACGCGCAGCGTTGAGATTTGTGATGTCTGATGTGTGTGGAATGGTTTTGGGGTGTTTGGGAGTTATGACGCGTGCGCTGCGCTGTTGTTTTGATGGTCAGTTTGGTTGTAAAAAATTTGCGTCAGATCAATCTTTCATAAAAGAAAAATAATTAGGTGGTTAATATTTTTTGCTGTAGGTACAAATGTTCATTGCGCAAACAAAAAAATATTCGATGTTGTTGTTGAAATTCACGTAAAACAAGTAAACCAATTGTCCTGTTAACAATGACAAATACAAAGTTTCGATTCGTTTTATTTGTACTTGTCGCAAACAATTTAACGATACCTTTAAAAGTAAAGAAACGACTTGAAACAGTTTCACGGAAAGCTCTAAAGCTCACGTAAAAGCTTTCTATTTCACTTTAAACAATAAAATACGACAAAATACGACATTTTAATTGTTACGACGGTCCGTCGTCAGGTTTATACAAAGTTGCTTAAATTTTTAATTCGAGGAGATTTTCGAGTCTCCAGCAAAAAGTTAAGGCGCGGACTTAAAACCTCTTCGGATTACTTTGAAGGGTTTGGCATAATCTGTGTGAATTTAAAGTTTGTTTTATGAAGATTATGTTCAGAGGTCATTCGATTCATCATTACTGTAAACGCGAACTGAAAAATGTATCCCACACCTTTACTGGTTTGTAAGGATTAAGAAGAGATTATAAAGAATTTTGAAGAGAGAGGGATTATCTTTTTTTTTAACAATTGCTCCAAAGAGTAAGGATTTTTTGTTTTTTCTTTTTGTTTCTAGACTAATTTTGTTTTACTGGAAAGTTTACTGGGTACAAAATTCCCAGTGGTCCTACCAGTTACTCTATTGGGAAGGAAATTCCCAGTAGTTCAACTGGTAAGACGACTCGGTAAGACTACTGGGAATAGGGGTTTTCTTTTTGTTTCTAGACTATCGTTTATCTAACTTTCAAAAATCAAACGTGAATTCAAGTTAGGTTAGGCAAGTAGGTTATTTATTAGAATCCCGTATTGAATTATCCCAAATTATATTATAGTTGGAATTAGAACCTTAAAGTTAGCACTTTAGACGTAAAATTGTGCTTGAAATTCTGAAACGTACTAGACTGAAATTACGTAACATTCTAGTACCTACTGCAATGCAGTGCAAAGGACAAGAGGGGGCTGGGGTTAAATATATCGGCACAAAATGCGCGGTAGGCGTTGAAACCGATTAATGTCGGTTTCGCACGCAACTGTGCAGTTAAAGGGAAAAAATTATACCAACCTCCCCCTCAGGCAAGTTCATAGCAATTTGGAAGGCTTGTTATTGTTTAGTTCCGCTACTATGTGGAAAGTTTTTGGAGGGAAAAAATATCAGACGTCATATTTTTCACTGTAATGCTCATTACTTGCCAATGTTAGAGTCGTCTATTATAGTTTATTCGGAAACGTGTAAATACATACACTTGTAAACGTGTAATGTAACTTTTAATTTTATTTTATTACAAGTTGGTTCATTCTTGAAATACGCGAAACGGTACATGACACTGTCACTTATTGCACGCTTTTTTAAAACAATTTTAGGGATTTGTAAGTTGCTAGTACATCAGGCGACAGCATACTGAAAGATTTTCTTTTAAATGGGAATTATCGTACACTTTATTATACATGACAAGAGAATTAAATCAGTTTTTTATAAGTACCGTAGAAGATTTGATTGCTAAAATTTTAGTTTTGAATAACTGCCGATATTATCGTGTATGGGTACTGTCCATATCAAGAACCTTGAAATGGCCTGTAAAATGAGATGAATAAGATAGTGTAAAATGTCAGTAATATTTGAAAACTTTTATTACAGGACTTTTGGAATAGTTCCAAAATGGTGTCGCGAACATTGTAGCGTTTCAGATAGCCTTATTTTTCGAACTACGCTAGAACTACTCTATTTTTTAAATTGTTCTTGGAATTAAATTCTTGAATTAAGTAGTTAAGAAAGTATACAGTTGTTTTTAATAATGTTGAATTGATATACGCTCATTTTACTGTGTGTGTGTGTGTGTGTGTAGGAAATGTTACCAGGTTTTTTGCTTCCTATTATGGTACAAAGTACTTACCTAATCTTTTACAGAATTGTTTAGAGTTAGACTTTTGTAATCCGAAAATAATCCAAGTATATATAAATAACTATATGTTTATATATTTTTAATTAATTCTAAATAACAAACCAATATGAATAAGCAATCAAATACTCAATGGCACTTATAACAATTACCTGTCTCAATCAATATCTGTACTCAAGACATCTAGCCAGGAATTAAAAAGTACAAATATTTGTTCTGCTACAAATACAGAACTGAAATACCTATAAACATAATATTGTTATTCATGTATTATTATACTTAGGTCATTTTCGGATTAAAAAAAAAACCGAACAATTTATAACAGTCTAACACTAAACAATTCTGTAAATGATTAGGTACGTTGTACCATGCTACGCGTAAAAAGTTAATAGGCGATCCAATTTATGTGACTTTAACGTTACGCCCCGCGTTCCGTTACACGGAAACAAATGCAGTTTGTAATTTCACTGGAGGGGAGTGAACAATGGGCGAATACGTTCCTTTTTCGAAAATTTTGTTCGGTTCCATTGTTGGGATCAAAGAGTGCTCAATAAAATCAATGCCTTAGGCGCTGCGACACATGTGGGCTTCATTGGTCGAGTAAGAAGGAAAGAGATGAAATACACGACACGTTTGTACTTTGGCCTTTGTTGATCTATTGTACCTACCACCCAGTTTGCTACATATTAAGTAAAGGACTCAGTAATAGCGATATTTTTATTTATAAATTGAAGGTGTATTTTTTATTTTATTTTATTTATTTGGGAAACAAACATTCCATTTAAAGTTTAGCATAAGCCAACAAAGTAATATATCACTGAAAAGCAGTGTAGTAAAAATAGTATAAAAGTCAATAGTTTACAATAAAAAATGTGGTAAAAAGGTATAGTTAGATGATATACTGAATTGTGTATTTCTTTACCTGTCCATTTTAAGAATGTCGGGATCGAAGCAAGTGGAATTCTGTAGTCTCTGCTTACCCCTGTGGGAAATAGGCATCAGTTTATCCATGTATGTACCTTTTTAATTCTAATCACTTATTATAAATTATCGCTACGTGGTTATAGTAGTACATAAAGATGGTAGGTTTCAATTTTGTGTAAGTCATCCATCTTATAATTTGTGTAAAAATATCCTATTCACTCAGATTTACAAAGTCCTTAAGACAAATAAGTTAGATTCTCGGTCTCCAGGTTTTACTGGCGACAATGTTGGGAAGCAAAACTCCACACTCGCCGACTTAGAGCTTCAAATAAATCGGCCGATTTAGGAGCTCCACCTCGCTTCTCTGGCACCCGACGAAAAGCGCTCTTAGTATGGTATAAACTATGGAAAATAAGCAGCAACTATCTAGACATAATGAGTTTTATTACAAAATAATTTATTTTATTTTGAGTTCTGTTTATTTGTTTTAGTTTTATTTTAATTTTATTTTTGTTTTGTTTCATATTTTTCAAATATTTTTGTTCTGTAACTGTTTTGTTTATGGTGTAAATAAAGTTTTTAAATTTTTATTAACTGTGATGTTCGGATACACGCTCTAAATAAAATTTTCATTTTTTTTAGTAATTTGCACATGTATCCAAACACAAATAAAAGTTGCCAGAATATGAAAATAAAAAAGAAACGAAGACTACTGGTCTTACAAATAAACCTGGTGTAACTTCTTATACCGATCATATTCTAAGAATAAGCAAAACCTCTACAAATAAACTCGGAATAACTTATGCCTTGATGTAACGTCTCATATTATCGCTAAATCAGTCTTCACTCTGTGTAAGCTCCAAATAACCTAAAACTGACTGACATTGACACATGTGATTTTTTGGTGATTTCTTGGTTTGCTCACGGAATTTTTAAATTTCTCTCGTTATTCGCGGCTTATACCAGGTTTAACTATTCCTAGTATAATCTTGAAATAAGGATAGAATTGTAAGTTTTTATTTGTACACGAAAGAAACCCCGCGGCCGCGGCGATACCGACGCAGAATTTGTATTGAATTAATACGACTTGTTAATTTAGTTTCATTAAAATCCGCCGACTTCTTTTTTGGCGCGGATTATGATTTTCAAAATATTTAAAAAATATAATATAGAGATATAAACCCTTCATGTGGTAAACAAGAATTTGAACGCTTTCTATGTTCTTTATTTACTAGTGTTAGTACAACTTAGTGCGAAAGAGACATACAATATACTATTAGACAAGCGCCATGTCTCTACCAGTGATGTGCCGGTTCCGGCAATGTTGTTGTAAAAAATCCTTAATAATGAGGACACTGGCTGCTTTTTTGAATTGTTCTTTTGTAATCTGCCTAAAAAGGCTAGGCGATAAAGCTCTTTTTACATGACTTTTACGCCTTTTATACACCCAGAGGAAAGGCACATCACTCGGCTCTTAAATTTAGTAAATCTTTATTTAAACATCTTATGCAAAAGATCTCTTAGCTGTAAGTTAACTGTATTTTAAAACATAATAACATCAAGCGAACTCCACTCCCACAGACAAACCGAGAAATTTGTTTTGTGGGGTTTTTATTGTACCAACATTTTCTGTATTTTTTTTTATGAAAAAATAACATTTTACTTACTTTACTTTTTTACTTACTATTCGCCTTTGACTTGCGGCACTAAAATACCGGCGTCCAAGCATTCCAAACAATATTTTACCGGTAGCGACGGACGCCGGGTGGTAAACTATAACGGTAAAACCGTACCACTCTGATTGCCGGCTTTGAACGCAATAATTTACACCGACGAATACTCGGATTAAGACTTTAGTTCCACTTCTTAGCTCTAGCGAGAACCATTTAGTTGATAGTCGACTCGAGGTGGAATTATGTGCAGCTCTTACTTAAGTTTTAGGGGTTAAGCGCAGGTTCTAAGTGAAAAATAATGGAAAAAGAAATAGTAGCAACTGGGCTTTTCGGGCCACACAACATACATCCAGACTATATCCCAATTGGGGTTAGTGGTACATTCATTGCAAGATGAACTATGACCACTCTTAGGTGTACCTCTAACAGCCACCCACTTACTATGCTTCGGATACACTTTATTCTGTTCTTATGTAGAGAAGGATTGAAGGATTTGTATAGAAAAGAAACTACCGGAGAGCTTCAATCGACACGTAGGTTTTGAGCTCTTAACTGCATAAACGGCATGTCGAGTGTAGATGTAATCATGCAGATGGCCGGACTGAATCGTTCATGTCTGCCTGACTGTCTAACCTTTGCGATTACTTCTGCAGTGTACTGAAATAACCTACAAGCTATTTAAGGTGACAACCCTTAAATGTAGTCTCGTGGATTACATGATACATAACATATACGTCCTACTACTGGGCACAGCCCTCCCCTAAATCAACCGGAGGGGGTATGGAGCATACAACACCACGCTGCTTCACTCATCCCCTCCGAAGCACGGAATCATCTTAATATTTCAGACAATCTGATGATTTAAGCCTGAAAAGTCCTTACCAAACAAAGGCCAGTCTCTCAAAGTGATTTGGACAATGGCCCCATCGGGAATCGAACGTAGACCAGATCGTGAGCCTAACGCTCTAACCACTCGACCACGGAGGCTGTTACGGATTACATGATAAAAAGGGTATTTCATTATGTACGCAGATTTTAATTCCATAGGTAGGTATTTTCTTGTGTTATGGTAGATGCCCCTTCCGGTTGATTGAGGAGAGATATAGGCTGTGTGTATGTATGTTTTATGGTAGATGTAAGGTATAGTGATGGGTGATCAAGAGAAAGTAACAACCTTAACTTTAAATGATCGTAGATTGTTTGGTTTAATTACATTTTTATTTTTATTTTTTGTTCTATTTCTTTATTTCCTCTTGACCATGAGTTTCTCGAGGTGGAGGCCTGGAGTCCTAAAACACAGGGTATACTAATTTGTACATCAGCCTCTACAAATATGACCCTGTATTTTTATAGAGAAAATAAAAAGATTATACTTATTTACCCAAAACCTGTAACACACATAAATTGTCTGTAATTTGCATGTATTCAAATTTAGAATAAATAAAAACAGTTGGGTAGTTAGTAGTTACTAGGTGAAAGATAAATTATGAAATTTGGATTAATAAATAAAGACAGATCTAAAGATGACAAACTTTTAATTGATTTATGAATTCTAATAAAGAACAATGTAATAATAAGTGCGACATTTAGGCACGTTTTTCAATGACGTTATAGGTTGTTTTTTCATAGAAATGCCATAGTAAGTAATTTCGTAAAAAGTTTAGTAAAAAGTAACTGATTTGACTAGTTGGAAACTACCCTATTAAGTTATTCCGTACAGGTACAGAAGCGTACAATGTAAACATTGTTACAACAACGTTCAGTTCACAGTAACAGCATGACATAACTTATACATCAAGCTGATAACACATTCACAAACAAAACACGCGCATTGATGTTCACAATCACTGTAACAAAAACCGTAATATGGACTCATAACAACTCTGAATTACAAAGTAACCAGAAAACCGGGTAATCATGCGCCGACCGTCCGAATAAACCGGGTATATCCGCTAATGTATTCGGTTCACGTCGCGAGCGGTAAAACCCGGTTAAGGTGTAGATATGCCCCGGTTAATCTTCGCCTACCCTTTGATTTACGGCCCTGACATTTCTTTGTTACGACTGTTAATTTCCAAACGACATGCCATAATTAATTTGGCAACTTTCTAAATTAATTTTGTGTTTGTAACTGAATAATTAATGGCTTTTCCCAGCACTGTTTAACTGGTTAAAATTATAATTTACGGCTCGTGAACTGAACTTTTGTGTTTTAGAGCTCTCAGTATTAGTTCTTGTAGTCGAAATATTTTTCATTCTATCATTCAAAATTTAAGAGCTGGGCTCTTGTCAGTGGAGCTCTCTGTACATGTCGATCCTTTCACATTTTTTTTTTATTGGCGATAGTTTTTGAACGACAACTGCCACTAGGTTAAAAACATAATTAACCACTTTATATTACTTACTTATACATAAATATTTTATTGCACAAAATGGACACAAGATACAGAAAGTCAGAACATGCGACCAAATCATGCAGCAAATCTTCCAGGCAACTATAACAACTTACGCCTAAATTTACTCTACCTATTGATTATCCGCATAATCAAACATTCAATTAGCGATGGCGTAATTCACCTACAGAATGCAAGCTTGCATTTACAAACTTTGCAACTCTAATGCACAGTCCGGTGAAGCGTTTGTTCGACCAACTTTGTACAAATTGAGAACGTTACTGACTCTGGTTTTACACTGAAACTACGAGTATTTGAGGCTTGAGGCATACCTAAGACTCCCTTGAAATTGTGGTGACACGGAGGAACGGAATATTCTGATTTTGCATGGAAAATAACAAGGATAGAATAGATTAGAAATCGTTTATTATAAAAAGACGCCACTCACAAAGACAAGACGGTAACATCATTTAAAAAAAAATCACAAATTTTCACAAAACAATTAAGTACAAAAAGGATAGAGGATGTTCATTAGAATGATCGTAAGGTGAGTTGTGTATAACACAGAAAGGGGTTGAAATATGCTGTAACTATTATAACGTATAGGTATTAGAGATGAACATAGGTACATAAATAATCTCCGTGACAAACCACAAGTAAACAACTTGCATCCATTTTTGATACTAAGTTTTAAGATGGAAGAGCAGAAATCATTTCAAAAAAATATACAGGTTGTTAGTGACATTGTAACGAAAACTTTGAGGGGCGATTCAGGTCGTAATCCTAAGTTAATATCAAGTGGAATTTTCTGTCGCAAAAATGTGAAACTGAACATAATTAAAAAAAAACTCAATTTTTCATGAATTTTCCAAGAGGAAATTCCATTTGATATCAACTCAGAATCATAGCCTGAATCATCCCCCTCAGTATTCGTTATGGTGTCATTAACACCCACACGTACTTGTAGGTATGGCTACCTGTACGTACTTATACGGGGTGTAAGTGACATCGTAACTCCGGATTCACGCAGTTATACGAAGGAAATCCAGTTTATTAAACCTAGTGCTAGATAACGTTCCAGTTATACACGAATACTGTGGGGGATGATTCAGCTTATTATTCTGAATTAATATCAAGTGGAATTTCCTCTCGGAAAATTTATTATATCAAGTGGAATTTTCCATCGCAAAAATATAGAATTGAATAATGATGAATATTGCGACGGAAAAATCCATTTGATATCAACAGAGAATCATGGTCTGAATCATCCCTCTCAGTATTCGTGTATAACTGGAACGTTAATCTAGCACTAGGTTTGATAAACTGGATTTCTCTCGTATAACCGGGTGAATCCGGAGTCCGGGACTCCGGGCATCAGATCCGATAATGACTGAGTCGACTATTGATTTATTAGAGTTCACCCTATTAGCCGAGAGTGGAAGACATTACTCTTGGTTACTAGTCGCTGAGGCTGTTACCATGATTTGTACACTGCCACGACGATTTTAAAGCATTTTATATCTTAAGCCAAATAGTGCAAGATAGGTATTTTAGGAAAAGCTGGGGTAATATAGATCTAAATATAATTCACGAATGTTTGTGTAAGTTAGCTATGTAAATTTTGGATGTGTAAAAATATTTACTTAACTTACCTAAATTGTTTTTAGACTTTCTTTAAAAGTAATTCTAATGTATTTCTGTAGGTACCTTGACATTACATTGTATTATTCAATACTAGAAGAAGTGATGACGTATATTGGGACGGAAGTATGTTTCCAAATAAAGCAAACAAGACTCGGACATATTAACGTTACAGCAAACTTTTGAAACGAATTAAGGAAAAACGTCATTCAAGCTAGCCAGGCCACGATTCGGGCAAATGGCATTTTAATCCCGGGAAAGCTTCGTCATTATCTCGAAAAAAATATAATGGAAGACCGAAATCCGAACGCGAATCCACAGAATAAATGGGTCACTTTAGAAAAGTAACCTTTGACGAATAATATTGGCTAAAAGGACACGAAGTATTTTACGTTAATCCCGATTCAGATGGTATTTTAGAACGCCAATCCGTCAGATTTACTTTTTTCCGAAGCTAGCAGGAAAATTCTTTGATGCAAATGCAATAAAGTAACGAAGTTAAAAAGTAACGTTTTAAAGTCGCGTCTCGGTCAGCCCCCATTCTTTGATCAGGATTATCGATCTGTGTTCAGGAGTTTTTAGAATAAAAGAGAAATATTTTTAAAGCATACATAATTGTTTACAGGACATTTTTTCATAGGCATATTAAACAAAAGGATGCCTTGAAACAGGGAATGTACAGTCATGAGCAATATAATATACTCACTTTAGGACTCTGTCGCACTAACATATTTGACATTTAGTGAGACTTACAGTTCAATTTGTCAAAAATGTTAATGTGCCATGGTACCAAAGTGTATACATATTAATGCTCGTGACCGTATATGACCACTATATGACCCATATCTCGGACCAATAGCAAGGACCGGTCATTAATACTAGCTATCACAATAAACTATTTTACATTCCGGCTAAATTGCGATGCATGATAGTGGTAGATATTATTTATGTAGCATAATCCTCTCGTATTTTCTAGGTAATTACATTTATTACCTAGTGCATCGTCGTCATAAACTAGCGCGGGATGATTAATGGCGCTGGGTACTCTCAACTACAAAACAGATGTGAGCGTGTGAAAATTCAATTTTATTGTTACGTTTTTTGTTATTTCAGGGTGTAGGAAGATATATGAAATTATACAGGGTGTTAGTGACATCGTAACGAAAACTTTGAGGGATAATTCAGGCCGTGATTCTGAGTTGATATCAAGTAGAAATTTCCGTCGCAAAAGAATGGATCGGAAAATATTAAAAAAAAAAACAAAAAATTTCATGGATTTTTGACAGGAAATTCCACTTGATATTAACTCAGAATCATGGTCTGAACCATCCCCTTCAGTATTCGGTACGGTGTCACTAACACCCATACCTGCTTGTATGGCTATCGTATGTACTTGTATGGGGTGTAAGTGTCATCGTAACGAATACTGAGAGGGATGATTCATCTGATTATTCTGAGTTAATATCAAGTGGAATTTTCCATCGTAAATGTATAGAATTGAAAATAAACAAAACTAAAAAAAATCATGAATTTTGCGACGGAAAATTCCACTTGATATTAACCCAGAATCATGGTCTGAATCATCCCCCTGAGTATTCGTTACGATGTCACTAACACCCTGTATAGGAACCAATTATCTTTCTTCTTTTTTTTAATTTTTAATCCTATTATCCACGCTCTAAAAATATGAAACAAGAAACTCTTTATCTCCCTAGCGTTATCCCGTTTTTCACAAAGTCCACTTACCTAACCTGAAGATTTGACAGGTCCGGATTTTACAGAAGCTGACCTGTGTAACCTTTCAACTCGCGAAGGGAAAACCAGCCCAATATAGGTTAGGTCACATACCTCACATGTGGGTTTTCTCACGATGTTTTCCTTCACCGCTGAGCACGTGATAATCATCTTTGATCCAAACATGAATTCGAAAAGAAATTCGGCAATCATTGGTTTAGGCCTGTGCTGGAACAATACAATATATGCAACAAGAAACTATTCATCCGATCTCTTCCAAATGGTTATGTTTGGTCGTATGCCAATCTGTCCTAAGAGTATGCTCACCACGGCATCGACCACACGGCAATCGGCTATTCATTTTTTTGTTTCATTATTTTTAGTGTGACTTTGGGTATAGTACATAAACTTATATATTTTTTTGGTTCGTCCGAGTTATTGTTTCATTCACTCATTCATTTTAAAATTAACAGCTGTCTAACATCCGTTCCTTTCCTTTTCGGCGGAAAAGAAAATTACATTTTATCAGTACCAGTGACTGCAATAATTTGTGGCTCTGTCTAAACCAATTGGGATTATGCATGTAAATTATATGACAGACATATTGATTCATATCCAGCATCCAGCAGACATGCATTATTCGAATGTCAAATCCCAAATGAAAAGCGACTGCATAGGAAATTGGCGGGAAATTGGCCACGTGGCGGAACCGGATACGGCGTCATCGAACATGATACGAACTGGCCAATCAGAGTGCGTTCGATTATTGAACTATCTTTGAAGAGAAATATAATTCATTACATAGAAGTAATCAAGGATTTAATACAGCGTTTTTGGTATGCGAAACATTTTTATTTAATTGGTATTTTTATTTATTTCAGGTACGATCAGAATGGATTTTGGGTCGACTTCGAGTTGGTATGATAAAATTACATTAACAATTTTTAAAATTAAATAGGAATAGGTATTTTTTTTGTAAATATAGAAAAATAAAAAAGTCAATAAAAAAGAATTACAGACTCACTTGCGCACAGGAAATGCTCTTTCAACACCTTTACTTTTCAAGCATCTGGTACCAGATGCACAGAAAATAGAATTATCGGGCCATTAACACCACATAAAGGTCCTAACACACTTGAATGAACCGGAACGAAATGCATTAGGTAGAGCCCGTGGTTCCCAAAATGAGCCGTGATTTTCCCTTGGTTTTGAAAATATGTACATACAGTCATACATGCATAAACTCACGCCTATTTCCCACCAGGGTAAGCAGAGACTATAGAATTCCATTTCTCTTGCTTCCTCGACATTCATCAATCGCTCAAAAAATATGTAATTAGTAATTATTCTTTATGCATCTCTGGAGACCTTAGAAGAGTGTGGGTGGTTAATTGCGTGTAAAGTAACGCTATGATGAGAAAGACTATTTTTTATGAATTCCCTAGGCCCTTGACTGACCCCCTGATTGCCTGTTTAATGCCCATCCGCCATTGGTCAAGTTTTTGTTGCAGGTGTATAGATTTATTTGGTGTCCTTTTTTGTCGCTCCTACATGGTCTAGTAAGAAAAACAATAACTAAGTATAGGTAGGTACATGCAAGTCATATCTGGGGGGTTAAAAAGGCCACAACGAAGCAATTCATCTAAGAAATTAATATGGCAATTTGACGTTTGCGCATATAAAAGTAAGTGCGCAATGCAGACAAATGTCAAATAGCAATAATGCTTTTTTAGGTGAATTGCTTTGATTTGGCCTTTTAACCCCCCAGATTGCAAACACTATAATATCATAGGTGTTATAATAAAAAAAAGTTTCGTGTTTATTTCTATCTATGTATCGTATTTTGAATATGTAATATAATAGAGATAGTTTTTGACATCTTAAGAAGTCACTAAATCACCTTTTTCTGATAAAAATGAAGATATTGCATAAAGTTTGAGAACCTCTGTTATGGAGTGTAAAAACCCGTAGCTACCCTGTAAAAAGGTTATTATTGAATTTGGCGGACACACGTGTCTCATTGAGTGTTTTTCTTTGCCGTGCTTCTGAGGTTTTATTGAAGAAAATGTAAGGTTTGCTGGTTATTGGGGACAAGTGAAAAGCTGATAGGAGGAAGTTCTTAAAAATAACGTATTTATTTAGGTAAGTGGCCGCAAGTCTGTTTCTGTTGTATGACGCGATTAGTAATTACAGATGTGAGTGTATCGTCACCTTATAAAACTGTTTTTTTTTAAATTACATTCTTCAACGAAACCTAGATTTGTTTAGATAGATTTAGATAGTAGAAAGATACAGTGGGCACGACACATAGCGAGGAGAACCGATGGCCCCTGGGGCGGAAAGGTTCTCGAATGGCGACCACGTGTCGGACGACGCTCAGTGGGTAGGCCCGCTACAAGGTGGACCGAGGATCTGGTGTAGGCAGCGCAGGACCGATCGTCGTGGAGATCCTTGGGGGAGGCCTGTGCCCAGCAGTGGGCGTCGTACGGCTGATAATGATGATGATGAGATTTAGATATGTTTTATATAAGAACTGACACATCGACATGAGGGCAGTCTCAAAGCTGACATTAGTTTATTAATACCACCCTTATTATAGATTTGCGTCAGACGATATTCACTGCTTAACCGGACATAAGTAATCGCGTTTAGTATAAAAGTTGCACATTTTTTTTTAAACTGAGTGGAACAGTGACTTGGTTCGGTTATAAAATGGAAATGCTTAGAACGTGTCTAAAGTTTGTGAGTCGGAAGCGATTCCAGGTGTTGAAGCGAGTTTTTTATGTTCAAAGTGTGAGGAGATTCAGAATTTGAATTTGAACACCGTATTTGCTTTAGGATTTGGTGAATTAGAGTGTGCCTTTAGTCCTGTTGGAAAAACGATTGACTCTCACTGAGGTCGCTGGTTCGAATCCAAAACGGGTCTTTAAGCAATGATTTTCGAATTCCTTTGAATAATTTACTTCTTCTATCGTGTGGGTTGTGAGGCGGATAATCAATCTCAACAACCTGGTGTCAAGGTTAAGAGCCGCCAAAAGGGGATTTTGGTCATGGCTCACATAAAAAGTACGTATTTACATCACTAAGTAGTAATCGGGACCAACGGCTTAATGTGTCTACCGAAGCGCGGCATCTTACTTTCGTACAATCGGGTGTCCTGTAACGTCCTAGCTAAACTAGGAATTACAAAGCAATTTAGGTAATTAAACTTAATAATATTAAGTGTCATTATAAGAGTAGAGGAACCTTGCTGTTATATATCATAGAAAATTACACTAATGTTTTAGGTATATTTTCAAACTCTAGTTCCGATATACATAGTTTCACTCAAGTTAATTAGTAACTGAAATTATCATAGTACGTTTCACACACATTACACTAGTACACATTTAATAATGTGGGTGAATCACACAGAGTACTTATGTGTATAGCAATTGCTCAAACGCAATGAAGTTTCTATACAGTTTCACACACATTCATCATTTACTTCTTCTTCTATCGTGTGGGTTATGAGGTGAATTACCAACCTCATCAACCCTGGTATCAGGGTTATTATTGAGCCACCAAAGGCCCCTGACATGGCTCATGTAACGACTACTTACTTACATCAGTAAGTAATAACCGGGACGAACGGCTTAACGTGCCTTCCGAAGCACGGATCATCTTACTCTTTGGACAATCAGGTGATCAGCCTGTAATGTCCTAACCAGACTCGATTCGAACGGGATTCGAACCCTGAACCTCCGGATCGTGAACCCAACGCTTAACCACGGAGACCACGGAGGTCGTTATTAAATAAATAAAATAAAATGCATTTATTTCAGGTAGGCACCCATATTGTAAGATATAATTATGTCCAATATATTAAAATTAAAAATAATAATAATAATGAAATAAAGTTAAAAATTATTAAAATCAAAACTTAAAATTAAAATCATATTTATTAAAATGAAAAATTAATTAATATTGAGTTGAAAATAAATATAATAATAAAATCAATTTAGAAGCCCCTTTCCGGCACTGGCACAGAGAGGTAGGTGTCTCTCACAGCAATGCCGAAGAAAAGGGCAGTCCAGTCTGGATGCAATCATCATCAGGACGCTGTTGGAGCTGGCCCGCACCCTGCGCACCAGCGACGTGGCGCGCGCGCGCATCGTCGCGTGAAAGCAAGCAGTTCTTGCGTCCGCGAACATACCCGAAGCACTGCAATGCCGGGGCATACCCAACAACATCCTGAAGCTATTGTTATACAGGACTCGGAGGTCGCTGTACCGCTTCTTAGCATAATCAGCCAGCCAGCAGTATTATTTACTGAAATTCCCTTAGTACGTTTCACCCACACTGTAACACATGTGCGTGAATCGCACATAAGACTTATGTGTGTTGTAATTGCTACACAACCAGTGACCCGTCGTACCGGAAAAATTCCCAAAGGAGGAATGTCCCCATTATAAAAACTCTTCTTTTTTATAATTTGTCATTTATGTGTGTGTACGATAAAGTATATTTGATTGATTGTTTCTTTAACAGTAAAGGCACTGGCTGTTTTTCCTTTTCAAAACGTTCTTTCTTCTACTCTGGTCTTGTCTGCCTGAAGTTAAGGAAGTAAACCTCTTTTTACATAAGTTTTGCGCCTTTTTACTGCCGGGAACTTCGCAAACTGGAAACATTCCCAAGAACTGCACATCATTGTACATAACATAAGACCACCTAAGGCAACCAATCAATTTCCTTCACGCTTTCAATACTCAACAAAAGAAGCTTTAAAGGACTTAAGACCGAAGTAATTGGGTTGAGTCTTGTGTCTAGTCTGTGCATTAGATAAGTCCATTGAAGTTGTGTGGATATTGCACACTGATTGCATTAGTGCAGCTTTAAGCTCTGAAAGCTGTTGTTTATCGTCAGAGCTTACTTGTTTACCAGTTAGAAGCTTCTGAGAAGATTTTCCTTCAATATTCTAATAAGCTTAACTGTTTCACAGAAGCAATTTTCTTTAAAGATTTAATGTTATCACACAATTTCGAGAGACTGATTAGATTACCTACTTACTAGTTTCTTTATTAGAATATGAGATCATCATCTCCCTAGCAGTATCCCGTTTTTCACGTGGTCCACATACCTAACTTGAAGATTTAACAGGTCCGGTTTTTACAGAAGCGACTGCCTATCTGACCTTCCAACATGGCCCAACACAGGTAAGATCCCTTTTTACAAAAATGCATTCCTCGGGTATGCGGGTTTCCTCACGATGTTTTCCTTCACCCCTGAGCACTTGATAATCATTTATGATCCAAACACGATTTCGAAAACAAATTCGACAATCATTGGTTTAGGCCTGTGCTGGATTGGAATGTGAGATATTATATCTAAGAGAAGGAAATAATTATTCTAAATATATTACCCCCTCCGGTAGATTGAGGGGAGGCCTGTGCCCAGCAGTGGAACGTATATAGGCAGTTTATATATATATATATATATATATATATATATATATATATGCAAACAAGTTTGGAGTTCCCCGTCAAAGTAGGTACATAATAATAAACCCACACCAGAATCTATCCATAGAGGATTAGGATTAGATGTCAAGTAGCTAATTGTTAACTTTATATTTTTATATATTGGGTTTATTATAGCATAGATACATTTTGTTTTTGTCATAGTGATTTTCTGATAAGCTTAATAATTATTTACTACTAATAAAATTTACGCGTCAATTCGTTACTCACTAAGTTAATTTAAAACTTAAGGTACTTTGTATTTCTTAAGTTAAGAGAATTCTATTCGTTTGGAGAAAATAATTTCTTAAATCGTAACCGTAAATTGGCGACATCCGTCTTTAGACTACATATTGAACACGACTGTAAGTTATCTCCTGCTTACTTGCGGCGCATGACGGAAGGGAGTTTATGTTTGTATGCTAAACAAAATTGCATTTTTACGCCATGTATACATGCAAATATTTAATAAAGCTCTACCGTCTAGCGCTGAACATAGGTAAGCCTTGACGTGCAGTACTAATGCGTTCGCCAGTTCAATAAAGATGTTATCACAGGCATAAAAGGTGTTTTACTGCATCGGGTTGTAAAAATACGCCATTATTTTATGCTTTATAACATCATAAAGTTTATAATAAACGACCGATAGTAAAAAATGTCAGTAAACCTCTTCATATTGCGTGCCGAATGGTAGGGCCACTTATGATTTTTCATGCCATCGTGCAGGCGATACCTCTGTGTTTATTCATTACTCTACATTATTTCATTAACAAATATTGTCATATATTTACATACGCCTTTATTCTCTGAAAAATAAATCCTGAGTTACTTAAAGAATATACAGAGTGTAAGTGACATCGTAACGAAAACTTTGATGGGTGATTCAGACCATGATTCTGAGTTGATATCAAGCGGAATTTTCCATCGTAAAATTATCGTACGGAACTGAAAATAATTAAAAAATACATAAAAGTCATGAATTTTGCGAAGGAAAATTCCACATACATACATAAACTCACGCCTATTTTCCACCGGGGTAAGCTGAGACTATAGAATTCCATTTGCTTCGATCCTGACACTTCTCTTGCTTCCTTCACATTCATCAATCGCTTCATACACGCACGCTGGTTCAGAGTAGATCGTTTTAAACCTTTTCTAAAGACATCTCCAATTTGGTCAATGTAAGTCCTTCTCGGTCTAAGGAAAATGCCACTTGATCATGGTCTGAATCATCTCCCTCAGTACCCGGTATGATATCACTGATACCCTATCTGTAGGTACCTGTTTGTGTCTAACCATGAAAGCCTTAAGCACGACACAAATACAATGTAAGGTATTCATTGAATAATCTCCACGTTACTTTGTAACATTCAAATCAGCTACTTTACGAGGCACCCCATTGTAAAGTTCCACTTTAGTTCCACCATAAACTGTTTTCTGTGACAATGTTGTATAACTTTACCTATTGACTATAGTTAGAAAGTAGCTTTTTTATTATGGATTTAAGTAAAACAGTAAAAATATATTAATATTCTACTTAGTAAATCTATAGTAACATATTCTTCAGCAATCTAGTAAGTTGTTACATATTGAGGTTGCTTCTATGGTGAAATTACCTCATTCAGCGCTTATCGATATCGGCCCGCTGGGGTCGATTAATTCCTTCAAATGTTATCCTCTTAGACGACGCCTTGAGCCGATGTTCGCGTCTAACTAGGCACCCTCACACGAGTTCTTTTAAATTTTGTTCCGGGTGAGAGCCCTCAGCGCACCCCATTTGTCCGGCTAGGTAATTAATGCCATTTGTGGTAAATCTACAATAAGTCTAAAACGACGGCTAAAAACAATCTACTGGAAGCGAATAAAAAACATAGAAGCATTCAGCTGCTCGCTTAAAGCGTATTTAACTTTTGGAGGTTTCCTTAGAGTGAAAACCTCGTAAGTGAATTTTGACGAAAATAACTTCTTTTGTAATTTTTTTGTAAAGAAACCTTTGCACGCGCTGGTTTCACTCAGGGTCAAAACTGAGCCTCACTTTTTACAATGTGTTTTAGCGATGACGCGCTTACTAGATAAATCGTTGGATGTTACATGTCATTGTTTTACTTTTTTATTTTATTTTATTTTCTCTTTTTTGTGTATTGTTTGTATTTTTGAGATGTGTAATGTGAATAATGACATTGTAATTTATTTTATTATTATTTCAAAATTAATGTACTTAATGATTGACATTTAAATTAACAATTTTATTTAATTTAAATAACTAAAAATGTAGACCAAATGTTAAATGCTGACCAACTACAAACTGTAATACCATTTTTATTGCGAATAAATATGATTATGATTATGGTTACTGTCACCAGCTGATAAGCCGCCTCTATGTCTACAGTAATGATCGAAACAAGTGATCGCCGGGTAAACAGTGTTTTTATTTGCTCCACTTTAATAATTACGGTGGTTTTAAGTTTGATATGTAATTTTAATTTTACTTTTTATTTTAAATACTTAAGTACCCTTAATTGTATAAGTTATGTACGCCGTAATTGTTATGATATATTAGTCACAATACCGTAACTTTATAAATGTAAAAATGTTTTAATGTATGTGATGTGGTTGTACTTTATAAATAAATAAATACAGTAATCCGATATTAAACATATTTAGAGTAGATATAGAGCGTCTAGAGTAAGATAGACGGGTTGTAATAATAGCAGGCGACAGCATGGCGCAAGCAGAATCCACGCTCGAGGGCACACACAATGCTCCGCTCGCTCTGCGGTCCCAAAACACGGACTAGTGCATCCTTACGACGTTATACACCAAATTATACAATAACGCATTGTGCATTTCACGAGCCGTGGTAGCCCAGATTAAAGAACGCTTGACTGTCATTGTGATGTCGCAGGCTCGAATGGAATGATTTTCAAATTCATATATTTATTTATTTTCATTAAGGCCTTAAATAACACTGGTATAAATGCAATGTCCTGCAAAATTGCATAAGCAATTTGACTGCAGGATCAAAGTCTCACTAAAACATGATTAAATTAAAAAAAATAAGAAATAGGAGAAATGCTTAAGGAAGGATGTGACCTAACTTGTATTGGGCGGGGTTTCCCTTCGCGGGTAAGAATGTCAGACAGAGTCGCTTCTGTAAAAAACCGGACCTGTCAAATCTTTAGGTCAGGTTATCCTGTGAACACGGGAAAATGCATAATTACAGTATGCTATAACCACTATAAGCGTATACATTTAAAAGTAAAAATGGTAAAATGAGGAGGAAAAGAACAGCAACACAGAAAATAAATAACAATGTTGGATAAAAAAACTATACGTATAGAGAAGTCAATAATAATGTATGACCCAACAGAAGACGGAAAGACGATCTGGGGAGTTAAAATGGCCATATCGAAGCAATTCATCTAAGAAAGCAATATTGCTATTTGACATTTGTTTGCATTGCACACTTACTTTTATACGCGCAAATGTCAAATTGCCATATTGCTTTCTTAGATGAATTGCTTTGATGTGGCCATTTTAACCCCACTGAAATCCTTTTAAAGGTAGTAGTAGCATATGCCTGGAGCGGGAACTGAGGAAGAAGAAAAGGTTCTCAACGGCTGGTGGGACGCAAAACCTATTGTATATTGACAAGAAATGACCATAATCATCTATCAAATTCCATCGGCAGATGCTATTGATTATATATGCCATTTGAAATGAATCTAAATCTATTTTCAAAGTGACGAGATACAACGATTCATATTGAATCCGATGCTCTTTTGACGCCCCAAAATGTCCCCTGTACAACGCGAGATAGACAAACACGGTCAAATGAATAGTTTACCTGTCCCCAACTGAAAATGTGTTGAAAAATTCATACTCGAATAATCCCCGATTCGCCAGCTGTTACACTTTGCATGCGGCACACGACTGTAATTCCGCGCGCTTTTTGTTTTTTAACGGCACTGCGGTTCGAATTTGAAAAATGTTTTTTTAGTTTTAAAAGCCGTAGTGATTGAGTTTTCGAATCATTTCGGCGGACAGTGTTATTTGTGTAGTGGTGTAATTAAAAATGTATTGGCCGAGTATCTACGCCGTTTTACGTTCTAGAGTTGGCTTTTATTTAAAATAAGCGACTATTTGGTGAAAGCAAATGTAGATCTAGTAATTTGTCATCCATCCTTCTAAAGCTGCCTATCAGAAAGCTATTTTACTTTTATTATTTTCCTTTATTAATACAATCATATTTTCCGAACGTAGTACATCTCTAAAAGCCATAATCTCCATGGAATAATCAATTTTGTACAGATTAAATCCGAATTGGGGAACGGCTTAAGCTTCCTAATACGACCCGAGTCATCAGTGTTCTATGTATATTTTATTGTATTGTATTGGTGTTGTATTATTTATTGAATCGGAACATGATTTCCTATTTACATATGCAAACGTTTATTATTGGATCGTGATTGGTAGGTTTCGACTAGGATTAAAATGGTCCATGCATCTCAATACATATAATATAATATTTATATTATTTTTTTTTTTTATTATTGTACCCGCTACTTGTCGCATTTTAGAAAACTTGAGAATTTATTAGGATTGGTTATAAATTGATATGGAATTGTTTTCTTTCTTTCTTTATTAGAACTCACACACTACTATCTGGTGAGACTATGATCAAAATGTTAAAAAATACATGTTGAAAAATATATAATAAAATAGAATAGAAATTGTTTATTATAAAACGACGCCCCACACATAAACAAGACAATAACATCATAGTTTTTTTTTTTTCGAAAATTTCCACTTGATGTCATCTCAGAAACATGGTCTGAATCATCGCTCCTAGTATTCGTTACGATCACTAACACCGTGTATAATAATAAAAAAAGTTCTTTATGATCCTTAGTTTGGTTAGGACATTACAGGCTGATCACCCAATTGTCCGAAAAGGCTTAAAGGTACTTTAAGCCTTTGGTCCCGGTTACTACTTCCTGATGGAAGTACGTATTCGTTACTTGAGCCACGTCAGAGGTCTTTGGCGGCTCAATAATAACCCTGACACTAGGGTTGATGAGGTTGGTTTTCCACCTCACAACCGACACGACAAAAGAGATAAAACGAGCCAAGTATTTCGTGTTCCCTAAAGTCATTTATGTAACGCAATATATAAAAATATTAAAATATCTACTTACAAAGCAATCGGTGAAACATGCCCTTTCAAAAGGGGATTCCATCTCATATCTAATTATATATAAGCAGTTGTAAGATTTCCTCTCAGTATAAATGGGATAAATGTTTAACGAGGCTGATTTCCTCAAGACAGAGGGCAAAGAGAAGCAGTGGAGTAGATACACAGGGACGAAGCGGGGCAATACCCTGGGGCCTCTATCTAAGCTTAGGGGGTCCCTTTGGCAAACCGTGGTCAAAAGGAATCATTATATCTTTAGTCCATATTTATAATAGGTACCGCAGGTTGCTTATACTATCCTGGTATTATTATACCTATTAGATGCTTATTACAGAAGCATAGACTGCTAAAATCAAAACCCTTCCGTGATGTTTAAGCCACTTGCTCTATCTTTTATATTCCAAAAAGACTTTATTCATTTAAAAAACAAATGATTAAAAACTTTTTACTCTGATTGTGTGTGTGTGAACCCCACAGATATTAGATTTTCTGTTCTGTGGTGAACCCCAAACGGTGGTATTTACTGTTGCACGTGACTTTTGTTTTTGGCTTTTCTAAAATTTATTGGGAATATTATAAATTAAATAAGAAAGTGTGACTATTTGTTTGTTATTTCACGTTTAAACTGCTGGATCGCTCGTGGATGCTAGGTAGATTTATCAGAAATCTTTTATTGTATCCGAAAAACAGTCTACACACGCAAGCGGATAAAACTTTAAAAACTCTAGAAGCTTCTAGTAAGTTATTTTTTTAAGATCTAAAACTAAATAGCACATGCGCCCCTGGCTTTTGATTACCTAGCTACGTCCCTGGTGGAAATCTCTTTGATCGTAATATTGGTTTGTTCTGGATAATCATGACGAAAATATGTATTTCCGAGGGTGCATTTCAGATTGGCAGGATGCGCTTCAAAGAATTACGCGGGGGAGATCTGTTGCTGAACGATAAAAATATATTTCTCAAAGAAATATTGACTTACTTACTTTCGCGAATCAAGTTGGAAATTCTGTTTTGAAAAATATAAGTACTAGTATTTCATGAAAGCACCTATAGTCACTACTTTATGTTACAATCATATTTCTCATTGGGATCAAAACTAACAAGTTACATGAATCATATCACGGATCACCATGGCACCAGGGTTTGCCCATGTCAATTATTGACCTCACAACCCAGACCATTGTAGAAGAAGATTAACTGCAAGTTGTCTTCGTAACCACTTTTAGTTGATGATAAACATATAGCAGGACTCCACTGCATAATTTATAATTACGGTTATGCTCAGACAGCAGACATTCTTTTTTTTTATTTGGGATAACAAACAGTTACATATTTATTATAATGTTACACATTGTAATAGCTTAAAGCAAAATTTATCTTAACATGCAACCAACTACATTATCCACAGCTTATGTATACAGTTTTCATTTTTAGGATCTCGTTAAGATGCGTGCTAACAGTTATACGTAAATGTAGGTATATTACAATAGGTACAGAATTTTTATTTATATTCAAATTTAAATTAAAATTCAAGTAATTTTATTGTTAAGCTATAAGTTTTTAAGAAGGTCGAAAATAGTTATACATTAGTTTCATTACAGCTACCTAATTAGGTGTACAATATATAATGTTGAAATAAATTTCCCAGGTGGATGGCGCCAGTGTTAGTAGACCCAAAGTTATTTATGTAATTATAGGTTATATTCTTGGGTGTGTCGGATTGACATTCCTCGGTATATGTATATAGTACAGGACAACACGACTATTATCCTGTGTCTAGAACTCAGATATTATACTACAGTCTGTTTTGTAGTAGGTATACTAAATTATAACCATATATATAGAGTTACTACGAAGCTGAGACTGTTCAATAAATTAGCACTAGGACGTCGCACGTCTGTCTGTCTAGATAGAGGTTGCGTTCTAACTTCCTAAATGTCTGTCAATGCAACTCTCACTATTGAGTTTGCTCCAACTTTACTCCAACTCGCAGTGGGGTTGGAGTATGCTTTACACCGTTCCAATCTCCATACATGTGATACAAAAACAATATAGTATTTACCTATCCAGACGTGTCATGTAGCAGTCTAAAAAACAATTCAAGCGCTTCGCATCGTCCTTCATTATGCGTACTGCTAGGGAGTGGAATTCTTTGCCGTCTTCTGTATTTCCGAATGCATACAACCCGGGTGCTTTCAAGGCCGGAGTAAACAGGCGCCTTCTGGGCGAGCTCGCTCCATCTTAGGCCTCGTCAATGCCTTCGGACAAGTCTGGGACCAAGAGCAAACCCATCAAAGGTAAAAATAAATAACATTTTTGTTATTTATGTACAATTGAAACAACCGATAAATACAAATATTTTCGTATAACTGAACATAAATTCTTTATTTAAAGTTTTGATGTAACTCGAGGTAACCTACTCACCGCGAACACTTAAAGCTAGTGCAGTGCCACAAATTTTAAGGCTTTAGGCATCCGTTCGCAAGTTGCGGAGCCGATAAAATCCAAGCTTCGGTATCCACCACCTCCCTCTTCTCGATACATATATTTTTCACGGCCCACCACCATTAATTCGCAGTTAACTTATACGCTATAAAGTGCGGAAAAGCGAAGGGAGTTTTCTATAGAGTTTGCGTCTTATAAGCTGGAGCTTGTGAAAATCACGTGGTATTTTTGTTTTAATTTTGAGTACTGATAGAAAGTAATCAAACGGTGTTTAAGTATTTGACCGCCAAGCAAAGTTCAGTCGACTTATTTGATAATTGGACGTTCACCATTTGTTTAGTTGTTATTGGTAAATACATACATGAATGTATTCATGTCGTAATTATCGTATCGTAATTCCTGTGGAGATAGAGTCACATCTCTCACAAGCCTCGAGAAGACAATTTGCATCGATTTCTGAAATTGGTTTATAGCCTCTAGTTAATGACGTTACGAGTAATAGCCCAGATGCAAGTTACATCGCAAAATGTCCATTGCTGAGTTATTCTTTATATCTAGCATTTACATATAGTGGTCAAAAGTATTAGATATTGGTGCTAAAGATATTGGTCCTGTAGACACCATCTAATTTTATTTTAAGTTATAAGTACTTACCTGAAATTTTCTTATCCACCGAAAAGAAAAAAGACGGATGATCGATAACTGTCAATTTTAAAATAAATGAGTGAATAAATTAATAACCCAGGCGAATCAAATAGGTATCTCGCTGGTATCTAATCCGTTTGACGTGCGCTGTCAACTTAATTCTGTCGAGTTATCGACCGATGTAAAAGTTTTCAGAGGGTTGTTTTAGGTTTCTGGCTAAAATTGACGTGTGTTCCATAAATTTTATGCCTGTCGATTACCTGTCTCTTTCTTTTTCAGCGTATAAGAAAATGACAGGTATAATTTAAAATAAAATTAGATGGTGTGTACAGGAATTAGCACCAATGCATTTGTCAATTTACTAAATTAGTTATAGCAATGTGGTGCTAATATATGTCACTACTTTTCACAGCGATACTTCCGGACTTAGTATCTTATTAACAGTTTCTTTTTGCTGGGATATTACTTACTAAAATACCAGGCAGCGATCCACTCTATATCATCAAGAGTCAGAGTTTCAACGCAGGTGTAAGGAAAAGTGGGAAGTGGCCAGTTTTCACGGTGCAACTTGAAGATTTACGATTGATTGTTACCCGTGTTACGGTTAAATTCTTGTTTTTGTTTTTATCGATTATGACTTGGGTCGGGCATAATACTCGTAATATACACACTGCGTTTGTTTGCGTAAATTTTGACGATCGTTCTGGTTAAGTGCATTTAATAAAGCTTTTATGTTTTTCTATCAAATAGGTATAACGTCCGTACAGAGGAAATTTAAGCGACTGCAAAAGTAATAAACTGCATGGTCTGTGTTTATTACCTTTGTTTAAATTATTATTAACAGTATCTCCTTACTTAAAACTTATACCAGGAAAATGGAAAATGAGTCTCAAATACAGAAGTGTACAGTTTGATAAGTATATTTTTAGAATGCTTACACAAAGCCAGAAGCAATGAAGCTACAATTTTGTAGCCTTTCTCTAAATTTTAAATGATGTTATTGTCTCGTTCTTGTGTGTTCCCTAGTTTAATTAGAACATTACAGACTGATCACCTGTCTGTCCGAAAGTAACATGATCCGTGCTTCGGAAGACACGTAAGCCGTTGGTCCCGGTTTCTACTTACTGAAGTAAGTAAGTAGTCGTTACATGAGCCATGTCAGGGGATGATGAGGTTGGTAATCCACCTTATAACCAACACGATATAAGAAGACCTGTACCTCAACTTCTCAAGGCACAAAGACACCCATGCCATGTTAATAGATAGGTAATAATTATCTTTGGGTGAAGCTTGAAAAATATGCGCTTAATATAGGTGTTGTTTATAATCCCGGCGACACTAACCTTACTGAATTCTTAGATACACTGGACTTACAAATACAGCAAAGAAAAAGATCACTATTATTTGGCGACTTTAATATCAACCTTAGAGAAAAAAGCAAGATAGACAAAAACCAGAAATACACTAACGTATTAAATGCAGCAGGGTACAAAGTCTTAAATAAAATCCAAAAGAAATATTATACAAGGCTTTCAGAAACTAAGAAGACAATCATAGACCACATATATACGAATTTAAAGAGTGACAAATTTCATTTTACTTTAGTGGAGTCATCAATGTCGGATCACAGGCAAATACATCTCATACTCAAAAAATATAAACCTCCCCCGAAGCAACGCGTTAGTTATAAGGCCCTTGACTACGACAAGTTATATAAATCTACTGAAACTGCCGTAACTGATCTGAACATGGATTTTTCACAACTAGAAAATATTATTAAAGCTAATTTGGAAAAGAGCAGAACACTTAAGACCAAAATCCTAAACCTCCCACAAGAAGATTGGATAGACAAAGATGTTATAAACGGAATCAAAAAAAGAAATGAACTATTTGCCCAGTGGAAATCAAATCCGGAAAATACTACTTTACTAGATGACTTTAAAAAGGAGAGAGAATACACAGCGAAGTTAATTAAGACTAGGAAGGACTCTTATTACTACAACAGATTTATGAAATATATTAAGAAACCAAAGAAGATATGGGATCAGGTAAACTACCTGGCTAAAAACAAAATCAGGTCAAATAGTACTCCACAGCTAGTATCTCAATCAGAAATCCTTACTGATCCTAATATGATTTGCAATGCATTTAACGAGTACTTTGCATCCATCGGAGCAGTCCTAGCTGAAAATATACCACAACACTTTCACGATACTCATATCAATACCACATCTCCTATGAATTTGAATACGAATATTGATCCTTGCCTCTCAACACTGACACCAACTAGTCTTGCCGAATTAAGTAAAATCATAGATAATTTAGATCCTAATACTAGCACTGGCTTGGACGGTGTCAGCACTAAAGCAATCAAATGCGTTAAGTGTCTTATACTTCCTAGTTTGGTAAATTGTATCAATAGTCTGTTGCTTGAAGGCATTTGTCCCGATTCTCTCAAAATTGCTAAAGTAAGTCCGGTTCATAAAGCAGGTATTAAGACCGATCCTGGTAATTACAGGCCCATTTCCGTCCTACCAGTGCTTTCTAAGATTTTTGAAAACATCCTTCATAAACGTCTGGAATCGTACCTAAACTCTATCAATTTTATATCTGAACGTCAATTTGGGTTCAGGTCTGAGAGCAACACGCTAGCTGCTGTGGTTGACTTGGTAACAAAAGTGAGACTAAACATTGACCAAAAGAAAGTTGCTTTAGGTGTTTTTATCGATTTAAAAAAAGCCTTCGATACCGTTAGTCATGACCTTCTGATATCTAAACTAGAAGCTATTGGGGTCAAAGATAGTGCATTGAAAATGTTTCGTTCGTATCTCACAGGGAGACAACAAATTGTACAAATCAATGAACATCGGAGTTTGCCACTTCCTATCACGTATGGTGTGCCCCAGGGTTCAATACTCGGCCCATTACTCTTCCTGGTGTACGTCAATAATATCGCTGACCTAGGCCTACATGGCCACTTAACACTGTATGCAGACGACACTTGTCTGTTCTACTTTGGTTCTTCTATTACTGAGATTATTAATTTAGCCCAACATGATCTTAACATTTTATATCATTGGTTACAATCAAACTTGCTGACGATAAATATTTCAAAGACCTGCTACATTATTTTTAGAGCCAAAAACAAAAAAATTGAACCTCATACTTCATTATATATTAATAATATACCAATAAAAGAGAAGAACAATGAAAAATATCTTGGTCTGCATATGGATTCCCGTTTAAATTGGCACGTTCATATTGACAGAATTAAGCAGAAGTTGTCTTCCATGATGGGGTCACTGCGTGCCATAGTTTCCTGTATCCCACGTGGAATTCGAATGACAATCTACAATGCACTGATCAAGTCTCACCTTATATATTTAATAGAGATATGGGGCAACACATCTAAAACTAAATTATCGGAACTACAAACCATACAAAATAAACTAATTAAATTAATCTTCCATTATCCTTACCTTACATCTACATCAAAAATTTATAGACAAACCGGACTGATGGACATCAAACAGCTTTATCAATACCATACTTGCATGCTTATTCGCAAAGTATTAGGCAAATCCATTCACACGTCAATCACACTTACACAAATAAAACAAATAACAAAGCGATCTACGCGTCGTGCTAGCCATATTGTGCTTCCAACGACCAGAACAAATTACGGTAAAAGAATGTTTACATATGATGGAGCTAAATTATACAATAATCTACCCTCACTTATAAAAAATAGTAATTCTTTCGACATATTCAAACGCAAACTAGCTCAGCATATTTCACAAAACAAGTAAATGGCTATGTGGTTTTTTGTGATGTTTTTCTCGCGGTGGTTTCTGATCTTAGCAGTTATACCTATTGAGCGATACCTTTAAGTATGGCGGTGCGTACGACACAGCATAAATAACTTAGTTATTAAGTTAAACTATAAGTTCTCTTCTCATGTAAGTGACTGTATGTCTTTTTTGAGAATAAAGTATCTTTAAACCGATGTTATTTAACTTTACGTGTCACTTTACCACAAACGGCTGTGACAAGCTTACGAACACACCGTAAAAATGCGGGCGAGAAAAATTACTTAATGAAGTCACAAACAGGCTCGCTTAGCACAAGTATATTATGCAAAAAAAAAAAAATGTTGCGTTGTACGCAAATGCTCATACTTTGACCTACTTTTTGACTAATTCAGGGGTACGCGTTGCTCGTGAAAAATAGGGCAGTTTAGGGTAAACTGATCTTCGTACGTTGCTTTATATTCGGAGGGTGCGTTATGAAGTGTTGCCAACTTTGAACTGCGCTTCTGGGCGATTTATCACGTAGACTTTTCAATTTGTCAGCGTTTGGCGGCAGATTTAAATGTGGAATAGGTTTTTGTTTTTAATTTAAGTTGTAATGAATGACTTTTGAATTGTTATTCTTTTTTTGAATAAATATTTTTAAGTTTCATTAGGCGATACTTCTCTAGTCAACTGAATAACGGCTTTTGTATTGATTGCATTGATTTGTACTCTATCTATTAAACTGGCTTCTATACATCAACGTTTATCACACACTTATCAACCACGCGTGTTAGTTTGGTATTGGGAGGAGCCAATGGAGGATTATTATTGACAGCGATACGGCTCACCACCTCTCACGTTGGTCTAACAGAAAGCTCGATGAAGCGTGGGTGTTCAGTTCATCTTTCGATGGGTGTACAGTCATGAGCAATATAATGTACCCACTTTAGGACTCTGTCGTAAAATATGTTAGTCTGTCGCACTAACATATTTGACATTTAGTGAGACACTTCAATTTGCCAAAAAAGTTAACGTGACATGGTACCAAAGTGTATACATATAGTATTTAATGCTCGTGACCGTACCTCTGACTATCCTGATTGGGAATAGAGTCGTAAGGTTATATGAACAACATCATCTCCCTAGCGTTTTCCTTTTTTTTCCACGGGGTCCACTTACCTAACCTGAAGATTTAGTGGGTCCGGTTATTACAGTAGCAACAGTCTGTCTGACCTTCGAACCCGGTGGGAGTAGCAGCCCAATACAGGTTAGGTCACATACTTTCGAAAATACACTAGGGTATATGGGTTTCCCTTCAACACACGCACAAACACTCCAATTTATATTCCTTTCTCGTGGTAGTCACACACATGACAAACTCCCGAAGTAGGTACATGACATTTCACGCTCTACTTATTGTATGTTGAAGTAGAAGAATTATATTGTATTTTGCAAACATTATTGTTCACCCACACCCGCATTTGAGCAGCTTGGTGGAGTATACTCTATGGAGCATACTCCCCCTCCGGTTGATTAAGGGGAGACCTGTGCCTAGCAGTGGGACGTATATAGGCTGTTTATGTATGTGTATGTATTGTTTTTCACGATAGATTCTAATATACATACATAAACTCAAGCGTATTTCCTACTAAGTAAGAAGACTATGGAATTCCAATTGTTTCGTACCTGACTTAGCAGAGACTATGTAATTACATTTCCTTCGTTCCTGACTTACATTTACGAATAAATAATAAACTTACGTCTCTTGCTTCCTCCACATTCATTCTACCGAACAATATAGATATAATTTTTATGTTTTATTCGATTAGTGTAACCGGCTACCAAAAAATATATACATCGAACCTTTCTAGAAACTCTACAACGACGGGATATGATGTGTTAAACAGTTATTGTCTGTTAATTCACAGAGAATCATATTTATAACACACCAGTAGGCTACAATAATTATTATGAGATCGATATAAGAATATATACTTACAAATATATTTAAATTAGTCGGTATAACATCAACATGACGACTAAGATACATTCAAAATGAACTAAGTACCCACGCCTCACCGAACTTTCTGTTCTTTCTGTGTTGTGTTTCTGTTTTTGTTAGTTAATATTAGTAATCAAATTATCTAAATGAACAAAATGGCTTCCTTACAGCTAATTATGGATCAGTTTACAATCTTAAATTAGAGGGCGGGCCATAAAAGTGGCATTAGGGCCCATTAGTCCAAAACAAGGAACAGACAATGCCCGATCACCGCTGACAAATGCATAGCGATATAAAACAAAAACAAAAAGAGCTGTCTAGTGATGTGCATTCACGTAGTTTTTGAAGTGAACCAGACAAAGACTTGACTCAAAAATCGAATGCCTCTTTGTAAATATATATTAGCGTACATACCTACATATATATGTATACATAAACTGACGCCTATTTCCCACCGGGCAAACAGTGACTATGGAATTCCACTTGCTTGGATACTGACACACATCTCTTGCATCCTCCACATACATCAATCGTTTCTTACACGCACGCCGGTTCAGAGTAGATCGTACTAAACCTTTTCTAAAGACATCTCCAATTTGGTCAATGTACGTCCTTCTAAGTCTTCCTCTGCCGGTCCTACTAACGACCTTTGCTTTATACACGGCTTTTCTAATTTTGTTATGCTTCAATAATACATATTCAATCTAATATTAATAGAAATGGAGATATATTAAAGGCTACTAGATTATTAAAAGCTATATGACAGACTAACGGAGATGGTACAATGAAATCCACAGCTGTAACAAGCATAGGTTAAGAGATAGGGGCATTTATTGGGATATTTTCTCCTGATGATTTTTTAACGTTTTCTAATTTCTTTTGAGTACAATGAAATAATTATATATAGTAATTATGATGTCATTGAGATTGATATATTATATAATAAAGAGCTTGATATTTTTTTCTTCAAAACCTACTACCAGCAAGGCGTGATTTCTTAAACATAGCAGCCCACGATCTCACGACAAAGGTACATACACTAAGTAAGAAATAAGGACCACGCCTCACCGAGCTAACTCAGCGAACTGCTCAAGCTTTTTACTTATTTTTCGCATCAGTCAATTACTGAGTAAACTCAGTTATTTCCATTCAAATGAACGAATCTCTGGCGTTCCCTACCGTCTCTAGGGCAGACAATTATTTAAAGAGCGCTCCAGGGCAAAAAGCCGAACCGGCACCGGATCTGTCTCGGTGGATAAATCGTCGCGGCGGGAAACTGCGACGAAAAAAGTCTCAAAAATAAAAAATGGCCGACCATATGAGACCGGTACAAACGGTATTAAAAATACCAGTACCTATCTGCGTAAGTTATGCGCGCCACCGGTATTCCCGTACAAGATGCGTGTTTGTTTTATGCATGCGTTTACAGGTTTCTGCTTTTTTTTTAATAAAATGGTTTTGCTCTTGACATCATACTGCCTCTTTTTCTGATTACATAATAGGCTGGCTAATTATTGTTTCTTTAATCGGGAAATAAGTATTATTATTATCTTATCATCGAAGACAGACAGACACAACTCACGCCTGTAGGAGGACTATCGGAGTGAACGGAAACAAGTCGGAAACACGAAAAAAGTTTTCATATTTTGTAACACAACTTTTTTTACCATCAATTTAAAACAATTTAAGATCATTTTTTACAATGTTTACTAATGTTCGTTCATGCAAAGGGATTTTGCGTATACATTTTTTTTTTTTTTTTGCTTCTATGCTGTTCTGGGAGCATATAAAAAAACATAGAACACGTTCAGCTGCTTCTCTTCCCGGGCATGTCGTAAAAACCGACAGAGGGATTGTGTCCTCTAACATGATGGACTAATGTTATGGGCGATAGGCTGATCCCTTATCACCATAAGGTTCATCATATCCATCTTTGGACTTCGTATCAACAGTGGCTGCAAGTTGTCTTTGATTACTTGTGGCTCTGCCCACCCCATTAGGGATTACGGGCGTGAGTTTATGTATGTATTTTTTTATTTCATTTTTTTAAATGTCGGTGCTGACATTTATATATTTTGAAAGCTTTGAATGGCTGGAGTAAATTACTACATGTAGATTCGAATAATAAAAGTTTCTAAATACAGCGACGCAGAAAAAGCTTAATTTATAATAAAATAGCTTTATAATCGTCGCCATTTTCAATTTCCCGCTGTGCAACGAGATGACAGCTGTCAACGTCAAACGTCATTTAAATTGTTGACTTTAAGCTGACTGTGTGGAAAAACGATTGACCGCTTTATGAATATGCGATATGAGTCGCGCCTGGTTTATCAAGTATCAAATGACCTAATAAGGCGTTTAAAAAGAGAAGAGTTATAGGTCCATAAGTACGATAAAAATATGAATTACAAAACGATTTCATTAACTTTTCCAATGCCGGAACGCAGATCTCAACCAGACCCAATATAAAGTATATTGTGTCTGATATCTCGGCAGATGAGAGGTTGATAACTAATATAGGTCTCTCTTCATAGCAAAACAATTGTATAACATAAAACATTTTAGATGATGCTCATTGTACTTGCACGTTGGTGCAATTTTTGTCATAATTTTTCTTTGCAAGTTCATTTAAGATTTAATGCGTTATTATAATGAAGGATATTTGAATGTGGGGTCGTAGGTACTTGGAACATTGTAGCGTAATATGCAATAATGCATATTAATGTGAAGTTTCACTCAAAGGAAAAAGGCTATTAGAACAAACATACTAGCTACGTATTATGTGTACTCGTATGTGTGTTTACTAAGTACGCTGAGGAAAACATTCGCCATTACCTCTTCTTTTGTTTCATTTGTGTAGCTTTTGCTTTGGACGTAGTTGAGTGTGTAATGTGGGGTAATAATGCTGGAAGCATGTAGATAAACCTGTTTATCTGATTATTACTTTTCTACCTGAAAAAAATAGACAACATACATACATACATAAACTCACGCCCGTAATCCCTAATGGGGTGGGCAGAGCCACAAGTAATCAAAGACAACTTGCAGCCACTATTGATACGATGTCGTAAGCTGGATATGATGACCCTTATGGTGATAAGGGATCAGCCTATCGCCCATAACATTAGTCCATCATGTCAGAGGACACAATCCCTCTGTCGGTTTTTACGACATGCCCGGGAAGACAAGCAGCTGATCGTGTTCTATGTTTTTTATTTGCTCCCAGAACAGCATAGAAGCAAAAATAGACAAACTTGAACTTATCTATTATTTGACCTGATTGGCTTGAAGTTAGAACCACACACTCCACTTATTTAATAAAAATCTAATCATTATTATCCGAAAACTCCGAAATTACAGGAAAACTTACTTCTGCTAACTTTATTGTTCGTCAAAATATCTAGTCTTTTAAAATTGTTTCATGTTTAAAAACTGCCAGAGATACGGCTATTGACCTGTTACTCTGTATTACATTATGACTAAGTAGCAGTGTTAAGCGTAAAGCGCGGAATACATTCCGACTGAGTTTCATTCAGCCGTATTCAATCCGACTAAGTGCTGATTCGCCGCTTTACAAAACAATTCTGTACGGCGAATTATACAATCCGGTTGTCATATATATATTATTATTATTATTCCTAGTCTACGCCATCCCACTGCAGGACAAAGGTCTCTCTCCCTTTCTTCCACTCCTCCCGATCTAAGGCTTTCTCTTTCCAAAATGTCAAGCAAGATTGTCAAGTATGCATCGAACTCGTCACGCCATTTTTTCTCGGTCGGCATTTGGCACCCATTTTGTGGTCTTCTTTAACGACACACATATTATATTAAAATAAAAAATGCTGAACAAAGTACCTACCACAACTTAGGCGTCATTATCCCGAGATGATATTCTCCGGGAAGCAAGACTGTAGTAACAAAGCATAACTGGTTAAGTTTTCTCCTGGCTAGCCCAAGTAGCTAAACCAATATTTGTGTTAAGTAAACCAGCTGTCTTCAAACTGTTCAAGTTATGAAAACACTGAACGTTTTACGTGTTTGAACGAAGCATTAGAGACGATTAAAGTTGAAATTGTAGGTGCTAAGTACACGTTCTTCTTTGAAAAAATTACTACTATTAGTGTTGTGTACGACTAGCAAAGTAGTTGGATTAAATAGTTATTATTTATTTTAAGATTCAAGAACATATAGGAACTTGACTTTTAAAAAGTTATTATACTGTACGCTGCTTGTACTAAACATAATTGTGGTGTGATTTTGTGTAAGATTTCCTTAAAAAATGTAGAATGTCTACAAGCAATAACCTGCAAATAGCCGAATAGACACACATAACGGCTCTTCAGCCTCGTTATCAGTTGTCGAACATCAACCAATCGATCACGTCTCACAAGTTTCTCAGATGATGAATGGCGGGACGAACTTGCGACGATTTTAATTACTTTTCAAGCAATAAATGAAAACTTTTCAAAATTGGAACTTTAGCCGCACTGCCATGTTGATGGATTGCACCCATTCTGTTGATTGGCGGTCGACTGTTTTTTCTCTACATTCTTTTTTCGAACCGGCCAGCAGTAGGTAGGTAAAATGCTCGCGACAGATTTCAATATTTTTTTTGAAATGGAACGTCCCTCCGTTTTTGAGTAACGTTTTTCGTGACGCGTTTTTTTATACACGACTACTCGATCGTTGAAAGCCTAAATAAAAGTCTAACGGGTAGATGGTGAACTTTATAAACCCTGCAAATGGTTTGTGCATTTGTGTACTGTGAAAAAATCGGACTGTCTTTGGCTTTTTACGTACTTATGCATAATCTTCAACATGATAATGACATTAATGACGTTTTGGTATTTTTATCAGAAATAAGAATAAGACCTAAGCACAAACTATAAGTAAGTGGATGGATCTTCGAACACCGGAAGTCAATATCATTACAGAAACCAAAAAATATCTTAGAATCTTTTTTCACACATATTAACCAATTATATTTCGAAAGTTGTAACAAGGATATATTTGCGGTTCTCTCTCTCTTTATTTAAGAGCTGCGCTCTTGTCGGTGGAGTCATCGCCATTACTCCATAGATAGGGCGTGTAGAACGGTGGTTGCCCCAGTCGCCTTCCGTTCCGCAGTACACCGACCAATTTCTCAATCGGTGATGTTCTAGCTAGAGCCCTACCAGAATCCATTTTCTCGGCCTCCAACCAGTACATGTATACATTATATTTGCGGTTACAGTAATGATATTGGCCACCCAAATACATTATCTACATACCACAAAAGCTATATAGTCATGAAGCTTTTACCTATTTTCCGTCACTCCAGTAACTAGTAACTAACCCGTCAGAATCAGACTTCGGGTCCGTGTTCCCTCATACGCTGAAGCTGGGCGTCGAATAATTTATTAAAAGCACTGCTTTTGTTGAACACCGCTTTCAGGGTTGCTAGTGCGAATAAAGTTTCCTCAACTGTAGTGGAGGGAAATGAAAATTGTTAAGCTGGTGAGAATAGGAAATAGCAGTTTACCAGTCCATTCTCTGCCATATAGCTCCGTTTTCGATATACTATGGACACGTATTGAAAAATCAACAAAAGCAAGATAATCTTGCTCAAATATCCATGATGTCACTCCCATATTGACAGTGATAAAAATATATAGGGTCGACATAGGATGACATGACATGTCAATCCCACGTATTTACAGTGACAGTGGTAAACCGTATAGGATTGAAATGAGGTGTTTTTTTCCCTTGAATGCCTTCGCCTTCGCATTCGCTGCTGGCCATGTCGGAGGCGCGCACTGTGGCGCGCACACACTCGCCACTCCTCCGTGTGACCAGAGTGTGATCTGTTTGTGAGTGAGTGGACGTATGTGTGTCGCGAGTGTCTGAGGTTCTGCGAGATGATAAATGATGTGTGAAAATTAAATATGTTTTTATATTGTTTAAACTTAAGTTTCATATGTTTTTTTATTATACTGTTTATATTTAAAGTTTCACGGCGCATTGGCGCCTCTGCACTGTAAAGTCGCGAAATGTAAATAAATAAATAAATAAATAATACATAATTACAAATAAATAATTTAGCCAATCACCAAAGTTAGGGAAACATAAAATAAAATTAAGGGAAGGGACACGAAAAAGGATTAGTTTGCATGATATAATAATAAATAAACTTAATTATTAATTTAAGTAGTGGGTATTTAAAATTTTATATTATTATTTTTAATAAAATGGGCTAGTAATGCATAGATACTACTATACAATAAACAAATAATAAATGTGGGAAAGGGGTCATGGATTAAAAGAAGTTGGGAATCAAAAAAAGTACGACCATATTGAGGACATGAGAAATATATAATATAGTTTACGTCCCTTCTATGCTGTTCTGGGAGCAAATAAAAAACATAGAAAACGTTCAGCTGCTTGTCTTCCCGGGCATGTCGTAAAAACCGACAGAGGGATTGTGTCCTCTAACATGATGGACTAATGTTATGAGCGATAGGCTGATCCCTTATCGCCATAAGGTTCATCATATCCAGCTTACGACATCGTATCAACAGTGGCTGCAAGTTGTCTTTGATTACTTGTGGCTCTGCCCACCCCATTAGGGATAACGGGCGTGAGTTTATGTATGTATGTGTTTACGTCCCCGTATTCTCCACAAGAGCACATGCGGTCAGTAGTTATACTTGACTTTAGCAGTGGTTGCCATAAACCATAAAGTTGATCAATATTCAACTTTATGGTTTATACTATTATTGTCAATACAGTAATAGTTATAGTGATAAAAATGTATGGGATTGACATAGAGTGGCATGTCTTCATCATCAATCTATTTAAGAGCCACGCTCTTGTCGGTGTAGCATTTTCTATTCCAGTCTATCAAAGGCCAATCCCTTGACTTCCCTATAAGACACGACGTTAACCTTTTCTTTAATCTGTTCCATGTAAGCTCTTCTTGGTCTTCCCCTTCCTCTCTTTCCTTCTATGATGTTTTTTTTTTGCATGTCAATACCATATATTTTTATTACTGTTACTGTCGGTAGCCATGATTGCGGGCACCTTCTGGGCGAGCGAGCTGCATCTTAGGCCTCGTCAATGCCTTCGGGCACGTCTGGGGCAAAGAGAAAATCCATCAAAAGTAAAAAAAAATATAGAAAGGAGATAAAAAAAAATCCTATCCCAACTCTGGCGTAGCCTGGTAACCCTACGCTTTGTGTCCGGGGACATCAATCATGCAGACGCCGCTTATGTCGCACCGTGTATAATCACAACTACAAGTACCTCACGATTAGATCCTTGTTCCCTGCATATACGTACGAGTACAAAGTATGTGTATAAATATGTGTCGTGCTCTTAACACGGTGACATAGAATGTCGTTCTTTTTCTGTGGCAGTGTGGATGTTGTGTGGTGATTCGCGCGTGTTTCACGTGTGTGAAGTTTTTAGGCTTTCTGAATATGTATAGGATTTAGTATGATAATCAGATTTAAATTATGAATAACAAAGATTACATTACAAAGACGAAAATGACATCTTGTTATACTGAATAAAATATACTTTTAGTTTTGGTCTCGAAGCAAGAGCCCCACTTTTTTTCTTATCTTTAACCCTTATAACGCACCTTATACGTTTAATCCCTAATAATAAGACTAAAGTATTCTTAACCCTTCAAAAACACTAAAAATATTAATTTCCCTAAATAAATTGTTTCTAAGAAATTTAAATTGATTTTTCACCGCATTTTGCGCAGACTCCATCGTAACAGCAAATATGATTGTACAAGTTAATCTTCAAAATAAGTGACAGGATCCCCTCAAGCTGGAAAATGAAGAAATTATATTCATTGAGTTGCAATCGAGTTTGTTTCGTGAAGGAAAAACATCTTGTATTTCGTTCAAAATAAAATTTACACATAAATTGTTAACTTGTCACCTTCGTTAGAAGCGATTGTCGAGTTTATTTGGCCCTCATCATATTTAGGGCAAGGGTCGACGAGATTTACATTTTTTTTTACTCTTTTGACCCTTAATTCTTTTGAGAAAACTAGACGTTTCGGACAGAATGCGATGATATTTTACAGCCATATTACTTAACTTTTTAAACATAATAATGGCTTGTTACACAAACAGTCTTTAAAAATAAAATAGCTTTTTCCAATAAGTTTCTATGGTGACTGTGTTTTCAAGATAGGTACTTACCTCACCACAGGTACTTATTAATTTACAATTACATTGTTTATTATACATCGGCTAGACCAGTGGTTCCCAAAGTTGTGTGGGCCACGACCTAACCAATACAAGTTTACTAACTCGGGACCCACCTCCAGTAAGCACCGTTATCAATATGAATAAAGGACTTTTCAAATAACAAACATTTACATTTAAAAAACCGTGCGCTTGATGGAAGGCGTATAACGAGGAAAGTTATGAGTGTGACGTGGATGGATATAAAGGTAGGGGACGCCCGAAAAAAGTGTGGATGGATTGTGTAAAGAAGGATATGTGTGTGAAAGGTGTGAGTACTGAGATGACGGCTGACAGAATTGAATGGAAGAGGAATATATGTTGTGCCGTTACCCAACTTAGAGTGGGATAAGGGCAGGAGCATGATGAAACCGTTCGCTCGTTTGGTCGGTATGTCGATCTACCGGCATGGCCCACTCCATATTCGCTCGCGACTCACCAGTGGGTCGCTACCCATAGTTTGGGAAACCCTGGGCTAGAGAAGTACTTATTTACCAGTCCGTGACTAGTGCGACTTGATAGGTCAATGAGAGACTTTCCAGGCTACGTTCCCCAAAAGCAGCATAGATGCGTTGTACAGATAATTACCTATTTTCTCATAGCTTGGATACTTAATTATTCAAAAATATAATGTAATGGCAGAGGCATATATTGGAGCAGCGTGGTGGAGTATGCTCCATACATACCCCCTCCGGTTGATTGGGGGGAGGCCTGTGCCCAGCAGTGGGACGTATATAGGCTGTTTATGTTATTGCTTCTCTTTATTATGATCAGGACAATAATGGGTAGAAGATGTTTTGTGCCTGGGTGTAATAAGGTCATAATTTATACCCAAAAATAAAGATAAAAGATGCATATATCTGTTGTACATGAAATTACGAGTAGGAGGTTAAACGAAGGAAACTCTGTACAGAACCATTTATTTTGGGGGGGGGGGGGGGGACGTAGCCTGGAAAATCCCTCATTATCGCAAAATTATTATAGCGAAGTAAGAAAACCTTTATGGCGGTATGTACGTAATCATCATCAGCCGTACGACGCCCACTGCTGGGCATAAGCCTCCCCCAAGGATCTCCACGACGATCGGTCCTGCGCTGCCCGCATCCAGCGACTTCCCGTGACCTCCACCAGATCATCGGTCCACTTTGTAGCGGGCCTACCCCCTGAGCGTCGTCCGACACGTGGTCGCCACTCCAGAACCCGTCCGCCCCAGCGGCCATCGGTTCTCCTCGCTATGTGTCCTGCCCACTGCCACTTCAGCTTTGCAATTCTCCGAGCTATGTCGGTGACTTTAGTCCTTTAGTTATGCATGTAATGGTATGACTCTTTTTATTTTTAGTTATAATACTTTCGTTTCATGTCAACATTCACAAATCCTCAAGAACCACCAAAATTGCATTTCTTATAAGTTTTTTATAGTAATACATACCTTCTTACAACTATGAGAAGTATAAATGTGGAGAAAGTTTGTGTCATTTCCATACACCTCAGGTGTAAAGGAAAGTTAAAAGTGATTTTACAAAGTTTGAATGTGTTTCACGACTCTATGAGCGGTAGTGAGATTACACCACTTATCTTCCCTAGTTCGAAACTTGTGGTTTTGTCATCAAACAGATACGAGTTTTCAAGACGAATGAGTACGTATTCGTATGCAACTTCATTGTGGCGTGTTTTGTACATGTGATTGTGATTATCGCTGTTAAGTCGATTGTATTTTCAGATTTCCAGAGTTCGTTTCTGGTTCTTCTTCTATGATATGGGTTGTGAGGTGGATTACCAACTCCATCAACCCTGATGTCAGGGTTACTATTATTGACCGGCAAAAGTCTACTCTGAACCGGCGTGCGTGTATGCGATCGATGAACGTGGAGGAAGCAAGAGAAGTGTGTCAGGATCGAAGCAAATGGAATTCCATAGCCTCTGTTTACATGGGAAATAGGCGTGAGTTTATGTATGTATATACGATATGTTTCAAAATCAAGTTTGGAATGTATTTTTGCAGTCAATAATAGAACAGCAAAAAATTCGTCCTAGTTTATGTTTTTTTTTAGCCATTAAAAGGTACTCAATCTAGAGAGCCGGGAAAGAGACACTTTTGTATGATACTCGGTGGAGTTTATAAATATTTGAATAGGATAATGAAGTTGTAAGCAAAGAGTTTTTGTACAAACATGATTATGTTTGCTGATGTCAGTCAAAATTAACCAAAACCTCATATTCAGATCATAACATTTATTGCGTTCCACATGGTAAAAAGTTATACAGTTTTATCCTCATACACTTTTATCAACAATTCGGTCAACCTGCTTATAATTCTTCCTAGGTCAAAGATAAATTCTGAAATTCTGATTACTAAAGAAATAATAAAGAGAGATCTAAATGTGGCAAAAAGTTTTCTTTTTTTTGTTTAACTTGTTTGTGAATTTTAGTATATAAAGAAAGATGTAATAATCAGTGCGACATTTTGTCACGTTTTTCTCTGACGTCACAGGTTTTTCATACAAATTCCATAGTAATTTCGTATTTTAACATTTAGTAAAAAGTAACTGATTTAACTAATTGGAAACTACCCTATTGTGTATGTCACTGAAATTTCCATAAACGGCTGTGTGTTTGAGTTTTGGCCTCTCTCTCTAGATTGTTTGGATTCACAATTGGACTTGGGTGAAGGGCCCCTTGCGGCGATTCTAATGAACATGCTAACATTCTGTCTCAAAAATATATCAAGAGCCCTCAGCGCTCTCCATTGGTGTGACTAAATAGAGCGAAGAAATAGAGAATGTCGTCGAAGGCAAATCTACGAAGTCACGCCAAGATCTCTACCTCCTTTCAAGCAAGAACTCGAAGCATAGAGCTAAGAATAGTCTGTAATTGGACGAAACAAAGCTAACAGCGTCAATTGGCGCGAGAGCCGCTAACTCCAGTCTACTTTAAGAATTTACAGGTGCAACTGTAGTTAAACTTTCAGTACTCCAAACAAAAAGAACGTAGCAACACCCAATAAGAATGTTAGCTGAATTACCGTAACTACATTGTCTTTAAAACGACCGTTTAGAACTTCTGATCAATGTAATGCTGTTAAAGTTCGCTTTATCTTTCTGTCTTCTTGTTGCTAAGTTGACACGTTTGCAGCGGTGCGGTGTATTTTGGTTTTGTCTGGCCAAGTAGTTAATCTCTACAATAAGTCACGTCAAAAAGGTGTACTTATGGGTAGATAGACAGATATGACAACCATTCACAATACCCGCAATTGCAATTATGTTTAAAGAGAAATTACATATTAGTTGGTCATATTACATATTACGCAATACTTTTTGACATTTTGAAAATACCATACTGACAAGAGAGGCTAGTGCCTAGCAGTGAGATATACACAGGCCGTGTATTATATCCGTAAACCAAACTAAAATCTATCTATATTAGTAGGTAGTGAATGCAATCCGTAGCAAATGTGCATGTCTGGACCACTGCAAGTTCTGTAGACAACAACGTACTTATCTCTTCTTGTAGGTAACGTCCGTGCTTAAAATCTTTTCGAACACGGCATCCGGATAGGACATAAACACTAAAAGCTGTGAGCCGCAGCAATAAACAGACATTTGAATGGCCATAACGCGGGTAGTTTGTTAATATTTGAGCGCGCTCGTCGCTTCGCCGTGCGGACGTCATTTATCGTCCAGCGCTCGCGGCGAGTGGTCGTCTTACGACTGTTACGACTGCCGCTGTTAACGTTATGGCTGTAGGAATGATTTGGATTTGCTTGAATGATCCCATGGTTTATTTTAGAGCTACTGGCGCTTGGAAAAATAGACAAAGTAGTTAGCTTATATTTTAAAGAAGCAGAGACGTTACCTGCTTACCTAGTTTACTTTTTAGAATGTACAGTAGCATATTGTATAAAAAAAATACCAATGTTATCGAGGTTACTTCTTGAAGTTACTTTTCTTCAGCTGTATAGCTTGCTGTATGGTTGAGAAACTAATGTATTTTTTAAATGACTATTCACTGGTTAGTACTTTTTTTGTGGATAGTAATTATTCGTGATTGTGATCTTCAATAACGCGGAAATTCAAACTCAAAAATATAGTTATTCAGTAGGTAACATAGTTAAACTTGAATCGTAAATTTTTACATAACGAACGTCTCATCCACCTAAAATTACTGCAGCTTCTCACAACCTGTATAACCGGGGAAAAGAAGCTGCAAGAAAAACCTCGAAACGATGTAGAAGAGATCATTTTAGGTACTTAACTTATAAGTAACATTTCCATGCTTTATTTGAACAACTACTTTATAGGTAGAGGTCGGTTCTTAACCACGACAGATTGACTTAGATTCACTAGACACATCAAAATCGCCTTTACGTTTGTTTCGAACAATAATCCTTACAAAACCAGTCCATCCTGAAAATTGCAAATCATGCAAACAGACGTTTATTTATGTATAGATATGATTGATGGACATTGCCATATTGCGTGGGGAAGGTGATAATTACTTTATCAGAGCGTCGGCCCCCGTGGGGCCATATTACGGAAATGCGCCTGACCATGGTCCATTTATCGACCAGACAGTAATTAAAGCAACCAAATTAATTACTTTATATTTTGCCGAAATAGCAGGGTTGGTAACAAGAGCCTTAATTTCAGTTGGTATCGAGTACAAATTGCAGTGAAACCATACCTTTCAATTGGTTTTTGGTATAATATTTATGGACGTGTTGACTACTATTCCGCTGGGAAGGAAATAATGAAATAAATCTTGAAGAATCCAATCATTGGCCGTTTAAGGCATATTATGTAATATATAGATGTAAGCAACAACTACGAGTTATAAATTTCAATGATTTAGAGCACAACGCTTAATGAAGGTACGCATTCTTAGCTTATTAAGTTCAAGGATTTTTTGTAGCTGTAAAAAATATTTTAATGGGCTCTAACAATGCTAAATGGCATGTAGCTATGCTAAGTCTTCGCTTTCCCGCGTTTGAATCGGATTAAAATGTAAAATTGCCTTCGTGTTTCTATGAAGTTATTGAATGCTTACTCGGTTTGTTACGTTAAGTACCTACTTGTAAAGGAACTATGCGAAGTACTTAGCACTTCTATTTAGCAAACGTCAACTTTTTTGGCAAAATTTAAAACTCTTTTACATTAAGTATCACATATTTTTATTCATATCTTTTAAAGCAATCACGTCGTAAACAAACTTGTTCCTAAAGCAATTTTACACCCCAAAATTTTCGTTGGGTATAATTTATTCCGTAACTATGAGCAAATCACACAAGCGTGAGCCCAAACTAAAGTCATCAAAGGTAGCTTTCAACTGGTACTTCGCAAAGTGCTACTTAGTTCTGGCTCAGTTAAAACCTTGGCTGTTATTTCCGTATGAAAGGACGGGCAAAGGTCCACAGTTTCACCCAGTGGAAAATTCGACGATTCGCAGTTGAAATCTTTGGCCGTTGCTGCGATGCAGAAAATTGGACCGGATTTTGGTATCCGAATATTGGAATATTTGTATTTCGTTTCAGTTGAGTTTGTTGGTATAACTAGTCGAATAGGGAACGCCTTTGAATATTTGGATAAAGTAAGACGATTGAGCTCATTTTGATTTTTATCTTCATATTCTACGGTTTGTCGCTATTACTTTCAAATGAGTAAATATTAATGGATGAAATGATGATTCATTTTGAATACCTACATAAAATATTTTCCTACATTGAAAATAAAAGCTGCTGTCGTTATACAGGGTGTTTGGTGCATAGTGTGCCAAATCAAATATGATGATAGGTGGCTACCAAAAAAAACTTGGCCCAACGGATTTTGTTATACTGATTTTAAATTTTCGGAGGGCACGTTAAGCCGTTGGTCCCGGCTATTAGCCGTAAAAACACCTCCACCAATCCGCATTGGAGCAGCGTGGTGGAGTATGCTCCATACCCCCTCCGGTTGATTGAGGGGAGGCCTGTGCCCAGCAGTGGGACGTATATAGGCTGTTGATGATGATGATGATGATTTTAAATGGTTTTGGGTGACACCCCAATCATCATATTTGATTTGGCACACGATGCGCCAAACACCCTGTATTAGTAAAGTAATCGATGGGATGAAAATCATTATCTTACACAGCAAGATGACTGTTTTTACGTTCTTCAAAAATATCCACAACTCACAACTCATATCCACAACTCACAACTTTCATCAAAATTGTAATACAGTTCAAATTCACAAGCTTCAAAACTATCCCCAAATGCACTAACTTGATTGAAGGCTCTGGAATGTTCTCTCAACTGTACTTGTGCCCCGTGCCGTCTGCACTCAATAAGGAAGCTTCAGGATATTAACTGATTGAAGTCTTCGCCTTCGAGTCTGTGCGAGATTTTCCCCAAATTATTTGACGTTCTTCACATTCCTTTGGTGTGTTTTTTTTTCTCTTTTCTCTTCAGCTGTACGGTTTTACTGTCACGATTACTTCAAATATCATTGCTTCCCATTGTATGATTTCTATACAAATACTTTTTTCATTAACTACATAGATTAGTTGCTGCGTATACTTATTGATTATGTGTCTGAATGTTATTTTAACATTATTTGTAAACTTTTGTCAGTGAGATAAGAAATTGAACTTTACCAAAAATAAGTTATAAAATTGCCCTTCTCTAAATAGCTACTTATCATCTCCGTAGCGTTATCCCGTTTTCACAGGGCCAGTTACCTAACGTGAAGACAGGACCGTTTTTTTACAGAAGGGACTGCTTGTCTGAGTTTCTCGTCTTACCTCCGAAAATGTGTCCGGCACTTTTTTCCTCGTGACGTTTGGTGTTGTGATAGCTATTTTTTATTTTGTAGAACTCTATAATATAACCAAAATGTTTCTCAAAAAGAGACAAATAAATCGAAAAAGTCTTTCTCGGACGTAGTTTGAACCCACAGCTCTTGTCAAGTTGGGACGAGCGTGTAAACCATTGCACCAACGGGTCCTCGTCCTATCCATGCGAAATTTTCGATCTATAAAATATATTATGCATTTGTTGTTATTAAGTTTCTCGCTAATGAACACAAAACCCATCAAAATGTTTGTTATGTTTTTGCGCACGATACAGCAATATCCCACAAAATAAACATAAACAAGTCATCCACTGACACAAGTATAGCCATAAAATTGACAATACACTATAAGAGAACTCGTCATAGTGTGACCCAAATATGTCATATTACTGAGTTATAAATATATTGCGACCAAGATATCTCGACCCTTAACAACTGGATGGCTACAGACAGATATTACACGCAGACAAATAGCTTTGCTCCATATATATACGTATAATCGTATACTCGATTAAAGAGTAAGAATACTAATATCTAACGTGGTGGACTGAATTTTAGGCTGGTAACTTTTTTTTTTTAATATGTAGTTTATGGTGTTGATTTACTTGTTTACGCCTATAAGTTGTTTTTTTTTTAAATAGATTTAGTATCTTTTTCTATTGACCATTTTCAAAATTAGGTAAAGAAACTTTTTATTACAAAATAATATTTTGTAAGCTAAAGTGGACTTGTGTGATAATCGTCTTCCTACGTTGCGACTTTTTGACTATACTACTATCTATCTATAACTACCTGTAATGACTATCTATATCTCGTCGCTGATGTCGCTAACTGACGTATCTGAAATTTTTGGCGAATCTGGTTTGCATCTTTTGCTATTGTCAATAAGATACATTTTTTTAGCAGAATATTGCAGATACGTTAGTTTGCAAAATCAGCCACGAAATAGTGGTCATTGATGTATAATATGTTACTACCTAACCTCGTTGATAGTGGCTGTATCTATTTCGCCTGCTATACTACCGGAAAGAAAGTTCGGGGGTCTATCCATATGGTCGCATTAAACGTGGCTACCATTACCTCGATTTAGTGGAAATATGTGACCCATAGAGGAGTCACGCGCTGTGACTAGTGCCAATGAGCTTAGATATAAGAAATATGATGTATTGCTGCAGCCGTGGTGCTTAGCCCAGTTGGAAAAACGATTGAGTATCACTATGAGGTCGTGAGATTCGAATCCAATGCTTTTCGAATTGTTCACGAATTAATGTTTGGATCTTAAATATTTATCACATGTTCAGCGGTGAAGGAAAACATCGTGAGGAAACCTACATTCCCGAGAAATTCTTTTCAGAGGTATGTGAACCTAACATATATTGGGCTGGTTTTCCCTTGTGTTGGAAGGTCAGACAGGAGATCGCTTCTGTAAAAAGCCGGTCTTGTCAAATCTTCTGGTTAGGTTAGCGAACCCTGTGAAAAACGGGATAACGGTGGGGAGATCATGAATTCAATCATATTTTCCGAACGTAGTAAGTAAGATCTTTTTTTATAAGTGCCCACAGAATTTCTTCAGGAAATCGTCTGGTATAATCTGTGGTAAAAAATGGAGTTCTTGTCTAAGCTTTAAAGACACAAGTCTATAGTTCTTCGACACAGGTTCATTAGGTAGACAAACTGTAGGTATTAGTTTTTACTTACATGCATATAAGGAACCAAACTTTCAATTTCTGATGTGATAACCAGGCACATTTCAGACTGAGCCAGACAGATTGCCTACAAGAAGGAAAATATTGTTATGAATATTATTGCCAATCGTGAAGTCATAAAGGGTCATAAAGACGAGTATTCGTGTCGTATCGGACGTACATGGTGTTAATACACGTTTTTATGAAGATGCGATAAAATAGATTGTTAATAGCTGAAGTGTAACGGGATCCTTAGTGCGAGAGACAGCTTAGGCTTCAAGCAACAGAGACAGGTCGATATTTTTAAAGCCTTAAAGGGGGAACTCCGTCCGAAGCAAATCTATAAAAAGTAATTAAATAAATAACAATAAACGATAGTGCTAAAAAGTTAAAAAGAAAAAAAGGATTTCTCTTCTAATGAATGATGTAGTTTCATTCATTAGAAGAGAAAAATTAGAAACTTTTTAAAAGCCTTTCAATAACTATCAACAGTTAAGAGAAGTAGGTTATTAACTTCTCAATCACTGTGGTACTGTGAGTATCCGGCTTGTTTCTCAAATGCTGAGCGCCGGTTCGATCCCGAGTAGCGAAATTTATTAAGTGATATTTTCACTGACACAGCTGGCTTGACCCAAATAAACAGCGATAGGGTCCATCACCTATCACGTTGGTCTAACAGAAGGGTTGATGAAGTTTGTGTACTTCGTTCATCATGCGATAGATGTAGGTAACTGTGACTACCCCAATTGTGTGTTGTGTTACGTTACTATCTAGCCTTTGTGTTCTCTTTAAGGCTAGACGTGAACTTACCTACGAAGGGGGTTTGATACTACGAAGGTGTTTTGAAGAATCTCCGCACAAAGTAAATAGAATATAGAAATAGCACATGCCTGGATATGTTCCTAGACAGATGTGAAGCGAATAAAAATCCCTTTGACGTCTAAAAGCCTGCCTCTGTTTTGATTTATTCCATTTCCTATCACACTGTCCGAGTGTACGAGGCGAATTTCATAATATTTTGAACGAGCTAAAGAGAATCGCGGAAACGTTTTTTACCGGACTGCGGCGAAGCAAAAAGAAGGGTTATGTGTTTTCAGAAGATAGCCGGGTCAACTGCAGTTGGTAAAGGCGATAAACAAAACTACGATGATCTCTTTCTTCGCTGTAACGTGCATAGCAGTGATAAACATACCATACGGTTTAACCTAGTAAGGTCCGGATTTTCAAACAATAAAACTATACAGTTTCAAGGTGGAATCAATATTATAGTGGATAAATAAATACCATGTTGGAAAGAGAGAACAGGCGTATGTTGTCACTTCAGGACCCCGATACCCACCCCGCCGACGTGGTCGACGTTTTCACTCTTGATCCAGCGTTTCTTTTCCGCGTTGATCACTATCGGTTCACAATATCATCTCCGTAGCATTATCCCGTTTTTCACAGGATCCGCTTACCTAACCTGAAGATTTGACAGGTCCGGTTTTTTACAGAAGCGACTGAAACGACCTTCCAATCTGCGAAGGGAAAACTAGCCCAATACAGGTTAGGTCACATACCTCCGGAAAAGGCATTTCTCGGGAATGTGGGTTTCCTCACGATGTTTTCCTTCACCGCTGAGCACAATATAGTCATGTTAAAAAGGCGTACCTATGTATTCGTGAATAAAACTTATTCTCTAAGATACATTTTTTACTTGGGTACCCAAATGGATATCAGTTTATTCCTAATGATAATATGGCACAGAGATCCCAAGAGGAGGTATCCATTTACTAAAGGTTTATAAATCATTAATCAACCCAAATCGAACTTTAAGGAACTATTTTTAGCTTGATACACCAAAACTTATAACGGTCCTAACATGTTAGGATTGTAATCGACTCTTTCCAATATCACACTTGCGAACTATTTTTAGCAGACTAATTTAATTCTATGTTATTCGTTATTTTTATATTTTCTAATAATACTATTAACTCTTGCATCCTTTAAACTTCAACATCAACTCTCTAGCATTACCCCGTTTCTCACGAGGTCCGTATTATCTAACCTAAAGGTTTGCCAGGGCCGGTTTTTTACAGAAACGACTGTCTGGTAGTATATTCCTACCTACTTATATTAAATTTACTATCGATGATAAGTACCTAGTTTCTTTCATTTATAAGCTAATGTTTACTTTTCCTTTGTTTACCTATAGTACGCTAAAACACGAAATGCAGTAAAAAAGAATATACAATATCTCGACAGCTTCTCACGCAAATAAACCATGAAATAAACCTTTCAAATACAATCTAACTCCTGTCTTAGCACACGTTATATCACTGCTATAACATTTGCAAGCAGCCACCCTTTCGTGAACCGATTCCCCCGCCCGCGCCTCGGAAACCGCACGAATACTCTCTTACATAACAATAATACCTTTTCTACAGCCTCCCTGATAAATAAGCTTCAGTATACATAGTAGAGCGTATAGTTCGCCACCCCTGCAAACCACGTGGTTCAATAAAATATGCGCAGACGACAGCGCCATCTGTTGGGTGGCGTTGGAACTACGACGTTCGTAATCTAGTGCAACTAAAATGGTTCCTGTTTCCAGAACCACTCGTGAAAGAGTTTTCTTACTTTTCCCGATAGGTGGCACTAGTTGTTCCATTTCGAAATTGTTTGAGAGTATTTGAATTATGAAAACAATTAGTCTAATTGTATTTTTTTGTTTGTTTCAGCTCTCGGAGCTCGAACATCGAGTTCTGGAGGCCGAGGGCAGAGCAGAGGAAGCGGAGGACAAGGTAATAGCTACTTACGACTATTTTGTTTTTATTCCAGAACTAGTTTATATTTTTCGGTAGCATACTAAAATGGAATCGTAAATTAATCAAATTCCTATTGTCCTGTCTCGTGTGCCGTCAGCTGCACGTAGATGAGTGTAGAGGCAACCCATTAATCAATCGATTCTAATTCTAAATACCTAAGTAGGTAGAAAAGTAATACCTACTCCGTAATAAAGCTTACGTATAATAAATGTTATTCGTACTAAGTAGATAAATGAACAGGTAGTGAGTGAGTAGGTAACCTACCGACTACTAACCTAGTGCCCTGTTATGAAGCTTATAAGGTAACAATATCTCTAGTGCTGATGTCTGATGTATGTTTATAGTAACCGAGATTTCTATTAGACCAACTTGATAGGTAACGATCCTTATCGCCGTCTGTAATGGTCGAGCCAATCTTGTTAGTGAACACTGCACTTAAGATAAATTGACGATGATGATGATGATGCGATCCAGCCGATTTCGGCTACGGCGACTGCTTTAACTCCGACGTTTATGTGCTCGCATGTGGCTTATATAGCCAATCTTATTGGAAAAGATCCTCGCACATAGTGGTCATGTGAGTACACCATTTTTTTTATTATTTATTATTATTATTTTTTTTTATTTATGTATATTAAGAAACAAACGGTCATTTACATGAAAGTATTACATTATGGTAATTAGTTTAGACCTATAGTTTCCTTAATTAATTATAATTAACAACAATGTGGTCTGTAACTTAAATTACTTACTACTTCCATTTTAATTTATCTAGGGTAGTTTACTTTAATAAAAAATAATAAACATACAATAACAAAAGATTAAAGAACAAACAATATGGATGATTCAATCAATCAATCAATTATTCTCAATTAATCAATCAATCAATCAATCAATCAATCAATCAATCAATCAATCAATCAATTGCAATCTTTCAATTATTTTTTTACCTTTTTCCTCACCTTATGGTTGTCTGGAAGAAATCGCTTTAAGCGATAAGGCCGCCATTTGCCATGTACTTAGTTAAGAGACTTTTTGTAATTATTTCTTTTTATTTTGGTGCAATAAAGTGTATTTGTATTGTATTGTATTGTATGATTCCAAGGTCAAAGATAAACATTAAAGATGCAGATTACTAAATATCTTGACGTAAGTAATCGTTGTAATTAGTTGGAATCATCCCTTTAAAGAGAATTAATAATAATAAAACAAAAACATTCAAAAAGACAATAAAAAAGAAACGTAATATAGACTAAATAAACAAGTACAAACTATCCTAAAGCATTATATGGCCTTGAAGGCTTTTTTTACTGAGTTTAAAGAGTTACAAAATATATCAACATTTTGAAGTTTCTTATTCATGTTGTATAATTTACAAGCACGTTTAATAAACATGTTTTGAGCATATGAAGTTTTAGAACGAGAGATGTAAAAAGTATCCTTCTTACGACAACTTCGTTCACGTCTGCGGGGAACCCTAATATTAATATTATGTAACAATGAGGGGGTATCGAACAAGCTATGTAATATTTTATATAACAAAACGGAGTCAACACAATCACGTCGGTCTTCCAGAGTTTGTAATTTATAAAATTTTGATAAATCATAATAGTTTAGTTGTTCATTGCAAAATCTAAAGTTAAGATTTTTCACAAATTTCTTTTGAACTTTTTCAATTCTGTTAATATGTAAATTATTTTTTTTAAGATAAGTTAACTCATCCAAGTGACACAACCAGTTTTCATCCCTTTCCGTACGAAACAACAACCTAAGCTAAGATCCACGTTTTAAATCCCATCCACTTTTATCTTCAATTTTATTTTTCCTTTTCCCGTTTTTCCTGCCAACAACCACTGTGCAAGTCAGGATGGTTAGCAAAAAAGACGCCATTTATCTTGAGCTCCAGATGGGCTATTGTCCGACGGTACTTTCAGGGTTGGAGCTTGGGACTGAAGTCATTAATTAATATGGTTGGGTATGACGGTTTTTGTGATAGGATTTGTAGAAAGGATTAATATTAGTCAAGTGGAACGGATTTTGTTTTTTACGGAATAAGGAATATTATATTTTCATCCCTTAGTTTTTAAGATACACATATTTGGATGATTTCCAGGATTTGTACCCGTTTAATGGCAATAGGCTCGACTCTCGCTGGCGAGGAATGGGTGTATGTATTCAATATACCTTTGCCTACCCCTTCGGGAATTCAGGCGTGATGATACTTTTATGTTATTTTTAGGAGTTACTTAAGAAAAACGTACAAGAATGGTCAAATACTTACATCAATGAATTAAAAAATGTCGCTACATTTACATAAAATTAAATTAAATAAGACATAGGTAGGTAGATACTATCATTTAATTTTAAATCCCTTCAGAGTTATAGTAGGTACACTTATCATAATATTGTGGTAGTATAATTAAGTAAAAAGTAGCAGGGTTAACATACATACATTTATTTATTTATTTATACATAAACTGCGTAAGCAGGGACTATGGAATTCCATTTGCTTCGATCATGAAACACTTCTCTTGCTTCCTCCATATTCATCAATCGTTTCATACTCGCACGCGTTCAGAGTAGATCAAAGCAAATAAAATAGCAGGGTCAAAGCAAATTTAAATTCGTACCTAGAGTAGGTACGAACCTTAATGGAAAATAGACGTTATGTTACTTTGGATACAAAAAGGCAAAGCCCCTTAAAATTCATTGGCAACATGTTCATATTTAGGCATAAAATCAAAGGATAGAAATATCTGCGTGCACCTAATTAATTAATTAATCTCAATACATTTCTTGCGTACATTTTCAAACGATAATTAAATTAAATTGGTATAAGCCATACATTTCGTTTTAAAAGCCATATAAATTGGGCCCACGAAGGGGATTTGGGCTAATGAAGCTGCCTATAGCTTAATTAATGAGGGGCTATGAAATAATTAATTCTAGAGTTACAGTGGTCTTGTTATTGAGGGGATGCACGTTTTGATGATATGTGGTTTCATCAATGGTTGAGCTGGCTTTGATTTTGTTTGTTAGGATTAAGGGATCACTTTGTGTCTAACGTGAAGATATTTTCTCTTGTTTCGGTTGGCTTTGTATAGAGCTACTCACTTTTTGTAACATAATGGAGTTTTTTACTAGTACTTTTAAAGACATACTTAATATAAACACAAGCTCACGACTATATCCCAATTGGGGTAGTCTGAGGTACATCCATTGTAAGATGAACTAAGTGCGCATACCTCGCCGAGCTTTCTGTTAGACCAACGTGATAGGTGGTGAGCCGTATAGCTGTCGAGATTTTTTCACTACTTACCCGGACAAAATGGTGAGCGCTGAGGGCTCACACCCGGTTTTTTTTTAAGAAACCTAAACCTATAATAACAACGCATAAAAGTCGAAGAAGTAGGTATACGATACGACGGGAAGATAACAGATGGACTAAGGCTGTTACTGTAAGATGGCCAAGGGATGGCATGCGATATCGAGGCAGATCACTAGCACGGTGGTCGGATGACATTGTGAGGTATGCCGGAAAGCAATGGATAAGACTCGCAGAGGACCGGAAAGGAGACGGCGTGAAAAGGAGGAGGCCTATACCCAGCAGTGCGTGGATACAGGCTGAGGAGATAGATAAACCTATAACAGGTATCATGAAGAATAGAGTCTAGTATTTATTTTGAGTAAGAAAGCTAAACCTTAAGTGCTAGTTTGTTGTTAAGGAAAGCAAGTAATACGATACATCATTATCAAAATCTTCATGTTCTAGCGACAAATAATTTGGTATCTAGTTTGTACTTTATAGCCTGATTACGTCTTGTTACAACACGTCATAAAACACACCCACGCAAACATGCTGACAACTGAGAAATGGGGATACTCGTACGTATTAGGGATTATATCGCTTAGGGGGAAGAGGAAAGCTACGGACAGCAAGCAACCGTAAATACCAATTTGTGTTAGATGGTTCCATTTATTTCAATAGGTAGAGCTAACTTAACTTACAGTAATCGATAGTTTCAATATCTGAGAGAAACGGTCTCCGTGGACTAGAGATTGAGCGTTGGCTCCCGATGAAGTGTCAAAAGTACTGAAATTATTCGTTCAGTCGGCTTGCCGAACTTCATTTGACGTCACGAATCGGGGATCGCTATCTTGGCTGCTTACGCGGTACGACAGAATCAAATCGATGTTCGATTTGCTCCAATCTGAATCGGCTTCGTCTGACCCGGTAGGCTCTTGGTTTCTATTCCCAGTAGAGATACGTCTAACAAAATTACTGTGAGGCTATCCCAAGTTTGGTCAAGACATTACAGGCTGAAAAATAAGATTACGTGCTTCAGAACGCACATTAAGCCGGTGACTAGTTACTACAACATATCATAGCATCACGCCTACATCAGCGAAAGCGTGGCCAGAGATGTAACTATGTTATTACCGTTTACATTACTTTATACTATGTTATTAGTACTGCTACTACTTACCTACTGTATTAAGTACATAGGTACCTAACCGTCATAATATGAGCCATATCTGGCATATCTGTCTTGCCTCTCACTTTTGAGGTCGCAGGTTCGAATCCAGCACAGGCCTAAACCAATGATGTCGAATTTGTTTTCGAATTCATGTTTGGATCATAAATGATTATCACGTGCTCAGCGGTGAAGGAAAACGTCGTGAGGAAACCCATATTCCCGAAATGTATTTTCGGAGGTATGTGACGTAACCTGTATTGGGCTGGTTTTCCATTCGCCGGTTAGAAGGTCAGACAGGCAGTCGCTTCTGTAAAAAACCGGACCTGTCAAATCAAGAAGATGATGATCTGGTGGCGGAATATAACCCTGACACGGGTGTTGATGAGGTTGGTCATTCACTTCACAGTCCACAAGGCAGAAGTCGATATTTGAGAGGAATAATAATATACGTATTATTGGTAATATGGTGTCAGAGTGACTTCTAACTAACGTTATGATTATAGACAGTCTGATTTGCCGACGCTACATCAGAAAGAGGAGCACTGTGCACACAAGTGCAGGCGAGCCCGCTGGGTATTGATTTTGGAAATTGCTGGATTACGGGACATGACTCACTCATCCCGGCTTTATGGCCAGTTTTCTTTGATCCATACAAATTAATCTAGACGAAAAATGTAATGCTTACAGCGAAATTGCAAAATGTAAACAATTATTTTTTTGTAAAGAAACGTTTTCCTTAATCTTTGCTAATAAGGTACACTTTTGTCTTTGCTAATTACATACATACAATACATAAACAGCCTATATACGTCCCACTGCTGGGCACAGGCCTCCCCTCAATCAACCGAAGGGGGTATGGAGCATACTCCACCACGCTGCTCCAATGCGGGTTGATGGAGGTGTATTTACTGCTAATAGCCGGGGCTAACGGCTTAACGTGCCCCTACTAATTATACAAAAAATATTATTTAAGATTGGTAACCAAAGTAGATAACGAATGTGGTAAATAGATAATTATAAGCAAGGAAAGTGAAGCAAGAGAAGTGTGTCAGGATCGAAGCAAATGGAATTCCATAATCTCTGCTTTTTGTTTATGTATACGTATGTGTATAAGCAAAGACTGACAGATAGACCATCTGCAGATGGTCCATCCTTACATAACAGAAGTTTGACTTTATAATGTAAAGTAAGATCAAGTTAGGTACCTACTTTATACATATCTAAACATACCTACATAAACAGCCTATAAACGTCCTACTACTGGGCACAGGACTCTCTTCAAACAATCGGAAGGGGCACGGACCACCAGGCAGCTCCACTGCGGGTTGAAGGTGTTTTTACGGCTAATAGCTGGGACCAACGGCTTAACGTGCCCTCCGTAGCACGGAATCACCTTTTTTTTCGGACATCAGGTGGTTCAATCCCGCAATGTCCTTACCAAACCAATGACAGTCTCACAAAGTGATTTCGACAATGTCTCCATCGGGAATCGAACCTGGACCTCCAAGTCGTGAGCCTAACGCTCTAATCACTAGACCACGTATGCTGTTATATTAAAAAATATATGTTATTCATAAATTATTGTAATTCATGCTTACATGACTTTTATTAAAGCATCATTAGATTTAGACAGTAATACCTAGGTACCTACTTCTTCTTATTTTCGCACCCTAAGTAAAATATACCTACTTCTTAAGTCTTACTTAGATCTAAGTATCTATACTCTGTATTATAGGTACGTCAAGCAGTTTTAGTTGATTGCACATTCTTCGGGCAACAGGTTTCAAAATAAGTATTATTCAAAAGTATGACGTTATTGTGTAACTTAATCGATGACATAATAACAATAGCTACTGATTTCCAACCCTTGCGGTTGCACCCCTAAATACAAGTAAAAAACGCTCCCATCCTAAACAAATTCGAGCTTTATTTCAGAGGACTAAAGTCGCTGAAGGGGTGTTAGATAACTTTGCCTGTCCTATAGTTTTTTTTTCTATCAAACGTCTGGCAACAATAGAAAATCGCCCTTTCGCGGCCACCCTTCCAATCCACGCATGCGCAATGATTCTTACCAACTTCACATTGGTAGCACCAAGCCACCGAAAGCTACAACTTCGCACACTTACTGTATATACAAATACATAACAAATTCTTATTATTTAACACTAAAATATATTAGAAAACGTCAGTATAATCCGTCGATAGCCCGTAACAGATAACGCGTCGCGTAATACCGGTAAAAGCGATACCGTTTTCATTCAAAATCGCGTGTGAATACGAAAAGGAACCGAAACGATAGGAATACTTTTGATCAATAGAATCTCTTTATTAATTATTTGTGTTGTAGCTAACGCTTCGCTTTTCGGTGTTTTAAAGTGTGATAATTATTTATTCAGGCCTAAGTGACAACGAATAAAGCTTTACTTGTAGTGCTGAGAGCAAGTCTAATAAGTGTTTATTTTGTAAGAGAGTCAATTTGGTAGGTGTGATTTTCGGGTTAGTTATAGTATTTACTATGTCTAAACCAACCACGTTGAAGGCGCATAGACTGAGTGCAGAGTTTGCCGAGAAAAGAAACCAGGCTATGAAGAAAACGGACCCATCGAATTCATAGCAACCACCCGTAAGTTCCATGGTTTTCTATTGCATCTATTTCCATCTTTCCACTTCTGTTACCAATACTTCGTTAATAACCGAAACAAGGGGTTATTAAATGTTGTAGCTATTGGTTTTTTCATGAATAAAATGTACGCTAAGTTTGTGTTTGAGAATATTTTTTGCTGTTTTGTACCTTTATGTTACATTTTAGGATTGTTTGTTCTGGCTGTTGAAAAAACTAAATTATTACGATATTACAATATCGTAATAATTTAGTAACAACAAGGGCATTATTAAGGAGCTTATTAAGTTGATCAGGAGTGACACTTAATAATGTCAACTAGGTAGTAGGTACCTATTCCAGACATCTGGAATCTGTTGCGTCATTTCCTTCCCTAAGGACTCTAAAACCAACGTTATTCAAATAATTGTGCCATAGTTTAAAAGAAAATAAACGTTTCGCCCTTATTCCTTACGTTTACCATTTCAATTTGAATAGGTAGGTATTTCAGTTCAAAAATTTTCATAGCATTTTTTAAAATAATATGCTCACAAAATTAGGATCCCTGTTTCATACTAAATTCATATTGAAAATTTGAAACCTTTGTTCCAAAGTCAAAAAAAAAATAACTCCCTTATTGTATAGGCTGAAGGGCATCACACTCGCAGCACATGATTACGACCTATCCAACATGGCCGCCACAGCTGTTCCATGGCGTACGCACGCGCGGTGCGTTCCCGCCATCTTTGACGGTTGACAGCAGACGACTAGATTTGGTCTATCATGACTGTTTCTTTGACGTTAGATGTGCCTGACCCTAATGTCCCACTTTTACTATAAAAGCGTTTGCCATTGTTTTAAGAAAACTAATATTAGAGGATAAGTTTAGATAGATAGGGAGGCCAGAGTCATGTAGAGAGATCTCTACAAGATTTTAAAAAATTACATATTTTTAAAGTATTACTAGTTTCACTAAGATTTGGAAGTCGTTATTTTTTTATTGTAAAATATAACGACTTCCTACATGCCTTCCTACATCCTACATGAAACTTATCTATAGAGCGAATAGGTTTTTACCGTGAGTTGTTGTAAAAGTTAACGTGACGTAAAGTTAACATTGTCATATACCTACGTACGTACCTAATAATATTACATAATTAGCAACTCTACCTATTAAGTAATTTTACCCTAATATAGAGGGGTATGCTCCATACCCTCTCCAGTTGGTTAAGGGAAGGCCTGTGCCCAGCAATGGGACGTGTATATAACAGCACCATACCAAATCCAATAGTTCACCAAGTACCCACCCTCGTGCACTATGAATGCAATTTTCCATCAACATGTTTCCCCCCTCCCCTTTTTGCTACGTTCTGTGGAAAATCTAATATCCGGAGAATTATGCTGTATACCGAACAATAAAGCTCAAAAGCTTGTGGAGAGTTATTTTTGTTGACTCAATTCCCGGCTTAAAACGTTTTGAAGCTTAAAAACGGTACTGAGGGTATGTAGTCGTATGAAAGAGTTAAAATTTTACATTGGAAACGGTAGCTAGAGCTTTTTCGATACATTTTTTCGACAGCGAAGATACTTGCAATGTATGGGAAACTGAGAAACATAACGCACCTTTACGTCTGTCTCCCTGAAGGTGTAGACAGAGGTGTGTAATATAAATAATATAATAATAAAAAATATATATACACCCACTTCTCGCTATTGAAGGAACGTTATAAGACACTGCTCCATTGCACTACTGATAAGCTTAGAACTACTCAAAACCTTATAAAGTGTTATAATAAAACCTTTATTTTATTTTACGTAAACTTAGCCACCACCAGTTTATCGTAAAATAGAAACCTTCCAGAAGCCCTACTGAAACTTATCTGGAACAAGATGGATGACATTATACCGTATCAGCTTTACTTACAACCAATTAACATAGACCTTTTATTTCATAGTAACTTAAAACTACAAAAACGTTCATATTAAATTGGTCATTGTTATCACTCCACCAGTATATTAGGATCTGTAATATTTTGTCAGGTTAGTACTATTAAAGGTCTTAGTGGGCTGGTTTCTTGGCTTAGTACATTTCATGGCCGAAAAAGCCGAATGTAGGTATGTTAATTATTGCACTACGCACGCTATGTTTATGTCACGCTTGCGTTTTGTTTAGTTCATATATTTTACAAAATAATAAAAATATAAGAAGTCGAGAAACATTTTTAATTATGTGTATTTCTTGTCATTAAATCTACCGATCTATCGTATATCGCCTATTCACTGTGTTTCTAAATTGAACTTACACAATTTACATAACAATTCGACAAAATCATTCTAATAACAATAAGAACACATCAGGGACGAAAATTATGTTTACATACTACTCGTGTGTTTGTTAAAATCATGCCTATTTACTCTGCAATCTAGATAGGACATTTGCATCTGCAATTTCCTACCAAAGACAGTCTCACAAAGTCAACTCATAGCTAAGTAATTGAAATTCCATGCAGACAAAGTGACAAGCTATCTAGCTTATAAACGTAAATATGATTCTTACATACATTTATTTAAATAGACAGAAACTCGAATTTACTCTTAAGTACTCAAGAAAAAAGAATAAATAATCAAAATTTTGGGATTACAAACTAAGTTGTGTGCGAAACTTAATACCCACTTAACTACGAATCGATGTGAGTCAGAGTGCAATAACCCAGACGGATAGCAGTCCGGATCAGTCAGTGGATCAGTTCCCGGATTAGTCCGGAGTTCCGGCTCGTTTCAGTTCTGTGAGAGACTGATAAGGCGAGACGTGCGGATTTCCTTCTGAAGTGCTGTTCGTAATATCCTTTTCCTTCGGGCCAAGCTAGCGGACATGCACGCTTTAGTTTTAATTACCGATAGTTTGATTGGTCTAACAGTTGTTAGACCTCTGCATTATTATCATTGTTGCATAACAATCTACTAAGTGATTTACAGCCGAAACTCTTACGCATACTTTGTTCTTAAGCTATCTCTCTCTCTCTCTCTGTTTCTCTCCTTGCCAGTTATTATTCCCATCTGATGGTGGGGTCTGTCTCTCTTCCATTTCGCTCTATCGGACGTGTCATTCTCGGAGACATTGCACGAGCACAGGGCCTTTTTTGACCACACCCGCCCAAGATTTTTGGTCGTCCTCTTGGTCTAAGTCCTGGTATATTTAGATTGGCTGTAACATTACCCAATTAATCGGGGGTCTTCTTTTAAGGTATGTAATTTTGTAAAACGTTGCTACTACTTATTTAAAAGGAAAGGCATTCTATTAAGTATATTAAAAACGAAATCTGGTCTCTGTGTCAGAATAATATAAACCGTTAAAATAATTCTGCAAAACCAATTAATCTAAATTAATCGAAAATGTAACGTTTTATTTTTGTTTTGTTTGATATTCTTGTTCTGTAACTGTTTTGTTTATGGTGAAAATAAAGTACTAAAGTAATATAAAGCCTACAAACTCCCGCAAAATTCATCATAGAAATCCTTTCAACCCCAGTTCAAAGCATTGTCTCTTCCAAACAAAGATATTACAACTAAAGGATGAAGAAAACCCATCGGTTACAGAAAACACGTATATAATTTAAAATGTATTAGCCCACCAGCTGCTCCCGATGGCTTCAGGGATCTATGTAAATGCGCTATGCGTCATGGCTTGCGCAGACTCATGAATTATGGACGCTCTACGGTATGATTTTAAGGGACTTTTAAAGGTTCAACGGCTAGAAAACGTAAAAAAAGGAAAGTAACATACGCGTTGCACTGTTTTACATTCATTATTTTCTGCTCCGTCTTTCTTTTAAATGGCTATTTGCCGATATTCTTTTGGGTTTAGCTAGGATCCACCATATTTTTCTACCATCGTAATAAGTCCAAGAGTATTGTTCTTAAAAACATTACTTACAATATCTTAGTATTAAATATCTCATAACCCAAAATCCCTGGCATAAGTAAAGTAATTTCAACTTGCGTTATGAAAACCTTGAAGCACCCTGCCAGAATTAAACTACAAGACTGACAGTAAACAGAACTTCCTGACGTTTAACGGACAAACTTGGGTTCTATTCCCGTGTTATTAGGAAACAGAATAGTGAGGGTAGTTTCTGTAACTGTCAAACTTTTCGTTGTACCGTGGCGTATCGCGCTACGAATAGGTAATGAAACAATGGTCTTTGTGCTGCGTTTCTGGGTATCTGGTACTGTCTCCATATTACGTATATTATTATATTTAGATATTTAGATACAGATATATTATTATAGGTATATATATTATATAGGCATATAATTATATTGATTGTTGTAAGATATTTATATGTAAGTCTACTTAAATTTAATGTTTATATTTTTATTGTATTATTATTTTTTGTCTTTATATTAGTAAGTATAATTGTTCTTGTAATTTCATAAGATTTGTACGCGTATGTTGGTATGTCTATCTGTAGTATTATACACTGCATATCTCCTTATCACGTAGGTCAGCTGGAATAAATCTCTTTTTTAAAGATAAGCTTACCTGTACTGTCTGATTTCTTTGTGTGTTTCTTTCTGTGTTCTATTGTGTACAAATAAATAAATAAATAAAATAAATAGATACGTCTATTTTATAAAGAATTATTGTTACTCGTAAACATTGTTTTTTCTAATTTATTCTATTTGCATCGCACGCATCGTATGAGCACCTATACCTACAATAACAAGTTAAATATGTGTACTGTAGCGTCCATAATAGAAATAAATCATTTTTCCTTCTTTCTTTCAATACTCATAATCACTACAAGTCAGGCAAAGAATCTAGGTTGTGCCATTACTAAACTAAGTATAGGTAATACTTAATTAAACTTCCTGTTATTCCAGTTGCAGTTATTTCTATGATTGGAAAAGGTCAGAACTCAGAACTATTCAGATGATTGTTTGCATGATGAAAATACATAGCGATCATCCTAAGAATACCTATAATCGATTTTATGACTTTCAAAAGAATGAAACAGAATGAATGTGGCAATGCTTTTTGGCTGCCAGGGGGGTTAAAAATGCCACATCGAAACAATTCATCTAAAACAGCAATACTTATTGCAGTTTGACATTTGAGCATTTAAAAGTAAGTGCGCAATGCAAACAAATTTAAAATAGCATTATTGCTTGTTTTGATGAATTGCTTCGATGTGGCCTTTTTAACCTCCCAGTAAAGATCATAAAATGAACTATCATAAAAAGTGAAAATTTCATCTCAATTAAAAAGCATATTAAAAAATATTCTGCCCACGAAATGTAGGTACTCATGTAAGGATATCACGTCTTAATTATGTCGCAGGAAACGATCCTCACTCGCTTCCTCCGAACCTAATCTATATTCGTCGGTAGTCGATGGGATATTTGTATGTCAACAGCCATGTCGAGTAATTGCCGGGAATCACTTAGACTAACGATTTCTTGTAATATACTGATTGATACACGATTGATTTGAATTAGCTCGTGATTGATATACATTATTGTATCTAGAGCGGTATTAATAAAGCTTTATTGAATTTGGAGTACAAATAGAACTCGTCAGAAATAGTTTGTTACATGCAAAAGGAGTTCTACATGTAACAAACTACTGTCGTTTGAAGCATATCAGTCAAATTGTCCAAATACCATACTCAATTCGAGAACATTCCAGAAGAGCAAAAGATACACATAACACTAAAAGCATAGGTGTAGCCGGAATCGGCTGGAACACATCACATCAGACAAACAAATCAACGCTATTTCAAAATTAAAAGCCAAATTCTGATTTAGTTAATCAAAAATTCAGAATATGTAATAGTTTTCAATATTCTCGATTTTTTATTATGTACCTTAATTCGGAGTTTAAATGACAGCGAATTAATAGTAAAACATACTTAGTAATAGGTTACCACTTTATGTAGTTTAGTTCACAAATGAATTTGTTTAAAAATAATAACATTTTCCAGCTATTGTAAGATGAATAATATAATTAACAATAAGTATTGTGTAGATGTTTGCTTCTGAGCGTAGTAACGGAATGTTGCTATTTATTGTAGCCATGTATTTCAGTCAGTCTCCTTTATCGCGCCGATGGTAAATCATCATAGGTTTTTGAACTCAAGATATTATTCATACGTCAGTGGTTTTTATGCGTACATCAATGTTGACTCAAAACTGCATGAGAATATCCAAAATATACTTATAAAAAAATTGGTTCAAAACAAGTAGATAAAGTTTCTGGAAACGAATCGTTATGGCTTGTGTAAGTACCAAATTGTACTAATTGTTCATCAATATAGAGTTATATACACAAAAGTAAAAACCATTGTATTGAATACTGACGTGTAGTGGCTGTCTCTCGCTTTTTTCTCTTGGTCTCAGATGCGAACAAGATGTCTGTATTTTTTTTTAGTTTATTGGACAATTAAATTGAATTTATAGTTTAGAAGCGCATATTTATTGCGTATCAGAGGCTAATCCAGTGTCTGTGACCGATGCTGTGTGTCACGCGTGGTGTAGGTACGGTTCCATTTTTGGATGTGAGCCAGACCGTAGCTCCGGCGCCAACTAAGATCTTTTTTTCTTTTTATTATCTTAACACGCTTAGGAGCTAGTTTACACTATCGCTTTGTGGTGGAAAAAAGCCGCGTGTATTCTGGCAGTGATCATGAATTGTTGATACCTACTTTTTTGTGGTTGGATTTGCGTTATAACTTATATTTTAACATAGTATTATTGCAGTGACATATATGTTGTCTTTATCGTACTAAGCTTTACATTTTTAGTGCGAAAGTGTGATACCTATCCCTCTTCTTTTCCGCACTAGGCGATCAATCTGATCATGCTGCATTTTAAGAGATATAGTTGGATTGTTTTAAGGAAGTTAGATTTTCTATATCTTCTTGTTATAGGTATAATTTTCTTATAATTTCATTTGATTAGCTGCTTTTTAAAGTGATAAATTGTACATCATAATATCGAAATACACATAACACTTTTATTCTTTTAGTCTGCACACTTGGGAAACATATACATAAAACAAAAGTTAGAGTGTCAAGAGGCGTTACCTTCTAGTCTTTTTTTTAGATTATAACTTTAGATTATAGAACGATCAAAGTAAGTTGCCAATCTGCTGAGCAGTTAAAGGGTTAAATAGTGAAACAAAATCATGAGAATTGGGAAAAATTGTACCATTAAAAGTTTAGCCTGTTGGTGAAGTTTTAAAAGCCTTTCGAGGGTTCACGTGTATCTACCATGTTGGCTCGCGTCCAAGAACATTTATTTCAGAATTGGATAACAAAAGATTAAAAATAATATATATGTAGGTAGGCTATATTCCGCAGAGAACAACAGAAATACTTTTTATGCGGTTTTTATTTAAAATACAACACAAAACATAGACTCTCTCCCGTAATCCCAATCACAATATCCCAGGAAGAAAAATGACTCAAAACCAGCGCTGGATGGTGTCATAGCATGTCTCCATCACAGCACAAGCTGAGATACTTCCTTTTGTTCATAATATTCATAATTACCTAGATCTTAAAAGGAAAATGTAAACTGTTACCGGCAATAAATGTATTTTACTTTTAACTTATTTTTCTTTTTAATCCATTTTGGAGGATTTAGGTTATTCTAAATATTATTCAAGGGGTTTTTGGTTTTGGTACCTATCTAACGATATTTATCAAGATAATTATTTTGATAGGCTCCCAGCCGAACAGTATGAAAATTATAATCTACATGTTTTAGCATTGAGTTTTTTGTTAACCTAAAAAGCAGCTTTTCTTTGTGAAGATTAGTGTTACAAAGCTTTGTGATCTCTAATTTGGTTTGGATATTGCAGGCTTATCACCCTATTAGCAACTGTCACAGCCTCTGTGGTCCTCTGTGGACATATCACAAAAATCACTTTGTGATCCCTAGTTTGGTTAGGAAATTATAGGCTGATCACCTGATCGTCCGAAAGAAAGACGATCGGTGCTTCGAAAGGCACGTTAAGCCGTTGGTCCCGGTTACTACTTACTGATGTAAGTACGTAGTTGTTACATGAGTCAGGCCAGGAGCCTTTGGCGGCTCAATAGTAACCCTGACACCAGGGTTGATTAGGTTGGTAATCCACCTCACAACCCACATGATAGAAGAAGCGACTGTCCTAAAGTAAAATGATCTGCGATTCAGAGGGCACATTATAAATAAGCAATCAATTTCGGCTACTATTTATTTAAATAAGTACCTATGTCGTTACATGAGCTATGACAGGAGGCGGATCAATAGATCAATAGATTAATAACCTTGACACCAAGGTTGATAAACCCACACGAAGAAAAGGTGCTATAATATATGTTAAAAGCAGTTTAGAACCCTAAAATAAACAGACCATGAAGTTTAGCTAGTACTGCAATAATGTGTAAATCTTAGTCATAAACAGGTCTAGTAACTTGCCGTTTTAGCTTAGTGCCCTGTCCTGAGGCGGTTGTATTATTTATATCCTGGGAGGGTTAGATAAACGTTTTGTTTGGCCTTCGTGAATCCAGACTATGCTGTTTATAGACTTTCCTTACATGTACTGGACCAAAACTAGAGCTAAACTCATATAGGTACTTAATCGTTTGTTCGGCGTAATATTTTTTAACTCCCAATGTGTGATCAAAATAATTCAAAATACCTGTATTTTTTGATTCGAAAGCAATTTCTTTTTCATGTTTGCGCTGTTAGTTTTATTTTGATTTTATGTGTGTGTAAGTATAATGTTTGTATTGTACTATTTATGTGGTTGTCCTGAACAGCATCTGTGGTCTAGTGGTTAATGCGCTAGGCTCACGATCTGGAGGTCCGGGTTCAAATACCGACATTGTCGAAATCACTTTGTGAGACTGTCCTTTAGTCGTTAAAACACCTCCACCAACCCGCAGTGGAGCGCGATGCTCCATACCCCCTCCGGTTGATTGAAGGGAGGCCTGTGCCTAGCAGTGGGACGTATATAGGCTGTATATGTTATGTATGTATGTCCTGAAATAAAAAATGTGTTTTTCTTTCTCCTTTTTTTTATTTAATGCCTATGTAGGTATGTGATCCTTACATAAATATCTAAGTAAACCGCGTTTGTTTGTTTCCTACGCATATATATATTATTATGTTACCATATTTTTAATGAAATGTTGCAAGCGTCCAGTATAAAAGCAACCGGTCAATTTTTATCTTCCTCTACAAACTTGTAAAACTGCTGTTCGGGGCAAACACAATTTTCTTCCAACAACCGGCCATACTTTAAATTTGGTTTAGCGAAAAATGTACCACAAGTCGCCTTAAAGTTTCGTTGTTTGTGACCGTTAAAACGTAGTTAGATGTTGTTACGACACTTTCAAAATATAGCCAAGTTTTATAAAGGGTTATTTTTCTTTGTAAAATTTAGAATGGAGTTTCAAAATATTCTTTACAAAGTAAGGCTTAATATATTGTTAAAGAAACTTAACTGGTTAAATTACTTCGTTTTTTTTATAAGTACTTATTGTAAAAAAATATCTTATATCTTATTGTTATTCTAAAAAATATTTGGTCATGGTTACAAATAAAGTAGTGAAGTTAATAATATCAAATAAGAAACTTTGATAAAATATTACAAAACTGTTTTGTTACTAGTAATTAGGTACTTAGTTGTGTAGTCATTTACCTACTATTTTTGGTAAACATTAACTATATTATTTTATCTGTGTGGGTTACTTAAAATAGCTATGCGCTTCAGGCGTTACATTAGGAGAATAATACCTACTTATTCTTGTTTCTATCATTTTCGTGATTTTCAGTTTAAAAGCTTCAAATGTTTGAATTCTTTTATTCTTAAAAGCAGAGGACGAGTCTGAATACCCAATGTTATTCAAATACCAACTGCATTCACATTCAGGAGTCTTCTTCACTTTGCATAGACTTGATAATCATTCCGAGATTGTGAAATGAACTTCTCAAGATATTAAGTAAGTAAGACAGTGAATCTCATTAAGCTGTCTTGGTTTGTTTTAGATATTACCGCAGAACACATACGGACGTTTTTGACATTATATAAACTCACGCATATTTCCCACAGGAGTAAACAGAGACAGTCGATCCTGACACACTGCTCTTGCTTCCTCCACATTAATCAATTGTTTCATACACAAAGTAGATCGTACTAAACCTTCTCCAAGGACATCCCAAGTTACGATCTTCTTCTATCTTGTGGATTGTGAGGTGAATTACCAACCTCATCAACCCTGGTGTCAGGGTTATTATTGAGCCGCCAAAAGCCTCTGGCATGGCTCATGTAACGACTTCTTACTTACATCAGTAAGTAGTGACCGGGACCAACGGATTAACGTGCCTTCCAAGTTACGTTAATTGACATTGAAATGTGTGAGTTGAGGGTCAGCATCACAGAATTCATTCTAACATTGAAGTTTCCCACAGAAACCTGTGCCAAATCACATATTGAGTTTATTTTGTCTTTTTCTTTTGACGTGACTGACAAATGGCATAAACTACTTGGCCGGATTAACTTAGGTATATTTTATCTCCTTCCACGGTTGTATTGCCCTTACAATATTCCTGATTGTACTGTATTTGCTATTTTTAAGAGGTCTGCAATAACAACAGGTATGAAATACGTACAATGTACATAAACTTACGCCTAATTCCAACCTGGTAAGCAGAGACACGTCATTATGACATACTTCTCTTCCTTCCACATTTAAAATCAATTGTTTCATACACGCACGGCGGTACAGAGTAGATCGCACTTCCCCTTACTTCTAAGGACACTCCCAATTTAGTCATTGTATGTCCTTCTACGAATAACGACCTCCGTGGTCCAGTGGTTGAGCGTTGGGCTCACGATCCGGAGGGCCTGGGTTCGATTCCCGGTGGGGACATATCACAGAAATTACTTTGTGGTGCCTAGTTTGGTTAGGACATTACAGGCTGATCACCTGATTGTCCCTGAAAGTACTAGATAGAAAGTAAGATGATTCATGCTTCGGAAGGCACGTTAAGCGTTGGTCCCGTTTACTACTTAGTGATGTAAGTAAGTAGTCGTTACATGAGCCGTGTCAGGGGCCTTTCGCGGCTCAATAGTAACCCTGACACCAGGGTTGATGAGGTTGGTACTCCATCTCACAACCCACACGATAGAAGAAGAAGATTCTACGAATGCAATAAACATAAGTATCAACTTTGTTCAGTATACTTGCAGATCATTAGGTTAAATAATCGGAGCGTGCAGGCGGAATAATTGCAAGCTCAATAAAATTGTCGATTGTACTTGAATTGATCACATCACAGCTGGTATATCTTACAAATAAATCAAAAAATCAAAATCAAAAATCAAAATAGTTTATTTGCATTATATAGTACATCATATATAACTTCGTTATTGGGACTTCCTAGTAAGCCTCATGTAAAGACCTGTGTCAGGAAGCCCCGCTCTTCCTAATCGGTATTACAACTTTGATAGTACATAATATATCTATTTATTTCTTTTAACAATAATAATCAACGTTGAAATAAAAGTTAAAGAGAAATACTTATGAGATAAGATGTGTGTGTGTGTGTGTTAAAACTCTATAATTTTCAATGTAAAAGTGGGTCTTAGTATTTTCGGGTTAATGAAGCATCATCACACAGACCTATATCTAATCTAAGATATTAACGTTTTATTCCTTTCTTTTCTCGACTTTATACGTCTGGGAAAACTCGTTTAAATATTTATGATATACAAAAGCATTGGCCAGAATTGGACAATCCAAAGTCCCACTTACCTACCTACACACTAGTAAATGAAGGTAAGTAGCACTGACAAAAGATTAGAACAAAAGATAAAATTCTCAAGTATTTCGCATAGAATTGAAATGTTGGCTAACCCGTCGATCTGGCGCCTTTTCTGCGTAGGAGGACACACGTGGGTTAAAGTACGCATTATTATTGACGCCATGGCATAGAATAAGGAATAATACTACGTTTAGAACGGCAACTCTCCGCTCCCCACCAGCGGCTGAGCTAGGTTTACCTCACCTCCCCTCGGTTTTACTTTAGTATTCAATAATCGAATGGGCGTCAGACGTCAAACAAAATATTTCGCCCATCGGTAACGTCAAATGCACTAAATCGGCACATCATGGGATTACTGTTGGTCAAAATTGGAAGCACTACCTATACCTAGAACATAATTATTTTGATTTCTACATTACTGTGGCATAATTTGTAAATATGCATGCTCAATCTTTTCACCAACAATTATCCGAATAAGTAGGTAAGCTCTTACCTACCTCTAATGGTTTTTTTCGTTTTCATTCTTATAGGTATTATTTTTATAGACGATTTGTATCTACGCAAACAGGCATGACCTGTAAATCGTTTAATTTAATTTGTCTCAGATAGCATTCACTACTTGGCCGAACAAAAGCACAGGTATTTGCTTTACTTACGTCAATATCTACGGTGAAAGATATTGATTCTGGGAAGTATTTACCCCTTGTGAGTTTAATTAAAATCCTGTCTTATCCTGTATGGGAGGTATTTTCTTTCGGTTTATTTGTATTTTGTGTCCACCAGCGGAGGAAATTGCGATATACGAAAGGAAACTTACAGATATAACAGGCTGTTACCTAATTGGAGTTCCTTTCTGATAATTTGTCTATTACTACCTATCAACCTATACCTATTTCTAAAAATAAAGTCAATTTTATATGTAGGTACGTATGTAGAGTCAATTAGCTTCTAGATTTTTAATATAGGTAGCTAATTATGCCTACTTGGGATGACGCGGAGTCACAAATTGATTTCATTCGTTGAACTTTAAATTTTACAGCAGAATATTGAATTTATTGAACTTTCAGTAAGTAGACTATAGAGTTCCAAGGATTTGATCTCTCGTTTTATTTCAAAAGATAAATATAAGTGTGATTTACAAAAACCCTTCTTTATGTCATTATAATCAAAGTCTACTGCACCTCAAAATCTGAGCTGGAATAGTATTTGTATACTACATAATATTTAGTCACCTCAAATTACACCTCTCCAAACTAAAGTTTCGATTTTGCATCGAATTCTTTACTGTCTATCAATAAAGTCCAAATTAAATGCGATCTAATAGACAAGGTGAGGTCCCTATATGAGTCAGTGGAGCGTCTAAAGGGGACTCACCCCATGTTTGCAACTATCCCCTTTTTAAGGGTTGACTTTGACTCACTGATCGATATTTTGCCCCAAATACGGATGATTATACGAAAAAAACCCGGATAAAATGGGTCATGTCCCAGAATGTTTGGAATTATTCCAGTTTCTTTTACCTTGACCTTAGGATGTTGCAATACGGTTGGAAGATGAATCTTGATAAAAACGTGGATTGCAAGTATGTTTTGAAACTAATGTTTGAAATAAATTGAATATAACCTAACCTTATACATATTATACGTATAATTTGTATATGTAAATTGTGAAGGTTAGATAGAATAGAAATAGAAATGTTTTATTGCGACCATGTGTTCGTACAAAATGTAGTGTTATAAAAATACAGAAGTACTTAGTATTGTAGTATCAAATGGACCCGGTAAGGGCACTGCACCTGGTAGAGATAGGTATATTGTTCCTTTGATATTAAGCAAATATGTAATCCATTTGAAACTATTTGCGTATCCTGTTCATTGGTTTGTAATTACGTGTTCAATCAAATCAATCAAACAGTAAGCAGTTACTGTTATTGTAGACCCATATAAAATATAAATTAAGAGTTTAGTAGGGTATGAGAGTAACAAGATAGTTTGCCAAGTAGGTAGGTACTGTTTGATAGAACCGAATCGATCGGCCTAATGATACTTCACTATGCTAATGAACGTCCCAACACCAGCTTCGGTACTTTAACAGATCTAAATTGTGCTGCGCATTGACATTATTATAAAACATTAATGTAATCACTATCTAGACGCTCTGTGTACTATGTATGTAAACCTGTGTTAATAATGTTCAAATTTAATTACCTACTTTACATTCAGTTTGCCAATTCGAAACAGCAGAACTAAGGTGTTTACTTTCACACTTCACAAAATGCAGAAAATAGTTAGTGCAAAACTCTTGAGTTTCGTTAGTGGGCTATTATGGAAAGCAATACTCTGAAGTTTTTAGAGCTTTTCTTGGCAGATAGTAGTAGTTTTACCCCTTTTAGTACCAACTATTATACTGAAAATTAAATAAAAAATTAAGCTACCTTACACTCACAGCCGTATTTTACTCGTAAGAGTAGAGGTTTTCGTACCTGATTGATAAAAGGGCATTTTTCGAATTGTAGTTTGACCTACATGTAATTATTTGGGTTGTCTCCATCAATCCTCAGTCAAGCAACTGAGGAGAGTATGTTGAACTATTCGGCTAATATTTCTGGCATGTTTCTCCCTAGAAAGAAGCTGTTTATTACATATTGACGACTTGTCCATATCTAAAAAAGCAGGTTATGCACTGCAGTAAACCCCTACTGCATTGAAGCGACTAGAGAATATCCTATTCTGGAAACCTTCCAACTCGAAATTGATACTTTATCGGGTGCTCTAACATTTCTCAACGCGTAAGATCTTAAACATCCCCCTCACGTATCTTTAAGTATTCCGAATACCGTAATGTACGTTCGGAACATTATTTCGAATCTTTTTCACGCTTTCATGCCGATTACGAAAATGTATGTCGATTTATAAGTCGCGAATTTCTGTTTGATCTCTCATTTGATATTCAAGTATTCGCTGCGCTCTAGTTTCTTTGTGGCTTTTTCTTCAGTAACAGTTCTATATTCTGAGATGGAACTTCTTGAACCCGAAAATACCTGAGCATAAAAACTCTACTACCAAAATTATAGATATAGGTATTACTTTTGAATAACAAATGCGATCAAAGGAATTGAATCTATCTCACGGAAAATAATTGAAGTAGCGAGCGCATTCTTCATGTATGTTTTAGCTCTTTGTTATCGAACAAAAGCCTTCACACATCCGCTCGGAAAAAATAGACAATTTCAACGAACCGTATTTGGCATGTGATGCTGTTTTCAAATAAACCATTTTTGGCAGCAACCCCTCTGTTTTCAAGGCGCTACCCTTGGCAGAGAGAAGCTGGGATGTCTCTGGACTTAGTCCAAGATGCGTCATCACAGAATATTTACTTAAACTTGGGAAAATTATAGTTGTTTAGAGAAAGTTACCAGCGGACGGAACTGATAATAAACAGTCAGACAGACGGCCCAATATTCACTATTTTTTCAGGATTTTTAGGATTCGTTTAAAGTTAAACGGGGACTCTATATTTTATCGTTTATATTCGTTACTGTGTGTAACTTTCGAAAAAAATTTGTGAACGTCGAAACTAATGGAGGAACAAAAACCTGTTTTATGCTAGAGCTCAGATAGGCTGGCGTTTCTCTAAGATTCAGAAATTGCTATCGTATTGATATCCATAAGTAGTTCTTTTATTGTACGAATAAAAAAAGCAAGAAACTTGGCACCGGGTATTTTATTTCAGTCTGATCAAACAACTAACAGTAAATTGCATTGCTTATAAATACTTCTAAAGTTGTTATACGAAATACGCGTCGCGACGCAACGCAATAAAATGACCGTTAAGTCGAGGATATTTCAAATTATACGCCTTTAATCTTGCCTAGAATGTCTCTCCATTGTAGACGAACAAAAAGTCTAGATGGGGAGGTTGGAAAGAATCTTTCTATTAGAAATGCTCTTGAAAACTAGATTTCAACTGTGCTTTCGCATTTGAAATTGTTTTGCAGAGCGCTTTCAGCGAGTAAGATAGCAACTGTTTTTGTATTTGGCAACAAGAAGGAGAATATTATCAAACAATATTATTTTCTCTCAGGTAATTCTCTTATGAATTAAAGTTTGTCGTTTGCATTTTGAAATTATCTGATATTGGTATTTATAACCTGCGATTTAATTACCTATGGAAACTTTGGAGTGCTAATACCCACTCAATGTTATTTACTTTACTTTTACTTAGGTACCTACCTATGCACTGTATTTCATTCCGCATTTATTTTCTAGATAAATACAGAAAGTAAGTGTACCTACTTACTGCCTAAAACCTAGACCTAAACACGCAAAATAAATAACCTCATCATCTGAAGAAGCTTTCATGACTATTCAAATTATTTGGTTTTCAAGAATTTATTGTTGCAAGGCCAGAGTGAACAGGTACCTTCTGGGCGAGCTCGCTCCATCTTAGGCCTCGTCAATGCCTTCGGGCAAGTCTGGGACCAAGAGCAAACCCATCAAAATTAAAAAAAAAGTTTACGGGCCTCTTCTTTCTTATCCCTCTATTTCTGCTTCTACGAAATTCTCTTACGGTAGTGTTAAATAGATCTATTTAAAAGAATATCACACGTTCAAGTGTTCCTGGCGAGTACCTGGGTGCACTTACCTGCTAATGTAGAGCCTCATAACCGGAGAAATTGCTGCAAACGTTTTCACACTCCGTACTGCCTCTTAACGACTTCTTTCACATAATTTATGGGTCCATTAATGATCATAACGCTTACTCTTCATAAGTACGATCTTTGAAATAAGCTATCAGATTATCATACATTTTCCCTTATGATTTCATAAGTGGAACGTGGAGTGGAAGACTATACTAGGAACTTGTATAAACAAAATAGGTCATAATAATTATTCTTACGTACATTTTTAATTACTCACGTAGATATAATTTCCCTTTGGGATAGGCAGAGAGTGCTGTGCCTGAAAAGAAAAAGTTCAATGCTGCTTATCTTTGAAAAACATGTCTAATGTCTGTTATAAATAAAGTGGTCTTATTTGTTATTATTATTAGGCATAATTCACACAGTTACTTTGTATAAAAAAGAATGAATGCAATTAAAAATCAGAATTCACGCTGCAGATTATAGTTTCCACACTCGGGAGTTATTGGTATGCGCAGTTCATTCCGGTTCAACTGGGTGTTCCTTGACTGAACGGTGCCTGATTTAGTCGCGGATTTATAAATAGTGGAGGAAGGACACGACGACGCGACACAAGTTTTATCGCGGATACATTCATGGAATCTTGTGAGTGGTGTTGGCTATAGTCCTAAACTTCTGTCCGGATTCTATGTAGCGAACAGAACATTATCACTTTACGAAGTTGTACCTACCGTACTTTACTAAATATTTGTATACTTACCTGGGTAGATACCCACTTTTGTAAATAATGACTCTAAAACTCTCTTGTCAATTTTTTAAGGCCAATAAAAGTGTTTCTTGCTTTTTTGGAATCGCCAGCTTACCCGGATATAGAAACTAACAATTAAATACAAATAGAAACAAGCATAGTGTTGCATATTAAAAGCAGCATGTAAATAATATCGATCCTCATAATGTAAACGCCGCACGTCCTGTAGGATATCCTCGCCTCAGTTAGTTCGCTTCCGCGCCGCCCGCCGCGCGCACGTCGACGGGAATTCGAATTTTAAATAATCGGTTATGAAAATCGAGTAGAAATATTGCAATTGGATTTCGAACAGTGTGAATGTGGCGTAATAGATTTGCAGTTTTAGTGCTTTCAATGTATGCAGTGCAGATCTATATGGAAATTTGATTTCTCGTTTGCATAGTAAAAAAGTTTATCCCGTGGTGTATTGAACTGACAGTACTTTGTAACATAAGGGTTTAGAATTTTTAAACTTTTTCAAACTACATACTTCCTCTTATTTTTCAAATTAGAGAGAGTTACTTATTATATTCTTATGTTTTTTATAATTTGTTGAACAGTATCTTGGTTGGTTGGTATCTTGGTTAGCTAGTTATGTGGGTATCCAACATGTTATGAGAGCAATCTACCAATATCAACTATTTAACCCTTCTTCTATGGCTTCGCTAAGTTTCATTAGTTAACAAAGAGATTATCGACTAATCGAGAGATGAAAGTAGTATAAAATAATATAGTCTCTGGTAAAACACAAGGTTCATCTTTTATTTGCAAAGTTGTCGTCCGCACAGAAGTTCCACAATAAAAACAGAATTATTCTCTTCGAAACATGCAAGACAGTTTCCTACTACAACTCTTCTGCACTACAAACTTTGCACTGTAAACTTTAATGTACAGTAGGTATTGTTTAACTATTCTGCCAAGTAACTGTACGCCTGGCTCTCCTGAGACTCGAACCCACTACCGCTAATTTATCACCGCTACACGTACTGCGGCAGACTTAGGTAAAGTTAATTATAAGTCGAAATGTGTCTTTCTGAGAACGGGTGAGAATACGAAATGAAGACGCGTTGAAGTGACCTTATTAATAGGGCTAATTGTAATTGGTTCGTTGGTACAGATTTGACAGCAAGGCAACTCATGGTCGTAATCAATGGAAGACAGCTCGATAACACACAAGTGAACCGTATAATGATAGGTTACCACATTACCAGTCTACCTACCTTAGATAAATAAAGATATTTTTGAATTTGAATTTGATGTCTTTTAAGAATTGTAAATCAAGTGTTGCTAAAAGGTTCTTCTTTAAGGCCGCTTATTATTGTCCATCATGTTGAAGAGACCTAACTACTCAGGCTAATGGGTGAAACCACAGAGTTCAATGTACCTACCTGTAACATATAGCACGTTATCGCTATAGATTGAAGTAGAGCCACAAATCATAAAAGAACAATTTGCATTTACACTTTGAAACAAAGCTACCTTATTTTTACTAAGACTTCTAAATCCCAAAGTCTAGGTTCTTAGCTCTGAGCATGTAATCACTGCGTTTGTTCTTAGGGTGGAACAATTTCTTACTCATTCCTTAAAAGGGTAGTAGGTACTTAACTACTTTTACCCTATTGACTTGACCTTGTTTCTGACAAAAACTACCCAGGAAATGTAGACAGCATATCCCTTGAGAAGACTTCCATTATCCTTCTTGACCTAAACGGAACTCTTCCAGATGCGTGTAACAAAATTCCTATAATCCAAAAACTCGGAAGAGCCCTTTCGGTAGGTTCGTATCGAAATAACCGCAATTACGTTCACTGTCCTATATCTATAAGATTTACTTTATAAGCCGTAAAATGGCTAACAAAATACGGTGGGTTTCTTACCTGTACGGTGGTGTGTACTTGGTACTTAATTGAAACTTTTTTATTAGTAACCTAAGGGGCTGGTCGAAGTGTCTTAAAAAAGAGGTCTATGTCCGCAAAGGGTAACATTAACAGAATATTACGACCGCTACTTCACACAGACACAGACCCTTTATAGGTACCTACATAAACTATTTTGTATTTTCATGCGGTTTCTAACAACGATATCAATCGCTATCTCCTATCCCTCTCTGTCACTTCGATACTAAAAAGGTACCTACTTTACTAACTATGATCTGACCTAGACTCTACTCTCTGGTAAAGTCTAGACATTCCAACCCACACGATAGAAGTAGAGTCGATGAACATAACAACGATGATAAATAATTGATACCCACGTACCTGTTACCTTAACGAGATATAAACCTACCTGTTTACACTGAAATAAAAGTCAGCAAGGATTGAGCACTCATACCTATCTTCTGTTTTAGCACTCTTCTGCTTATTCCGCAAGGTAACGATTTAACATAAAAGCCGTAGAAACGAAAGGGTAACCGTAATGGCGCAACGTTGACACATCTAGGACGACGACCTCAATAAACAGCGGGAAAATATATCGACAGAGTACTAGGAACTAAGGATGTCTCTCGTCCTATCCAATCACCATCCAAGCCTCAGATGACTTTGATCTATTTTGAGCGCCAAATGGAGCGAGTCGCTTCTGCCTTGTAAACTGAGATTGATTGCACTACTGACAAGCACACAAACAAACACTTATCATTCTTTGTTTTATCGAAAAACGAAATAAACGGTTTCACGCGCCAAAATAGGTAGTAAGGTTATATGATTTTTTTCTGACATTAATCATTATTATTTTTTAATGTAGTGAATTATAATCTTTATCAGTTATTATTATTTTAATTATAGTACTTTTGACATGATGCAACTGTGAATCATTTTGGCAATTTTAATATTTTACAAAAGCAAAACGACAACTGCTCATCCGGGCGGTCAAATCCGGTGGCGCTTACCGACGCGTTCAGTCGCGGGTTATTTTCAAATCGTAAATCACTGTGGTGCGCGAGGTGACTAATTTTATCCTAGTTTTAACCATGAATAATGATGATTAAACTTTATATCCAAGTGGGCTGCAAACAAAAGCTTTCACTGGAAAAAATACACTTCTCATCAAAAAAATCGAAACACTTCCGTTTTCATTGTTTCTGTCCGAATTTAACACAAAAAAGAATTCATACGATGAAAAAAAATACATAAATGTATAGCTGGCAGTTTGGCCATTACAGTAATAAGCGAAAATTCTAAATTCAAAATTAGAATTTCATTTGTTTATCTTATAAACGAAATGAATCACTGTTTTGAGACAAATGTGTGTTTAGGGTTGGAGTACATTTAGCGTTTAAAAACTAAAAATTGGCGCCTATCCTTAAACTTTTTGTTTTTTATTTCAATACTGTGACTTTGAGACGTCTGAAAAAAGGTTTTTTTTCTAAAACGTATGGATACTTCGCCCACAGAAGCCGCCCAAGTTGTGGCATTGCTGGATTCTGGCCTTAGTCAGCGTGTTGTGGCTGCAAGACTGCATCTAAGCCTGTCATCTGTTCATAGAGTCTATAAACGTTATCGGGAGACTGGTTTGTTCACGCGCCGTTCAGGATCTGGCAGGAATCGGGTCACTTCTGAGCGAGATGATCGATTTATTGTAACAACTTCTTTAAGAAATCGACGCCTTAACGCTTTTCAACTGCAGCAGCGGCTTCGTGTTGTACGAAGGGTGGCTGTAAGTGACTCTACAATTAGAAGAAGGTTGAAGGATCGTGGACTGGTACCGCATAAGCCAGCAAATGGGCCGAAATTAACTGCAGACCATCGAAGAGCGCGCCTTAACTTTGCACGTGAGCACCTAAATTGGTCATACCTACAGAACCGCCACCATAGCTGACCTTTTCTTCAATGCAGCATTGTGCATAGCGTTCTCCGTCTCTTCTGTAGACCTTGTTCCTTCCGTCGTTACCATACAGCATAATTTTACACTCATCAGAAAAGAGAACTTTGCTCCACTGTAGGTATGACCAATTTAGGTGCTCACGTGCAAAGTTAAGGCGCGCTCTTCGATGGTCTGCAGTTAATTTCGGCCCATTTGCTGGCTTATGCGGTACCAGTCCACGATCCTTCAACCTTCTTCTAATTGTAGAGTCACTTACAGCCACCCTTCGTACAACACGAAGCCGCTGCTGCAGTTGAAAAGCGTTAAGGCGTCGATTTCTTAAAGAAGTTGTTACAATAAATCGATCATCTCGCTCAGAAGTGACCCGATTCCTGCCAGATCCTGAACGGCGCGTGAACAAACCAGTCTCCCGATAACGTTTATAGACTCTATGAACAGATGACAGGCTTAGATGCAGTCTTGCAGCCACAACACGCTGACTAAGGCCAGAATCCAGCAATGCCACAACTTGGGCGGCTTCTGTGGGCGAAGTATCCATACGTTTTAGAAAAAAAACCTTTTTTCAGACGTCTCAAAGTCACAGTATTGAAATAAAAAACAAAAAGTTTAAGGATAGGCGCCAATTTTTAGTTTTTAAACGCTAAATGTACTCCAACCCTAAACACACATTTGTCTCAAAACAGTGATTCATTTCGTTTATAAGATAAACAAATGAAATTCTAATTTTGAATTTAGAATTTTCGCTTATTACTGTAATGGCCAAACTGCCAGCTATACATTTATGTATTTTTTTTCATCGTATGAATTCTTTTTTGTGTTAAATTCGGACAGAAACAATGAAAACGGAAGTGTTTCGATTTTTTTGATGAGAAGTGTAAATAAACAGAATGTTATTTTATGAGGTGCAATAACATTAACACCTCGTCTTTATTACTTGTTTCCTTAGTCAGTACGCAGACACATTACGAAATTAATTACTTTACTGACTGAACAAACAAGGAAGTTACACTGAACAATTCATTACTGCCTACAGTTTAATTAGACAGAGCTTAGCAATCAAGGGAGTAATTGTCTCTTCTAAGAGTAATTTACACTTGACCGCAAATTGAATTTGTGGGCGGCATATAATTGCTCAAACGCTTTTCTTTTGTATTGAATTTCATAATATTGAAAGTGCTTCATTTAGTAGTATCCTTGACACACTTGTAAACTTTTTTATTTTTACCGACTTCAAAAAAGGAGGAGGTTCTCAATTCGACCGTATATTTTTTTTTTTTTTATGTTTGTTCGGGCATATCTTCGTCGTATATGAACCGATTTTGATAATTCTTTTTTTGTTTGAAAGGAGATATACCCAAGGGGGTCCCATGTCAAGGAAGTCAGGATCTGATGATGGAAGACCAGAGAAATCGAGGGGAATTTTCAAAAATCGTAGGAGCGACTAGTGCGTTTGTAAAGTCATATTGATCGGATCGATCTTTAGGCTTCGGGAAAACTTCCCGACCTTCGAAAACTGGTCAGCATCAGGGAGATACCCTATGGCCTGGCAAAACTATACAACCTGGAGCAATTTTTCTTTCACGAAACGTATTTAAATCTTGATCAAATTCAATCGCCGGTGCAAAAAAACAAAATGGCGGAAAAAAAAGATGGCCGCCATACAAAATTTTGTCGATTTTGGAAGAAGCCCGTTTGGGTAAAAATAATGTATGGGGCGCTTACTCAAAACGTCATGTAGAGTACGGAAATACTTTCTGGTCACCAAAAACTGCTCCGCATCAGAGAGATACTCTACGGCCTGGCAAAACTATCGCACGTGAACCAATATTTCTTTCAGAGCACTTATTTAAATCTTGGTCAAATTCCATAGCGCGTAAAAAAAAACAAAATGGCGGAAAAACAAGATGGCCGCCATACACAATTTTGTTTTTTCAGAAAATGTCTCGGGATATAAAATATATATCGGGGTTGTGATCTGTTGGGAATTGAGAACGCACCCATTATTATTAGCCTAATATGTTGGCTAATCTGCTAGTTACTCTAGTTACTGATTATGTTGGCAATACCTTTTCTTATCTGTCATTATTTTATAACAATAAAATACGTTCGCGCGTTTTTTGTCCGTAAAACTAAAACAAGTCTTTTTCTTATTTTCCTGTTTTAAATATCAACATGGTAGCAGAGCGTGGTTGCGTAAAAGTTGATAAAAAGTGAAGACTCCGAAAGAATTAACAAAACTGGCCGTCGTATTTGTTGTCAACTCTGCCGTATATTTTTGAGGTTACCGAAGCGGCGTCATTATTCACATACCGACAATCACAGTTTAAATTGCTGAAAGATGTCTACTACAAGCCATAATCCTTTTCACATTGATAGACTTGTCGGAAGAGACAATTACGCAAGTTGGAAATTCGCAGTAGAGGCATATTTCAGGCTAGAAGAATTGTGGAGTTGTGTTGAAGGAACTAATAGTGATGAAAAGAAGGAAATAAAGGCGAAATCGAAGCTTATTCTACTGCTAGACCCGATCAACTATGTACATGTACAAAACGCGACTACATGCAAAGAAGTCTGGGACAGTTTGCAACACGCTTTTGATGACAGTGGGCTATATAGAAGAGTAGCTTTGTTGAGAGATCTCATCACAACTACACTAGACAGTTCTCGAAACGTAGATGACTATGTGAATAAGATTATGTTGACCGCTCATAAACTTAGAAATATTCAGTTTGACATTAATGATGAATGGCTCGGAACGCTGATGTTAGCTGGCTTACCGGAAACTTATAAGCCAATGATAATGGGCTTGGAGAGCTCTGGGATCAAGATCAGTGCAGACTCAATCAAAACAAAACTCCTGCAGGAAGTACAATGCTCAGAAAGTACAGCATTCTTCACAAGGAAAACAGCCATTCACGGGAATCAGAGTATAGCAAAGGCTCATACTTCTAAGGGGCCCCGTTGCTATAATTGTAACAAGCATGGACATTTTGCTAAGAACTGCCGTGCTCCGAAGAAGAAGATAACAGAAAAAGCAGAAGAAAATAAGAGCTTTGTAGCAGCATTTTCAGCATCTTCACAGACAATGAATCCGGACCTTTGGTATGTGGACTCAGGTGCCTCCATGCACATGACCAATAGATGTGACTGGATGTATGATGTAACAAGCCCACCGATACCCACCATCACTGTTGCTAGTAAGACGCCACTGCCTGTGGAAAGTATGGGAAAGGTCAATTTATTAATGAATGGTAATGAACAGACTAAAATTCAGGTAAGAGAAGTTCTATACATACCTAAACTGGCTGCCAATCTCTTGTCAGTGAGTGCTATGGTAAAAAATGGCTGTAAGATTAATTTCAGAGATAAATATTGTGATATATATGACCAAAATAACAAATTCCTGTGTTCAGCTACATTGATAAACAATTTGTACCAGTTAAACACTCATAGAGAAGTTTTATCAAACTTATGCACAAATAACTTAAATGATGCTGTCCTATGGCATAGACGCATGGGACACCTGAATTTTTCAGATGTTAGTAAGCTACCGGAGTGTGCAGAGGGAGTCAAGCCATTTCCTGACAAAAGTAAAGAACTCATCACATGCACCACCTGCCTCAAAGGTAAACAGAGCAGACTGCCATTCAATAATACTGGTTCAAGAGCCACACAACCACTGCAGCTCATCCACACAGACTTATGTGGACCTATGGAACAAGCATCACTGGGAGGTATGAAATACTTTATTACCTTTATCGATGACTTTACTAGACGAGTTCATGTTTATTTTTTGAAGGACAAATTGAGTGTTATTGATGTATTCAAAGATTATAAAAGCAAAGTAGAGAATGAGCTTGGCAAAAGGATTAAAGTTATTCGGTCTGACAATGGAAAAGAATACTGCAATAAGGAATTTGATAGTTTCTTAAGTGGGCATGGAATTGAACATCAAACAAGTACTCCGTACACTCCCCAACAGAATGGTCTTGCAGAAAGGATGAACAGGACACTGGTGGAAAGAGCTAAATGTATGTTGTTTGATGCTCATTTGTCTAAGCAATATTGGGGAGAGGCATTGGCAACAGCGGCTTATGTAATTAATAGATCACCCACAAGGTCAATTGATGGCAAAACACCTATGGAAATGTGGTCAGGCAAGAAACCTAATTTATCAAATATAAAGATTTTTGGCTCTGAAGTAATGGCTCAAGTACCAAAAGAAAAACGTCAAAAATGGGATTCTAAATCTAAAAAATATATATTTGTCGGATATTGCGAAACTAGCAAGGGATATCGCCTGCTTGATCCAAATACTAATAAAATTATTAAAAGTAGAGATGTAGTATTTTTAGAAAATGTTCAAAAGGTTGATTGTAATGTGTACTTACCTTACTTACCTGACAGCAATCCTGATGGAACACAGTCCCCCACAGAAATCTGTAAAGAAAAATTAGAAAGCAACTCGGTTCATTCTTCAAGCGACGACTATCTGTCTGGCGACAATGATGATCCTCCCTACATACCTGAAGTATCAGTTGAATTATCGACACCAGCACGCAATATAAATTTACGTCCACGTAAAGCAGTCCAGTATGCAGAGACAGATGATTGTGATGTAAGTTATTTTTGCCCAATTATTGATCTGAATGACCCACAAACTCTTGATGAAGCTCTTACATCGTCTCATGCAAATCAGTGGAGGAAGGCCATGCAGGAAGAATATGATTCTTTAATGAAGAACAAAACATGGTCATTAGTAGAATTACCACCAGGTAAAAGAGCTTTACCTTGTAAATGGGTTTTTAAAAGTAAGACTAATGAGAAAGGCGAAATTGTTCGTTTTAAAGCTAGATTAGTCATCAAGGGTTGCGCTCAAAGAAAAGGAAATGATTATGATGAAGTTTACGCCCCTGTCGTAAGATATACCTCAGTTCGATATTTACTTGCTCTAGCCGCTAAATATGATTTAGATATGATTCAGATGGACGCCATAAGCGCATTTCTTCAGGGCGATATTGACACCGAAATCTACATGTCACAGCCAGAATGCTATGAAGAGAATGGTAGAGTATGTTATTTACATAAATCAATCTATGGGCTGAAGCAAGCCAGTCGTCAATGGAACCTAAAATTGAATGATATTCTTCTCAAAATTGGATTGGAAAGATCAAAAGTTGATCCATGCATTTATTATTCAGTAAGTGAATCTAAAATGATATTTATTGCAGTGTGGGTGGATGACTTCTTGATATTTACAAATGATAAGGAAACAGCAACAGACATCAAAGAAAAATTAAAGGAAAAATTCTGTATGAAAGATCTGGGCGAGATGCGGCAGTGCATTGGCATAAATGTTAATAGAGATCGTGAGGCAGGTGCTGTTATGATAAATCAAAAGAAATATATTAACTTTATACTGGAACGATTTGGTATGTCTCAATGCAAACCAGTACGCACACCAATAGAGGCAAATACAAAATTTAATAAGAAACCTGAAAATGAAGATAGTAATTTTCCATATAGAGAGGCAGTGGGCTGTCTTATTTATCTGGCACAAGTCACACGACCTGATATCACCTATGTAGTTAATAAGTTGAGTCAGTATTGTAATGCTCCAGGACATCAACACTGGCTTGGAATAAAAAGGGTCATGAGATACCTTCAAGGAACCAAGGATCTACAGTTATGTTATGTTAAAGAAGACTCAAGAGAAATAACTGGGTATTGTGATGCAGACTGGGCCAATGACCCATTGGATCGAAGGTCGTGCACTGGCTACACTTTTATTTTTCAAAATGGGAGCGTATCTTGGAATTCCTGTAAACAGCAGACTGTAGCTCTCTCTACAGCAGAGGCCGAATATATGGCGATGGCGTCAGCGACACAGGAAGCATTATGGCTTCGGCAGTTGCAAGATGAACTCGGCCAAGGCATGGACAGTGTGTTGAACATTTACAGTGATAACCAAAGTGCAATAAGACTGGCGTTAACGGATAGTTATAAACCTAAGACAAAACATATTGACATTCGATTACATTTTCTTAGAGAAAATATTGTAAAATCTAAAGTTAAGTTCTTATATGTAAATGGTTGTAACATGGTAGCTGACAATTTAACTAAGGGTGTGACTTTTGTAAAACATTTGTATTGTATTAGTAAAATGGGTTTGCGTTCTGGAGGGAGTGTTGGGAATTGAGAACGCACCCATTATTATTAGCCTAATATGTTGGCTAATCTGCTAGTTACTCTAGTTACTGATTATGTTGGCAATACCTTTTCTTATCTGTCATTATTTTATAACAATAAAATACGTTCGCGCGTTTTTTGTCCGTAAAACTAAAACAAGTCTTTTTCTTATTTTCCTGTTTTAAATATCAACATGATCGGATCGTCATGTTAAGTATGGAAATACTTCCCGATTTTCGAAAACTGCTCCGCATCAGGGTGACACCCTACGGCCTGGCGAAACTATCACACCTGAACCAATTTTTCTTTCACGAAACCTATTTAAATCTTGGTCGAATTTAATGGCCGGTGAAAAAAATACAAAATGGCGAAAAAACAAGATGGCCGCCATACAAAATTTTGTTTTTCCAGAAAATGTCTTGGGGGTAAAAATGATGTATAGGCGTGTGATCGGAACGTCATCTTTGAAAACTGCTCCCAATCAGGGAGACATCCTACGGCCTGGCAAACCTATTGCACCTGGATTTTGTTTGTTTCCACGACACCCATTTAAATCTTGGTCAAATTCTGTCACCGGTGAAAAAGAACAAAGTGGCGGAAAAACAAGATGGCCGCCATACGAAGAGGGACAGTTTCGAATAAACAGGACACGCGAGCTGCTTTAGCAGCGAGCGAACCACGCGAAATCTACTGTATCTATATGTATGCGTGAGTGTGTATGATAGCAGCTTCCACTGACAACCACATGTGTGTATGTACACATACACATGTGTGTGTGTGTGTGCGTGTGTGTGCGCGCGCGCGCGTGTGTGTGTGTGTGTGTGTGTGTGTGTGTGTGTGTGTGTGCGTGTGTCTGTGTGTGTGCGTGTATCTGTGTGTGTGCGTGTGTACGTGCGCGTGTGCTCGTGTGCGTTAGCGCGTGTGTGAGTGTGTGTGTGTAAACATGTTCATCAATAATAATTGTGATCACTACTAATAATATATTATATTATTATATATGAATATAAATCAGAAAATCTGTCTGTCTGCATCCTTGCTCGGTCTAACCATCACTTAAAATCGTAAAATAAAATAAAATTTTTAACAAAAAAAACCGACTTCAAACGCAAAACTAAAAAGCAATAAATAAATTTACTTCGCACAAAGTAATTAGTACGTATTTTCAATTAGTTAATTAATTTATAATTCTGAAGTCGGTGCCAAGTAAATGCTACAACAACCCTACTACAATATCAAATTACTATGTACACACAATATTGTTTAATACCTATATCAAAGCAATTACAAAACAATGTCAAACAAAAAATTACAAAACAATCAGTATTGAAAAATATATGAATCGGTACTTCGTTGTAGCATTTCCTTGGCACCGGCTTCAGAATTATAAATTAATTAACTAATTGAAAATACGTACTAATTACTTTGTGCGAAGTAAATTTATTTATTGCTTTTTAGTTTTGCGTTTGAAGTCGGTTTTTTTTGTTAAAAATTTTATTTTTTGTTATACATAGTTGTATTCACTTTAATTTTATTATATTCTTCTTAATTTCTATTGTTTCCTTTACAAAAGAATAGAGAGGTTACAATATTTTTATAACATGTATTTCTGATAAGTTTTGACATGTAAAGAATACTCCATTTGTCATCGAGCAATTTTACCGTCTTCGCGCTAACCGCTATTTTTCCCACCGTGTAAGTGTGTCCGAATTTAGAAAGTTCCCGATACTCATGGCGTCGGTCCCCTCGTGACGTGAGTCAGGCAAATTACTGTATATGTGATTAATGCATGCTATTCCTGGGTGTATCCTTACACTCACTTTTCACTTTCCTTTGTTCTCAAAAACGCTGGTGTAATGGTCTCAGCATGGTTAAGCGCAAATTTATACCCCCCAATGAAATTTATAGACGAAGTTGTGTAGGAAGGGCTAAATATAAAACCAAATCTCATGTAGCTACTTAATAAAAGATTTTATTTTTGACCTATGAAGATAAATATTAATCTTAATTTTTTCGATTTATCTCAGTAAAATCAACGTCGATTCACATATTTGGCAGTTCATTGAACTTCCTAATTCCTTGTGGCTAGTAAAAACCACGTGTTTTATAGCTTCTGAAGGGAAACCATTTATGTATGTGTAATGTGGATTATGGACTGTAAACCCGAGTTCCGCGGATGATTCACCGTCGAAATGCTGAGACGTGAAGCCATCGCAATGCTGTGTATACTATCCGCGGACGAATGTGAGTATAACGGGGAAATAGGGTTAATATAAGCCATTTAATGCATTATGTAAAGAGTTGTTACTTAGACGTATTTTATTGAATTTTGGGATCAAACCAACCTAAGTACTGGCGGTATATACAATTCTTAATACCTAGATTATAAGAAGCGGTGATAGTAAATACGGACTTGTCTCAGTTCCAATAGCTGATCAATATCGAGCAGCAAGCGACATCAGAATGCTGACTCATACCTTTCATGGCTCGGACGTTACGGATTGTTGGGAAATCATCCGGAAATATTGTTACAGATGGCTGGTTTCATATCATATGCTGTCATAAAATTATAGGCGAACCATAATGGCTTTGGTCAATACTGTAATCTGACTAGTGCAGTCTTTTATTTATTTTGTAAATCCATACCACCTCCAGTTGATTCAGACGAGGCTTGTATCCACTTATTACGTACTAAGTACTTATTTTATACCGAGATGTTTTATGTTGTTGTTGTTTCGATAAGAAGAGAAGATGCTATGTTGATGTCCTAGGCAAAGCAAGTTTTCTGGATAAACAGGACATTTACGTGTAAGAACCCTTTGAAATTCTAGACTATGTGTAAATAATACCAATTTGAATATAACATAAGGGGCACTCTTAATGAAATGTGACGATAATCCGCCCAGGTCAGGATTATGTCGCGTTGTTCCAGCTTAGTCTAACGTTCAACATTAATCCCTTTCAACAATTTTGATACAGGGGTGCTTGTATCCAATTTCAGAGGTATAGAATTCGTTAATTCAAATTAATGTTTGCTTGGCATGTACCGTGATGTGGTCAAATTTTAGTTTACTGGTTAATATTACGAAATATACCTTTGATTAAAATATTAGTCTTTTGTTTTTAAGTTTATATAGGTTGGATCCGGGGAATGTTTAAACATTGCACAGTTAACAAATTCTAACTTGAACAAACGAGCGCGTTGTGGTTACCGGAGCAGGCTGAAATCTAGCCAGCAGCGTATCTATGAAACTCGTATATTACGAGAGGGTGTAAAGTGTTCGCGGTTTTGTGTCCACCCAGTTTATGTAACAATGTGGTTGCTTGCTTCTGACAGGCCAAGATATGAGATGAATATTTTACATATCCTACAATAACACAAGGGATTTAAAGAATGCATAGAAAGTCTGTTGAGAAAAGAAAAGCTTGTTATATAAACATATTATCAGAAGTTCAGGATATTATTTCCCGTAGCCCAACTTTCCGCTCCCCACCAGCGGTTGATCTTGGTTTACCTTATCCCCTTCAGTCTTACTTTAGTCATCCATCGTATGGCGTCAGACGTCACACACATAGATACGCGTGTACGATAACATCGATGTGTAGTGTCTGTGTAAAACGAGGTGTTTTTTATGAAGTGTCCAGGGTGTTATGTAACTAAACAACACCCGTCCAGTGACCATTTAGTAGCATTTATTTCATCGTGCTTCGGAAGGCTCGAAAAATCGTCGGGTCATACTTATTAAGAGCAAGTGATTAAAAGTGTTTTGTATTGTTGCAGGTCCGCGCCATGGAGCAGCGGCTGTGCGAGTGGCCAGCGGGCACTGAGGGCGCGCCCAGAGCCATCTCGAGACTTGAGGGCCAAATTGAAGAACAGGTAATCTACATACTATACTATTTCATGCGTAAGTCTCTTACATTCTATCTCTTACTCTATTGCCAAGTTACGAAACCAAAAAGAACGCAACAGAGAAGACAAAATATGTTATTTTGGAATATTTCGCCTTTGTGAAGTAATTTGCCAATTGTGTAACGAAGTCAATTATAAATAATTTAAATAATAAAAATAATCGAAACCCGCGGTCCACGCTATTTCTAAATTTGTATTTTACCTGTGAACGCATCCAAACGTTATGACGTCAGACCCGGTTATCCAACGTCAAATAAACGTCAGTTGCCACTACGTCATGCATGCCATTGTTTGGTGACGTATCATTGTTATTGAAATGTTTTTCATGCAATTCAAGTGATTTGTAAATGAAAATGAGTATTTTTTAATAATGTTTCCGAAGTGTAAGTTCATATTTACCATTTCACAAGTTTTTGCATTAGAGTTAAGCTTGGAAGCTATCGAAAATGATAATCGACACAGGTGCCTAAAAACTTGAAAAAATGCAGGTAAACCTGACACAAATTAATATATTTTTGCAATAATATTGTATTCCCCTATTATAAATATTGTACCTACTTTGTAAAAAAATATATATTACGAAGAACTTTAGAATCGTTTCTGTGCTATGTTTATGAGATACTTTGCATAATTTTAAATAAGTAGGTACTTATATATTTTTTTCTCTAAGTTTATCTATTATTTTATGTTTATACCCGCGAAAACCGCTATTAGAGATTTGTAGAGCAGACTTTCAAAAGAGAAGTTTAGAGAGAGATATACAATTTCTCTAATTGGAAAAGTAATTTATTATTTTCATCTGGTCATGATGCTCATGGCTGATGAGGTTGGCAATTCACCTCACAACCCACACAATAGAAGAAGAGGTTTTTTCATGAAAATAACCTACTCTTCTTCTATCATGTGGGTTGTGAAGTGGATTACCAACCTCAACAACCCTGGTGTCAGGGTTATTATAACATACTAGTACAGTATTGTCTTCTTAAGTTAAGTCTCTTAAGTCAAGACCGAATGTCCTTTTAAAATCCAAACTCCATTGTTTAATTATTGTGTCTGGAAATCTCGGCCTTACGAGGTTAACATATTCTTGGAAGTGAACGGTATCAAAAACCATCCTCTTTGCTCCAGAAGCAGCTGCGACTCCAGGACGCGAAACAAGTGGAAGCGAAAGCGGCCCGTATCAAGGAGTGGGTAACAAACAAGCTCCGGGAACTAGAACAGCAGAACCAGCTGCTGAGGGAGCAGAATGACCGTTGCAATCAGCAACTTGAGCTGTTGAGGAACCACATTGCTGCTCAGGGGACTAGGAATTGTGCTGTGAGCCTCCTCATTATTTATTTTTATATTACAGATTAACTTACAAGCTACACATTACACACTAACAAAAGACAATCTAGGTATTTCATAATATCAGTAGAGCTTCTAACATAGAGCCTGATGATTAAAGTAATTGTTTATACACTGAATTATTGAAATAATAACAAATCAACGTATAACATTACATATTACAACCTATCAAGAGGTCATTTTCATTACATTACATTGGCATTACTTAAAAAATAGAAAAGATAACACCTTTTTTAGTTACAATTACTATAGTTACGATCAGAACAAAATACACAATACCAATTCCCTAAAATTAACAAAGACTCCAACCTTCATCAATCCATCCCCAGTTTCTGCCCTCCCGAGCGAGCCTATCCCTCGAAGTGAGGAGCGAGGAAGGCCCTCGGGCCACGGCTAACCTCTTGGCTTCCAACAGAAGAAGATCAGAGAGCCTTGAAGGGCCCCAGGTAGACTTTAGTTCCCTTAGGGTACCCTAAATGTTTAAATGTGTCAATAATAGCTTTTTGCAAAGCAATGGGCATATTTTCTTTTGTTATTTTCCTTTTTTTTTGGGAATACTCCCAAAAGTTACGAGCTTGTTTATGTAATAATTTATTTTATCTAGGTATTAAGGTATACTAAAGTGCATGTTTACAAAATTATAATTTTTTGTAGGTAGGTTCTCTATAATATAATCTTTTTGGCTAATAGAATGGGTCTTAAAATAGGACTAAAGTTTTTTAAATTTTAATCTTTTCGCAACCAAATCCATGTTGTCCCCAAAAAAATATAATATATATTTCAGCTAATTATGTATTTGTCAAGTTTAATAATCTAGGTTTGACTTGAATATTTTAGGTTTAGAAATTAATTTATCAGTTTCTCTATGGTACTCATCACATTTAGATTACTGCTACTTTTCACATGATATATTTTATAGCACTTAGTATTTCAAATCTGTCCATATAGCACAGATTGAGTATTTTTTGGCCTGTAATACTAGTTTATACAATCTGTTATTCCGTGTGACATTATTCAGATAATTTTATTTTCACAATTTATATTTCAATTTTAATAATAACTAACACTCTGTGTCTATGAATGTTTTCGTACTTTTAAGCTTATAAAGAAAAAAATACGTTTTCCACGCTCACACTCTTTGATTATGTTTTATGTATTATAACTGTCTATTTTCTGCCACGCGTAACGCACGCAACCTATTATTTTCTTAAAACTTTTTACTCTCACGTTTACTGTACCAAGCATGACAGAAGCAGGCCCTAATATTAAGTCTTTACATTGATATTTTCGTATTTTAATTTCCATTTCAAAAAACTTCAATGGAATTATTATCATTTTTTAAATAAAGAATAGCTTCGCGTATTTTAAATTAAACTATTCTCTTTTTCCAGCTGCCGTCTATTACGCCTTCAGAGCCACACTACAGTACTCCGGTGCGGCATAGAAGGAACCTATCTATCGGCACTACCAACATAGCGAACAACGTCAACGCTGCCACTCCCGCCCTTAACACTATGAACCGAACCATGGATGAACGGACCACTGCTAGCCTGCTGGCTGACGATTTGGCGGTGAGTCAAGCATTGTAAAAGTACACTTAGGTACACTTAGAGCCGGTTTTATCGCACATTTTAGGGCCACTATGGTCCCGGGTTCGAATCCCGGTGGGGACATACCACAAAAATCACTTTGTGATCTCTAGTTTGGTTAGGATCACCTGATTGTCCAAAAAGTAAGATGATCCGTGCTTCGAAAGGCACGTTAAGCCGTTGGTCCCGGTTACTACTTACTGATGTAAGTACGTAGTCGTTACATGAGGCACGTCAGGGGCTTTTGGCGGCTCGGATGTGGTCTATCCTCGTAACGCCGAAGCATAATTACGATTTCGAAGTAATAAACGACGGTGGTACTTTGAAAAGGACCAAATTTTTGTAGTCGTAAAGGCCGAGCACTTCAAGTACAAATTTTAAAGTGTTAGAGTTATCCGATCGGGTTCAAATTAAGTGGAGACCTATGTAAGGATGAATAGAAGACATTTTTGAAAAAAATACGTTTTTTTTTTAGTTCTTCCAGAAGGACTCCCGGTTTAAGTCACTACTTTTAGTAAAATCTGAAAAATATTATTATTATAAAGGGTTATGTATTTTTTCATTAACATACATACCTATTTGTACGTCATAAATATGTGTATATACTTACATATTTAAATATAAAATAAGTAACGAGTTTTAGTTTTTACGGTGTAGTTTGTGATTAGTCCCTCTGGAAGTACATTAGGTTTTTATTATTAGGAAAGAAATTAATTCATGGTGTCAGTTTAGATCATCATTAGAAGGAAAAAGGAAATAAAATGAAGACGGTAGTTTTTTTTAAACATAAGATCACGTAAACAAGTCAGTCTATATCGGTATGATTTAATCACATATAACAATTTAAAAAAGTATTTGAAAAATATCCGGACATGACACCTAAAGTCCCTTGCAAAGGACTAAAAAAGTTTGCTTTCATATTGCTAACGATATCGATACGAAATTGATAAAATAACTATGTCATGTTGTTGATAATAATCAACAACATATTTTATCTTACCTGTGATTTCTGAAAATAATGTGTATGAAAAACTACGACATTCGATTATTAACTAGATTTTTTTTTATCTCGTCGCCGTGTGCATACCATCTTTACCAATAAAATGACAAATTACGTCAAATGATACATATTTCTTTTTTATGAAAGCCACCTATTCACGAAATTGAATGAACTAGTTCATAGACAAAATACTTTTTTTCTCAATCGGCGCAAAGGTTTGAATTAAATTGACAGGCAAAGTTTTGGTACTTTTAAAAGTACCTTCGTTGATTATTAGAACAAACTATTTCAAAACCTTCGGCCTTTATCACTACAATTATTTGGTCCTTCTCAGAGGACCCCAGGGCTTACGAGGCTATGTGGATCGCGCTTCCCTTGCAAATGACAAATGATGACTCCCAGATTATAACGAGTTGAAAAACTGAAGACGGCAGGCAGTTCCAATCCTTCGCTTTTCGCATCAAAAAGCACAGGCGAAACGTTTAGTGCGGATTCTTGTCATAATACACGCTCTAACCGATTACATCGATTTGACATAGCCACAAGTCTAGTAATATTGATACTACTACACTAGATACAGGCCAACAGATACTAATATACTGTCGTAATAGCCGTACGGTTGAACAACAATCGTATTTGCTTACGGTAGTTATTGCGGCTTTGTGGTCACAGTATAATACCTTTATCATGATACTTGTTACCTATAGCATAGAATAAGGAATAATGCTACGTATAGAACGGAAACGCACCGCTCCCCACCAGCGGCTGAGGTAGGTTTAACCCAATTTTCAGTTGCAAATATTCATGATTTAAAAAAAAAAAACAATTCTATACTTTTACGATGGATTGCCACTCGATTTCAACTCAGAATCATTGTCTGAATCATCCCTAAAAGTTTTCGTTACGATGTCACTAACACCCTGTAGAGATAATTTCAGACCTTTAGTCGTTAATATTATAAACGGGGAAGCGAAACGCTTCGTACGAGCTGGTGTTATATGAACAATACAGGGAGTGCGATCCCAGTCCACGTATTGTTGCCCGTAGATTAAAAGCGTGCGACCGTACTCTGTTTTTGTCACAGACTTTTATCGCGCTTTTTATTTGCTCCCAGTCCATGAATAGAGAAGAATTAATTTGGTTGTAGACTGATATGTTGATAAATGTGTTTTTTGACAGGCGGCAGTGGAAAACCTAGTGGTATTACCGACAACTCCCAATACATCGACAGACGGCGACACGACCCACGATTACGCTGAAATATACACGCCTAGCAGAGGTAACCATTATTTATATGACAATATACCTGGTATACACACCTGCTTAACCTTAAATGGTGTGTTATGGTTTTCCTCCCCCCTAGAAAAGGAATAATCAAAAATTACAGCCTGCCTTCTTCATGGTCCCAAGTTTCTTTACTATGTTTTCCTTCAATTTCAAATATTGTTATTAAGAGACGTAGTAACAAGGTAACTTATTTATAATAATAATAAAGCTTTATGTCAGAAAATTTTCTATACATACAAAATAAAGAGAGAGACAACACGTTTAAAATATATAAAAAATAAAATTCACAAAAATGACAATGATAATAATAGTGAATAATAGTATCTGAGTACTTAGCGCACCTCTCACTTTGAGGTCGCAGGTTCGAATCCAGCACAGGCCTAAACCAATGATTGTCGAATTTGTTTTCGAATTCATGTATGGATCATAAATGATTATCACGTGCTCAGCGGTGAAGGAAAACATCGTGAGGAAACCCACATTCCCTAGAAATTCATTTTCGTAGGTATGTGACCTAACCTGTATTGGGCTGGTTTTCTCTTCGCGGTTGGAAGGTCAGATAGGCGATAAATAGTCGCTTTTGTAAAAAAACCCGACCTGTCAAATCTTCAGTTAGGTAAGTGGGCCCTGTGCGAAACGGGATAATGCTAGGGAGATGGTGAACTATCTTAGTACTTAATACGTACCTACTTAGTACTTCTTTCCCACAGAGAGCAATGTCCAGAATCGCCAGATGTGAGTTATAATGTAAACATGAATTCGAAATTAATTCAGTAGCAGTAGCTCGAGTCGTGTAGAACACAAAAAAGTCGTGACGTTACGACCTAGGCTGTCCACCTTTGCGTCTATCACGCGTTTTTTGCAAATTCTTCATCTCTATGTGTTTTTTCACAGAACGCACTCCCGCGTGGCAGGGCACAGTGAACGTGATAGTCCAAGGCAACAGTCGCGCCGGCTCGTCCACCGGCGACAGTTCTGTCTCCGACCAGGTGCAGAGGCCGCCGACACCGCCGCTGCACCGTTTCCCCAGCTGGGAGGCTAAGATATACCAGGTAAGCGTGATCTTGATATACGAAAGGAGATCCTTCTTTCTTTTGATGAAAGACCATTGCACCCACATCCAAATCTAGTAAATTATTGATTCCTGGTAGTGTTTGCCTGGAAGAAATTGCTCTAGAGCAATAAGGCCGCCCAAGTTGTACTGTATCTATGGGTTATGAGTAACTAACTCTCTGCTTAAAATTTAACATATTGTGTATTGTGTCCATTGTGCTCAATAAAGTATTTTATGTATCTATCTATCTATATTTCGTCCTCCACAGGTGGCAGACGACGGTCTCCAGCAATCAGTGGAGGAGGAACTGAGCCTGCCGCCCTGCCCCCGACCCATGCACGAGTCCACCAGCTACCAGGACATCTCCGTCCCTGTATATGCTACTGTTAAAGGGGTCAGTCAATGATGGTTATTCTAGCTTAAGAAAAGATTCAACTTACGTTTAGGTTCGACGCACTTGGGGCACGTTGTCGTATGAATTTGATTCGTGCGTGTACGTACGAATACGGATCAATATCGATCCTACGTTATAAGTCTACGCGAAAGGTGACTGGGTGTGAGTTATCATAGATCAGTACGAATACGTCATTTACTTACGAAGCAAATTCAAGCAGTAATAATGTTATTTGTCCTACAGCGCGCTAGTCAAATCCGGTCAATGCCGTTTACGGGTGATTCTTCAGACGACTCCTCAGATGGCGAAGAGAGTATGGGCGTTACAGTGCATAACACACCACATCACAACCCTGTATATGGTACGTAGCACTTACTATCTCTATGTTGGTTTCTGTTTGATTTTGTGGATTTGCTTGACTATTATACGCTTGAAATGGGCTTTGAAAGAAAAACCCTTCCCTTTTCCGTGTTTTGGGTTCGTCTATAATTTGAACTGAAACATTATGTAGGAGAGCATAGATGTATGATAAAGCTGATTTGATCTATTTTTGGACTTGCTTAAATTATGTCATTAGCTTTGGGCTGCGTTTTCGAGGTCTCAATAGGCAATGGGCATAGGCATTGTACGTACTTTGACGGTAGCTCAGGCTTTTTTGAAAACTAGAGAAAATGTGATAGATCAGTTGTACCCAAAGTAGGTTCCACGGAGCCGACGGATTCCGCGAAATTTCATTCATTGCATTAAAAGTTAAAGTGATAAATAAAGTGTTTTTACCTTTGAATTAACTTCTCTTTACCTTTTTCTTCTACTTTTCTATATCCTTGTTAGAAAAGTTTTAGTTGTCATTTAAATTACAGTGTCTTTGTTTTGTATCCCTTTGACATGGGGTTCCAGAAAATGAAAGGGATACATTTCATCCCAGGGAAGGACCAGGGGAGAGTAGAGTAGGGGAATCCCCGCCATAAAGGCCTCGAAAACGCAATCTCAACCGTACTACTATATCACACACCTATATCATTAGTAAAAGATAACATTCACATAATCTCATTTCCCCCTCATGCTAACAGTCGGAACATCACAAATGCCAATCAACAACGTGAACGTAACGAATCTGCTACCAGCGTCTATACAACAAACGTCAAACCACGGATTAGTATTGAACAACACTGCCAATGGCCAATGCAGTTCATCCGACACCAGTCTCAGTGCAAGTAGCCCGTCGAAGAGTGTGAAGACGAGTTCTAGTCTAAGTCCAGCTAAGAGGTCGAGTAGTGGATCGCCTAGTAAACAAAGCAAGACTAGAGGTAAGTCGATATTTGGGATAAAATCAGTTAAAATGTAGTATAAAGGGTTCTGTTTCCACAAGGCTCGATTCTGGGACCGGTATTGTTACCATGTATAGAACCATTTTAAAAGGTGAATCTTTTGGAGAATGGTATCATACGTGTCAATGTTGGGCGTACGAAACAACCAAAGGGAGACAAAAGCCTGTACTGCCATGCTTTTTATTTTGCAAATGTTATTGCAGATAGTTAAAAAAGCCTCTTCCTTCTAGCCAATAAAGCGAAATAGTCATAATTTAGAAAGTTTTATTCTTACAGTGGTGCTAATTCTGGCGGACACCAACTTCATTTTAATATAGCTGGACAGTTCTATAACTTGCTTTATCTCTGTCTTGCACTAGTCATAAATGAAGGACGGTACTACTTAGTTTTTGAGCTGTCAAAATTAAATAAGGTCAAGTTTTGTCCGCCAGCGTCGGCACGCACAGCACCTATATCAATTTTAACAAGCAAGTTGTGATTGTCAATTTCTTCCCCACAGACACGTCATTCGAATCCGGTATGTCAGATGATTACGCGATACCACCGGACGCGGTATCCTGTGACAGTATGGCATCTCCCTCACTGGCGTCGCTCGGCCGGGCGCCCCCTGTAACAGACTCGCCGCGAAGACACGACGCACTCGAGAAAAGCGGCCATCTTGCAAAACTTGGCGGGAAACTGAAGACTTGGCGGAAGAGATGGTCAGTATTTTGTTTTGGCAAAACCGGCTTCAGAAAAATTCTTCTTTTCTCTCTCTTTTAAACTGGTTTCGAACCTTGGTTTCAAATGTAGCGGAAGGGATTTTTTGTGTTTGTGATAAATTATGACTTATTGTCGATTTGTCTCGTTGGTCTAACAGAAAGCTCCGTGAGACGTACGTTCTTAGTTTATCGTGCAATAAAATATGGTTTGTTAAGCATTATTGCTCAGTTTCATTCACCTTTGACAGTGTTAAATGTAATTAAAAGAACAATTTAATAAGTGTGTGATAGCTGTATTAATTGCCAGATAAGATGTGCATAGGCTGACAGAGAGCCATCGGCGAAACGGCCTTTATAAGTGGTAAAACTCTTCCTTAATAAATGTGTGTTTATCTCCACAGGTTCGTTCTGAAAAACGGCACGCTGTCATACTGGAAGTCGCAGTCAGAAGTAAACCGCAAGCCTCAAGGGCAGATAGGTTTGGGTGAAGCTTGCAAGATATCCAGGAATGAGGGAGCGGCGACCTTCGAGATCTTCACTGGCAGTCGGACTTATTATCTGACTGCTGATAGTATCGCTACTATGGAGGATTGGATTAGAGTTTTACAGGTACGATTGACAATAATCGATCCCGATTGAAGTAAAATGTTAAAAAAGTACCTTTTTACTCGAGTATTACCTAATTGGAAGAGCTACTTTCACTGTAAGGTCGCAGGTTCGAATCCAGCATGGGCCTAAACCTATGATATTCAAATTCATGTTTGGATCATAATTGATTATCACGTGCTCAGCTGTGAAGGGAAACATCGTGAGGAAACCCAAATACCCGAGAAATGCGTCTCGGAGGTATGTGACCTAACCTGTATTGGGCTGGTTTTCCCTTCGCGGGTTGGAAGGTCAGACAGGCACTCGCTTCTGTAAAAAAAACCTGTCCTGTCAAATCTTCGGGTTAGGTAAATGGACCCCGTGAAAACGGGATAACGGTAGGGACCTCCCTACCGTTTATGTGACGATGTCACATAAATACCTAAAGCGACAACAATTAACATAAACCTATATACATTTCAGAATGTCCAAAGGCGGAATGCGACGAAGCTCCTGCTAAGCAAAGAAGATAACAAACCGACTATCCAGGGATGGCTGACCAAAGTTAAGAATGGTCACGCGAAAAAGAGTTGGTGTGTGCTTATCGGAAAAATGTTCCTTTACTTCAAGACTCCTGGAGACCAGGTTAGTGGGAACGCTCCTTTTTGTAAGTTAAGTCTATAACGATAGCATACTCTACTACGCTGCTCCAGTGCGGGTTCTTGGAGGCGTAGCCCAGTAGCTCGGTTAGACGAACGAGCGACTCTTACTTTATGGTCGCATGTTCGAAACAGCACGGGCCTAAACCAATGATTTTCAAATTCGTCTTTCGATCATAAATGATTATCACACATACTCAGCGGTGAAGGAAAACATCGTGAGGAAACCCACATTCCCAAGAAATGAGGTATATGACCTAACCTGGACTGGATTGGGCTGGATGTCCTTTCGGGTTAGAAGGTCAGACAGGCAGTCGCTTCTATAAAAAACGGGACCTGTTAATTTTTCAGGTTAGGTGTGCGGACTCTGTAAAAAACGGGATAACGTTAAGGAGATAATGTTCATGATCAACGACTTAAAGTGCCATCCGAAGCACGGAACTCACTTGGAACTCAATCACTAATATTTTTTTTTATTTTTGTCTGTAGAATCCAACCGGGCAGATCAACATGCGTGATGCCCGCGTGGAAGACGTGGAACACGTATCAGATTCCGACTCAGAGGAGAAGAATGATGACACTCGCAACCACCTCACTGTCGCTATCTATCCGCAACACCAGGTAACTGGGGTTAGTGACTGTTAAAATACCTATTGTATTATACTGGTGTGTTTAGAAGTAGCTGTTGAATCTCTGTCCCACTTAGGTGCTTTTTTTTGGTTTGTACTTAGCCACAGACTTGCTCGAAGGCATTGACGAGGCCTAAGATAGAACTGGCCATAAGGTGCCTGTTCACTCTGGTCTTGAAAGCACCCGGGTTATCTGCATTCGGAAATACAGAAGACGGCAGATAATTCCACTCCTTAGCAGTGCGCATAATGTTTTTATTTGTTGATTTTTTTGGACATATTTTTTTCCCATCCCATCCTCGTCGCCAGATGTTGAGAATGAAACGACGTGTGGCGCGGGTGTGGGCGGGGGCGGTTCAAGTTCGATTAATCTTTCGAACGCCGGAACGCGGATCTCGACCAGACACAATGTAAAATCTATTGTGTCTGGTATCTCGGCATATGAGAGGTTAATGCACTGTTCGACTATCCACTAAGTACACATAATGCAAATACCCAACTTATATATATAGGCTGTTAGTGACATCGTAACGAAAACTTTGAGGGATGATTCAGGCCATAATTCTGAGTTAATATCAAATGGAATTTTCCGTCGCAAAAGTATGGAACTGAAAATAATTTAAAAAAAAAACAAAAAATTTCATGAATTTTCCGACAGGAAATTCCACTTGATATCAACACAGAATTATGGTCTGAATCATCCCCCTCAGTATTAGTTACGGTGTCACTAACACCCATACCTATTTGTATGGCTATCTGTACTTGCACGGGGTGTTAGTGACATGAGCAAAGCTTTCATCATTATTAAGCGTATAACTTATTAAAGCACATAATAACGGGTTCTTACCGCGTTTAAATGGGGATATGAGACTCCCGATATTTCGACACTGTCCACTCCAATCTCATCAGTCATCCCGTGATCATGGCACTTGCAACAGTGTCGAAATATCGGGAGTCTCATATCCCCATTTAAACGCGGTAAGAACCCGTTATTATGTGCTTTAATTATGATAATAACCGCGTAAAACAATGTATAACTTATTATAGTCGTAAACAGCAAAAAAAAAAAAAGAATACCGTATCCTCGTTTCAGGGCCCGACGTACCTGCTGTTCGAGAGCAAAGCGGACAAAGACTCGTGGCTGTACCACCTGACAGTGGTCAGCGGTGGCGGCCTCAGTCAGGGCACGCACTTCGAACAACTCGTGCAGAAGCTCATGGAGACCGACGGAGACCCCAGTAAGTACTCACTCTCTCTATATGTACAGGTGTTAGTGACATCGTAACGAATACTCACGGGGGTGATTCAGCTCATTATTCTGAGTTAATATCAAGTGGAATTTTCCATCGCAAAAGTATAGAAATGAAGAAAAAAATATCAACATACATAAGAAATCATGCATTTTGCGACGGAAAATTCCACTTGATATTAATTCAGAATCATGGTCCGAATCATCCCTGTCAGTATTCGTTACGATGTCACTAACACCCTGTATTAGAGAAAACCTCGTAAGTGCATTTTACATCATTACATGCCCGTATCATGCTAATCTGTTGCTCCTCAATTTCTCACAAACCGGCGCTACTTTCAGACTTCCTTTCTAATGTGAAATAGCGATGATTTACGACAATCGTGGTCTTTAAAAATTAAGAGTGAATAATAGTTTGCGTCATGTCGTCATTGTGGTCAAATGCCACAAATGCAATTAATCTCACCCCTATACCGACCCCGCCGGCGTGGTCGACGATTTCCCTCATTCAGCGCCTATCGCTATCGACCCACTAGGGTCGATTAATTCTTTCAAATATTTTTCCTCAGACGACGCCCTGAGCCGAGGTTCGCGCCCAACTGGGCACCCTCAGGCCTGTTGTCTTAAACGTTGTACCGGGTGAGAGCCTTCAGCGCTCCCCATTTGTCCGGCCAAGTAGTTAATGTCATCTGCGGCAAATCTACAATAAGTCACGTCAAAAAAAAAGCAATTAATCTAAAAAAGCAATATTGCAATTTGACATTTGCGGCATATACATGAATTTCTTCGATATGGCCTTTTTAACCCTCCTATTAACCATTAAAAATGACATCGCGTAATTAATAACTCGCTTTTCGTCATTTCATTTTCAGATTGCGTGCTGTGGAGGCATCCTACTTTACTGTATTCCAAGGAAAATTTAACATCACCACTGACATCATTGAATTCCGAGGCGCTACAAGCCGAAGCTTTAAAATTATTTAAGGTAAACTACATTCTGTAACTTAATTTTGTAAGAGAGTGGGTGCAGAAGTGTTATCTATATTAGTCAACTACCACAGCTTACTGATGCAAGTTAGAAGTCGTTTCATGAGCCACGTCAGGGGCCTTTGCCGGTTCAATAGTAACCCTGACACCAGGGTTGTTGGGGTTGCTAATCCACCTTACAACCCACACGATTGAAGAAGAAGAACTGCCGCAGCTTTGGTAAAAAAGCATCCGAATATGCACTTCCGCCATCGGTGTTACTTTAAGACTGAATAGGCACCTTCTGGGTAAACTCCATGCACTATAGGCAGAATGGTGTCAAGAACAAACCCACTTTATTTAACACGTTCACTGTGTATGAACCACATATGTGCATGTCCCACACGTGTCTCACATTTTTCATGACATTGTGTGTATATAAATTCCTAATGATAAGGGTTGATATCTAATTTTCAGTTCCACGTTCACGTGTTAAAAATAAAATCGAATATATATGTGTTCCAACGTTCCAGTGCGTACAACTATTCATGTCGGTGGCGGTGGAGCACGCCGGCATTGACTACCACGTGGTCCTCGCACAGAACGCACTCCAGCAATGTCTAGAGGTCACAGAACTGCAAGACGAACTGGTCTCCTGCCTCGCCAAACAAACCACCCCCCACACCCATTCGAAGCATGGCGTGCAGGTAACACCACTGACGGCCAGACGCAACGCAAAGCTAAACGTAAAAGCCGCCAAGCTTAAGAACGTAAGTTCAGTTTTATTTCGACCGGCTGAGACGCTGGGAGCGGCAATCGGACTGAGGTTTCTGAACGTCGAGGCGACATCTTTGATTATGGTTATTTTTGGCGGTTCGAATTTTGCCACCGGACTTGCACTAATGAATTATTAATTTATCTTAAGTGCAGTTTTCACTAACACTGTTGGCTTTACCATTATATACGACGATACGGTTCACCACCTATAACATTGCTCTAACAAAAAGCTCGATGAAGAAAAAATGTTCAGAAGGATGTGCTTGGATAATCAATATAGCACTATTCTCGAATAGTTCAAGGTTGAGAAAATATTGGGTCAGTTACTCCGGTCATGGTAATTTATCTGTTTAAAATCATAGCTAGGCCGAAAGATACGTTCAGTTTAGGTGATCATAAAAAAATAAAAGCTCAATGAGGTACTTAGTTCATCTCGCGACTTCCTCAATTGGGATATAGTTGTGAGCTTATGTTATGTTAGATGCTCATAGAACTGTTACTTTGTGTCCGTAAAGCTTGCCTGACGCAGAAGCATTGGCAAAAGTCGTAAAAAACAAGCCAAAAACCATCAAAAATGCTGCCTCGACATTGAATTAGCAGAAGAAAGATACCCCTTTTTGATAACCGCTTGATTGCCGCACTTATATAATCTCAGCCTTATATGTGGAGCTCTTCTAATTAAATATCACACGTTGTAAATGTAAATCACATAAATGTTTCAAAATTCGAAGTGCTCCAACTATTTATGTTTTATTTGCTGTGTTATTGGATGAATAGCTTTTATTGTGATGCGAAATAGTTATTTTGTCACGTCATTGTAGTCACATCTCTTTTGTGACGTCATTCATTCACTCATTTTCATTGATTATGCCAGAGAGCAGATTATAACTGCTTTTCTAGTAGAGCGCATCGCAATGACAAAAATACAAGAAACTGTTTGCGGTAACGTGATATTTGTTTCTTATCTACTAAGGACTATTTCGCATTTTCCATAAAAGTTATGCGTCATCTATCCTCTAAAATGTGAGCATGGCTTTCGGTGTTAAACATAACGAAATACATGACAACGCGAACATTATAATATTACAACTGAGACATATAATAGGAAAACTTGATACATATCGTTCGATCCAACTACGAGTATAATAATTATGGAGAACTTCGACCATTACTGTTCGTAAAAGTATATTTTCTTCAAGGTAAAGAAAGCCAAAGAAAAGGAAGTATAAACACATTTGCTTCATACTCGCATCGCCTTTGGCTTTCGGCAGTACGCTTCTATGCTTTTCTCATAATAATCATCACTATAATCATGGTTACCATCGGTTTCTACACGGGTGATCTGGCGGTTACTTGTAGATGTTTCCACTCGTAAATCACACTGTACCACTTCTAAGTAGCGGCAGTTTTAGTCGCTAGAAGTGTTCCGTACTTTATACATTGATCATTTAACATATTTACGGTTTTATAAAGTACTTATATAGACATTTCCATCGACGAAAATAACTCAATATTGGTGCTAATTCCTGCAGACGTCATCTAATTTTATTTTAAGTTTTAAGTTATACCGGATTGCCCACCAGCGAGATGCCTATTTTATTCGCCCGGATTATTCATTCGTTTTAAAATTAACTTGTTGACAATCATCCGTTCCTTCCCTTTTCGGCGGATAAGACTGTGACGAGTATAACTTAAAATAAAATTAGGAAGTGTGCAGGAATCGGAGCCTTTACCTACTTAATACAAAATAAGTTCATAATTATGTCCGTTCATGATGGTCTCATTAAATCTATATTGATTTGAAAGTATCATATTTTTTTTACTTAATTTACATACAGTACGGAATACTAAAAGTAGTGCTATCTAAAAAAACTCTTACACACGAAAGCACACTATAACCGAAGTAGCTAAAACTTAATTTGCGTTGTACCACAAAATATACACTAACAAACCATTAACGTAGTAAATGTCGCTTTGTGTGTTGCTATAATAAAAAATAAAGAAAATAATCGCTTCAGTCTCGTGGTTGATCAATTTGGAATTGTGTATGTGAAAATAACATTTATTGGCTTCTTGGATATATGCAAAATTTTGTATAAATTGTCCACGTAATAGTGAGAACATATCGAAATTGGTTTAGTAAAAGTTGTATTCCAACTTGATCGTCTAGTTTTGGCAACATTAAGCTATTTTCAGAGTATTTCGTTCATATTTATAATGAGAGATTTTTGAATCTAAGAATATGCACTTGAAGTTATTCTTTATCAAAAGAAAGTACAAAAATCTCTTAAATGTTGCCACAACAATAAATGTCTCGTTGCAAATTTTCAAATGGAATGTTGGTGTAAATTTCCCCGATTTTTTTCAAGTTTTCTTCCAAGAATGTTGACCCCACCCTAGTCCTAGGGAATGTACCTTTACCTATTATTTTTCGTTGATCTATCATACCATACTGTTAGCTAGACCCCGCACTTATCTCCTTTGTATTAAAAGGTTGATATTGCAAGTTTTTTAGTCTGTCTGTTCATATTTATATTACTCGATATTTAATAGTAAGTCTTCTAAGGTAAGTATTTAGTTGTGTAACTGCATAACGTGTGTAAGTCACTATAAAAGTATTTCAATTGTGTATAATGAAATTGCTATTTTCAATGTTAAGAGTATAAAATAATTTTACTTAGATGTAAATTACTGTCCGCGCGAGTGTAGTTATGTTATGAAATTTTATATTGTAGATCGACTTAATATGATTTTTTATAATAGGTTGGTGTACGTGAATATACGTACTAAAATCTTATTATTGTATGAATAGAAGAACCGTTTGCTAGTATTTTGTATTATTTTTAATTAGCGTAACTAGTCTAGTTTTGCATTGGCGCTGAAAGGTTTATATTGTTCGCATCTTACTTTGTCCGCTGTTCATAGGGTCCTTTAGGTTCAGAGTAGTCGCCAAAACCAAAATCTTTAAGACCACATACGGACAACGCATGTTATGCAGTTTCACGTTAAGTTTAAATCTTCACTCAAAAACCACATTACTATTCTCAATTGTAAATACCCACTTGAATTGTGGAACGTTTCCTTTGGTTGGGGAAATATAACAGCACATGACATATCACCACAATGCACAAGCACTAACATACCTACTTCTTATTTCATTGGCTTGAAAATCAGTGGGTTCGAATCCTGCACATTTTTATTAGGATAATATAGTAAAGAATTATTAACATATTAATGTCAAGCCATCTAAGTAATTTTAAGTAAACTTCAACGGTCGCCCAGAAAACTAAATTCCTTAACTCAAATGTCTCAATGGCAAAAAACTAGTGTAAACTGCATATTATCCCAAAATCGACTTTTACCAGTGAATAATTTGAAATCTCACCAAAGAACAGCCACAAACTAGTGACCACGACCAGAATTTTTGTAGCAACCACTACAATAAATCCAATTTTCTACATCTGAAAACTTTCCTCCTCCGTTTCCATGGCATACAATGTCCCTTACAAACTAGTCTTAAATACTGTTCACTCAACTATGGACTACCAATAACAGGAATAATTACTCCTTCCAAAAGTAGACGTCTCACAACAACTATAAAACTCCCCCAATAACCCCCCAACAACAGAACCCCCCCAACAGCAGAACCCCCCAACGACATTACCCCCCAACAACAAAAGTACCCCCCCAAGACTGTGTCGGAACACCAACATTTCATTTGTACAGCAACTCCTTCTGTGTGCGACACAATCGCTGTTTACGTGCGACACCGGCGCCTCGTCCGTCGGCGGGGACAGCAAGGGCGACGCGCCACAAAACTCGGCTGGCTCGCCTAGCTCCATACAGGTAAACGGAAACTAGGTTTAGGATGGTAAGGCTGATGGTACTAAAATTGGAGTATTTGTGCCAAGTAATCACGCTCTTCATTATATTGGCAATATAGGGTTGTCTCCAATTAACTAGGTTTCTCAAATCACTAATTACTAAACGTCAAAACCGGATATGTGAGATTTCCTGTCAAAACAGGATAGGCTCGAATAATAGATTTCTCCCGATCTTTTGCAGCCTCTGTAGGTTGCTCCCATGATATGCCGAGAGTTCTTGATTTGTATGAGTACACGACGAAAATTCGCAACTGAGTTATTGAAAACAGATATTGCTTAGACTCGTCTTTATTAAGAAGGTAATTCAGCACTTTACAATTTGTCTTTTATCTGGGAAACTACCCACTTATAGAATGTTGTTCTGTGTGTGTGCAATAAGTGGTTAATAACAACGTTTGAATCTCTTTCTAACCGGCTGTATTTACTGTACATAGTGTACATACATACAAATGCCTACCATTCAAATCCACGCCAGGTATTTTATTTATTTATTTATTTTATTTAGATAACCAACAGCTTATAAAACAAAACATATAATAAAGTATTTAACAAACCAACTTAAGCTACTTAAAGGTTACCCTAGATAGGTTATGCAGATAGAAAAGTACATTGTCATTATGAGCAGACTTGTGTAAACCCGCGCCGTTTACCCGAACCTGAGAAGAGGATTCGATTTTTGAAAAACTTCGTACCAATAATTCGTTTGAATACACAAATTCTACCCGGATACGGCTATCTGATGATAAAATCTTAAAGTGTATTAGATGGTGTAAGCGTAAGATGATTCCGCGGTTCGTAGGTCCCTACTACTTCATCAACCCGCAGTGGAGCAACATGGTTCATATCATACCCCCTCCGGTAGATTGAGAGTACGCCTGTTCTGGTATAGGATATGTTATGTTTTTATTCAATTCAAACTGTATTTACCGTCAGCCTTGCCCCAAATATACAGTATCCAAGTCAAACAGCAATAGCATTCGCATTGTCACAGTATAAAGATCTGTAGATACCTATGTATAGTAACATGTATATGTCCTGAAGCCAATATTTGTATTTTTCCATTGTTCCTTTAACACTTAATAATTGTTAACACTTTTAATTGATACTAAATGAGAAAAGCAAGAAAGTGGGTGAAGTTTAAGAATTACATGGTACGGAAATGGTTTTATATTTCATCGTCTCGCAATATACGTATGTCTATATTTAATCGATAAATTGTCTTCCTGCCGAGGCTTACCTATAACAATAAGTCACATCATAATGGTTATTTATTTCAAATAGTACTCACAATTTTTGCCCGTTATTTGTCACAGTGATGGTTTAATTCTAGATACGTCCTTAATAGTTTTTTCTCGCATTAATCTATATCACTAGTAAATACATTATATTTATGCATTGTTGGTCATGAAATCGATCGACCTAAAAATAACGATCTGATAACGCATAAATAATACAATAACTCCATTTATGATGGTTTGCAAGATCGCATGTGTAATAACTCGACACTTCGCGTCAAGAAGGTTCATGTGAAAGTTGATTCACAAGTTGTTTGTCAATAAAACACGGGAAAGAATTGAATAATCTTTGCAATAAAATTTGAATAAATTGAATAAAAAAAATATTATGAAACAGTAGGGTCCCGTAAGTGCTGCAAAGATTTTGCCGAAGTGGTTTTACAGTTAGTAAGATAGAATTTAATATAATTTGACAGTCAAAAACTGGTAACTCTGCAAGCCAATTTTTAAATAAATAATTTCGAATTTTGAATTACCTACATGTGAAGGATTGGTTTCAGGCGCCTCTTCTCTCAGTGGATTGCAAGAGCAACCCGCCCACATATAGTTTTGTGCAAGGATGGCAATTGTTGGCATTAGCTGTCAGTCTGTTTGTACCGAGGAATAACAGGCTGCTGTGGTACTTGAAGCTCCATCTTAGCAGGCATTCGGATTCCAAGTGAGTACTTATAAAATGGGTTAAAATATGGTGTTTTTTAGGGATTCTAAAAAGAAATCAGAAATCATTTATTCGCTTAGGATAGGTAGGTACAGAGTCACAATATGGTATAAAGCAGTGTTACAGCATCTCTATCCTGCTAATTATTATTAGCATGCAAATGTCAAAAATTCAAAAATTCTCTAATACTATAAAAACTATTAGTAATAAGCCATTCGCGTAATTTAAAAAGTCATAACTTTAGTGGGTCCGTTTTTAAATTTATCAGGTAACTTATTGTATACTTTTATGCATATGTTATGAGGACTTTCTAAACAAAGTGTAGTTTTTGGACAGTAGTCCCTTGCTAGTTCGTGTGGTAGCCGTCTCCTTCTAGGATTAATATCAGCTGCTGTCTTAAACAAATGTCCATGTTTTTTAACAAAGAAACACTGGTGTGCTGTAAACCATAGATACAACTATATCCCAATTGGGATAGTCAGAGATACATCCATTGCAAAGTGAACTAAGTACACACCTCACCGAGCTTTCTGTTAGACCAACGTGATAGGTGGTGAGCCGAATCGCCGTCTATAAAGGTCGAGCCAACTATGTTTGTGAAAACTGCACTTAAGATAAACACGAACATATTGAAATGTTCTGTTAAGTATGCCGTAAACCATAGATTTAGGAACATCTCAACATAAGCTCACAACTACATCCCAATCGAGGTACTCAGAGGTACATCCATCCCAAAGTGAACTATGTACCCAAACCTCACCGAGCTTTCTGTTAGACCAACGTGATAGGTGGTGAGACATAGGTCACCGTCTATAAGGTAGAGCCAACTGTGTTAGTGAAAACTGCACTTAGAATAAACACGAATAGGAACCCACATGATAGGTCAAACATGAGGGGAGACCTGTGCTCTGCAGTTGGATGCATATAGGCTGCTTATGTCTAGGTAAAATAAATACAAGACCAATACAAATAATCAATTACAGAACGGAATGCGGCAAGTACGCCGCGTACTGCGCACGTGCGTTGGAGCGTACCATCCGCAATGGCGGGCGGGAAGACAAGCCGTCGAGGATGGAAGTGCTGTCCATCCTGCTCAAGAACCCATACCACCACTGCCTGCCACACGCTATACCTGTGCACATGCTCAATAATACTTACCAGGTAAATATATTTCACTCAGTGTTCTGCTCTTCTTCTTTTTCAAAAGAACGGCCTCCGTGGTCCAGTGGTTGAGCGTGGGGCTCGCGCTCCGGAGGCCCCAGGTTCGAAATCCGGCGGGGACATCATAAAAATTACTGTTTGAGTCCTAGTTTGGCTACGACATTGCAGACTGATCACCCGATTGTCGGAAAGTAAGATGATCCGTGCTTCGGAAGGCATGTTAACCCGTTGGTCCTGGTCGTTATATGATGCCTTTGGCGGCTCAATAGTAACCCTGACAGCAGGGTCGACGAGTTGGTCATTCACCTCACAACCCACATGATAGAAGAAGAAGAAAAGAAAAAAGTACCTATTTAACGTCGCGGACCATTCAGTGTTGAATATTTCGGACGTCAGTGGTAGCCGCCACCTTATTCCCGATCTTATGCTGGATGTTACGAGCGACTGGTTATATTTAGTTCATAGAATATAAGCCATATCATATTCTTTGTAATTTTAAATGCCAATGTGGTGGGCCACTTGCCAATTTGTGTTTTCGCAAATTATCCAGGGTGCATGCATGAACGAAACAATTTCGCATGGACAGGAGGAGGACCCGGTGGTGTAATGGGTTCAAGTGCCGTCCGAGTCTGTTTTTTTCCGATTTAAATTTTCTCCACCAACCGCAGTGGAGCAGCGTGGTGGAGTATGCTCCATACCCCGTCCGGTTGATTGAGGGCAGGCCTGTGCCCAGCAGTGAGACGTGTATAGGCTGTTTATGTTTATGTATGAGTTTCCCTAAGCACGGGTAAGTGATGTTTATGTATGAGTTTTCCTAAGTACGGGTAAGTGCTATAAAAACAAAAATTATCATAAAAATACTCATGTAACACCCTATACACTCATCAGGTGATAAGTTTCGACGGGTCGACTACTGTGGAGGAGTTCCTATCGACCCTCAGTACGGAGCTCGGGTGCCGGGAGACGGCGCATTCGGGCTTCGCTCTGTTCAGTGACGATCCCATCGAGAAGGACTTGGAACATCACATCAAGCCGGATAAAAAGGTACAGTCAATGCATGTTATAAAGAATAATACTACGTACTGAACGCACACACTCCGTCCCGCCCCAAGTTAGGTTTATTTCACCCCCTATGGGTCTCACATTAGTCTAACTGGCAGTAACCCGCGGGGGTGTGACAGACATGTCACACGGAAATAACGAGATTTTTGTATAGTGTTCGGGGTGTGGTTAGGGCTAGAACTGTTGTTACTGTTCATTTATTACGTAAGACAAATTTAATCCCAGTCTTATCCCTCCCTCTTACGCCCTCCCTTTGCGTAAGAAAAAAAAAATTTGCTTACTTTTGTTAACTTGTGCAAAAACAATCTAGATCTTCTCTTCAAAACTTATGAACACATTTCCTTTATTTTTATTCTAGAATTCGCACAACATATTTTTACACTCTTTGGAATATTCTCGAAATAAAATTCCATGCACACGTCATAATTATATTAAGATATCAAAATTAGTTTCTCGTTGCATTGAGTTTGATTTTTGACTTGTTTTCAGCTTTGCGACGTAATATCTAAATGGGAGACGGCGCTAAGAGAGAAGGGTTCCGGAAAGTTCGAGAACTCCCGAGTAATTCGACTGACATACAGGAATAGATTGTACTTTAAGAACTCCATCAGAACGGAAACGGATAAGGAAAGACTGCTGCTGTGCTATCAAGTTAATCAGCAAGGTAAATGATATTAAAGTTTTTAACACATAACCTTTTCAAAGGGAAAGACATCAGTCATGGTCGCAATCCTTATCAAAGAGGTAAGCATAAAGATGTTTTGATAGATAATTTCACGTAATTGGCTAGTCATGGTCTGTGAAGTTGCAGGTTTAAAACCCAGCAGGGGCCTAAAACAATTATTTTTGTGAAGGAAAACATCCAGTTTTCACGAGGTCTGCTTTCAAAACTGGAAGATTTGACAGGTCCGGTTTTTTACACAAGCGACTGTCTGTCTGACCTTCCAACCCGAAGGGTATCAGCCCAATATAGGTTAGGTCACACACCTTCGAAACGTATTTCTTGGCTATGTGGGTATTCTCACGATGTTTCTTTTCATCATCTTTAACAATGTTAATCCTGATCAAAGTTTTTAAAATAAATATTATTTTTCCACAGTGGTAGCGGGTCGTTTCCCAGTGACCAGAGAGCTTGCAGCGGAGCTAGGAGCGCTGATGGCCCAACTGGACATGGGCGATTACTCGACCACCAACACGCAACATAACCAGCCTCTGGCACATAGGTTCTACCCGTATCGATACAGAGCTGGCTTAAGTAATGATGAGTTACGGTGAGTGCTTTTCGATGCAGTGTACATAGGCGGATAACGCGCAATTGGGAAGTTTCCTAGGTCAAAGATAAATTATGAAATTCTGATCACTAAATAAAGACAGATCTAAAGCTGACAAAAACCATTTTTCTATTTAACTTATTTATGAATTTTAATAAAGAAAAATGTAAAAATAATTGCGACATTTGTCACGTTTTACTATGACGTCACAAGTTTCATACAAGTTCCCTAGCAATTTCGTGGTTTGACGTTTAGTAAAAGTAACTGGTTTGACTAGTTGGAAACTACTCTATTTCAGTAATAATGTTGCTGATTCCAGCACACACCTAATTTTATTTTAAGTTATACCTGTTATATTCTTATCCGATAAATAGGAAAGGGACGGGTAATTGACAAGATAAAATTTCATTTTTTAAGAGCTTAATTAGTGTGACAGATAAACAACAATTCATTTTCTTGATGTCTCTTTCACTCTCGACAGTTTACTATCTGTCGTATTGTTATTGTATCAAAGTAATTGAAAGCCCTATAGTAAGCATACACGAAATTAGGGCTACAATTTTGTAAAACAAGTCCAGACTCTAGGCAAAAGTCCAAAAACCTCAAAAAGTAGAGTAGTAATAGATTTAAGTAGATTTCAAAAATCTAAGTTCAGACGAAGGCTTAAAAACTAGTCTTGCTTGTACTAAGAGGGTATTTGACTGGGTCAAAGATAAATTATAAAATGCTAATCTAGAAATAGAAGACGTGTGACATAGTCAAAAATCAATTTCATTTATTTTTAACTTATTTGCGAAAATGAATTATGCATTAAGTAACAATAGCATATTTTACGTATAACTAATATAATGCGATTCAATTTTAATTTATCACTACAGGGACGTGGAAGAGAAACTCCGGTCAAAATGGATAGCGCTGAAGGGCCGGAGTACGGCGGACTGCGTGAGAATCTACCTCAACTGCACCAGGAAGTGGCCTTTCTTCGGTGCTACGCTGTTCCAAGCTAGGGTACGTTCAATACCAACATTTGGTTGGGACTATTCCTGCATATACTTTACTTATATATGCTCGCACGAAACGCATTTGTCAGGTAATACGCCCAAGGAACTGACCGGCGACCTGATGATATACCATATCCTGGAAGACTTAATTACTGTGAGTTTTTTTCATTTTGTAATACTTTTCTTAATGATTATTGACAGATAAAGCAACCAGACCTATCGATGGTGTGGCTGGCGGTGTCTGAGGATGGTGTGACCGTACTGGAACTGGCGTCGATGTCGGTCATCGGTCGCTACGCGCTCAATTCCATCGGACTCTTTGGAGGGTTACAGGTGAGATCGGATACTTATTTAAAGGTTTATATTAAAAGATTAATGACTATTTAGAAGACAGATATTCTTGGGAATAACTGCCTGGGAACTAATATTAGGCAGTCAAATTACTAAAATTTTATTCAATATTTTTTAAGAAGGTCCCTACTCCGAGGTTTTTCATGCAGCTTTTTCTTGGCTATACAGTTTGTGAGAAGCTGCAGTAGTTTTAGGCGCATGAGACGTTCGACAAGAAATGCATTTATGTAAAAAAAAACGATTCAAAGTGTAACTATGTTACCTAATGAATAATATTTTTGAGTTTGAGTATTGATGATTATTTCTTTGTTTGGGGTTGTAAAGTCGATGACCATCTTCAGCAACCCTTGCATCTTTACTATATCGCCAAAGGAAATTTACATTGAATTGATGGTCTTAAAGTAGAAATATTTTAGTAATCGACCAAATTCTACAGAGAATATGTTGAGTCGATCAACTAACTCAGAATCAGCACTAAGAATTGAACAGAGTTTTAGTAGAACACTATTTAAGAATTGAAGTTGTAATATCCTATACAAACTGAAGACAGTCTCATGAGGTGATTTTTGAAAATCGAACTCAGGAACATCAAATTGTGAGCCGGACGCTAAAAGCCAAAATGTATATACCGAATGTTATTTTTGTTCCCAGGATGATTTGATGATGCTCATCGATGCTGAAGATGCGACCAGTCCTGTTCATAAGATGCTGATTAGTCTCAATAAGCCCAAGGTAAGCTAACACACCATATCATTTCTATTCCATAACATAGCAATTCCAGTGACTTATAAGCCCATGACATGACATAAAACTCCTTACGGTCGTTCGTACTTTAGATGCATAACATTACATAAGCTCTCGACTATATCACAATTGGGCTAGTTAGAGGTACATTCATCGCAAGATGAACTAAGTACCCACACCCCACTGAGGTTTCTGGTAAACCAACGTGATAGGTAGTGAGCATTCTTGTGAATAAAATAGGCATCTCGCTTATATGCAACATTACCCGTCCCTTTCTTTTTCAGCGGATAAGAAAATGACAAGTAGAACTTAAAATAAAATTAGATGGTGTGAACAGGAATCAGCACCAATTTTACAGATATTTATATATATTTTATTTAATACATTTTTTTATTCACAGATGGCAGAGCTTACCCACTTAATAGCGGACTACAAAAACGCGATCTTACGCCCTGGAGGCACGGGGACGCCCCAGATGAACTCACTCACGCGCAATGGCAGCCACAGATCCATCCGGAAACCCACCTCCACCCTGCCCCACTCTAGCCCTTCCACTCTGCCACACACGCACCACCTTAGCCAATCCCACCACACACACCACACTACAGGACACAACACTCTAAATTCCCACGCCACAACCATGACCCTAGGTTCAGACAGAAATGCAACTCTCACACTTAGCTCACACACTTCCACATTCAACCAACAGGGGGAAGCTAGAGTTCTCTCCCACGGACAACCAGATATACTCAAATCCACCCCCGATCACCACCGGAGCGAAAAGAAGAGAACCCACACACAAGACAGTGGTGTCGCGTGATCCAGAATGTAAATGAGCTCAGACTCATTAAGCTGTGCAAGGATTGTCTCGAGTGTCAACACGACTGTTCCCAAAAGTAGTGCAATTCAATAGACAGTGTTTTGAAAGTGAAACGTTCAAAATCGGTCGTGTCGTAATGGTCCAAAGTTTCGAAAGTCATACCATTCCACCAAAACGTTTAGCGTGCGAATAACGAAAGTAATTCTAAATATACCTCATATTTTGTAGCGTAACAGTTCAGCATTTTTATATTATTGGCTTTGTAATAATAGGTTAATTACTATTATAATTTAATTTTTAAATGGTCGCTAAATTCAGTGCTTGTAAAATAGTTATAGGATGTATTGAAGGTTCTATGCCAACGCCAATTTTGTATTTTGTTTAGCAATTTATACGTATGTGCAGGGTAAATGCTATGTAGGACGCGCCCTAGTGATAAGGGATAGTTTCACCGGTGAATTTTACTACGAACAATTGTGTAATATTGTTACGAATCTCAAATTGGCCATGCATTCGATTTCAATAGTAATTTTAATAAGTTTTCAAAGAACAAATATTAAGAATAATATTCCCTAAATACATAGGAAAGCCAAATGATGAATCTCGTTCAGGATGACATTTCGAAATATACCCATCTTAACTATCACAGTACCTAATCAATATTACTCAAATAAATTAAAATTAAAAAGAAGTCCTTCGGTTCCTTATCCATCACAAGAAACATCACAATTTGTCCATTTTATACAATTATAAGGAGCATAGGGCCAAAACGGACTGATGTTATCATAAGATCTTCAACGAATCTTTCTAGAACATTCTAGTGTATTCTAGGCGTAGAGGTGATGTACAAGTACCAAAATAGGGCTATGCTGTCTTTGTTACCTGGTCACTATACCAAGAGATTACTAGTTTAGTTGCTATCGTACAATATACGTTTTTTTCTAAGTATTTATCTGAATCGTACTGAATTATTGGTACTACCGAAACTTTTTACTAAGTATAAAAAGGCGGGAACATCATGTTCTTTTTAATTGAAAATAAATTCACTTACATAAAATGTCTACGTGCTTATTAAGTATTCGAAATATGAATCGCGAATATTCGTTTTCGAAAAATAACTAAACAAATCAAAATTCGAAAGAACGTTTTTCCCGCCTTAAAGCTAATGTCTAAAAAGCTACGAATATTGAAAGCTAAATAGAGGTAGTTTTCTAAATGTAGGTAATGTCCATAGTATTCGTTTTAAGTGTAATATTTTGACCAATCGCTTTTAAATGGCCGAGTATAAAAGCAGACTGTCGGAAATGCGAATTTTCACATATTTATGATTGTAGAATGAATATTTAATTAAACAAGCTGGTTTTGAGACGGTAATAAGGACCTAGAATTCATTGGTACAACTGAAAGCCTCAAACTCAAATCATGTGCAATTTTTTATTTTGATAATTTCTTTTTAGTTATACATTATCAATAACAGTGCTGTTTACATAAATATCTATTTTTGACTTGTTCTGAATTTATTTTTATTTATATTATATTTTCGGTAGCGCATAGTTTCATTCGATTTATGAAACTTAAAAATATATCGCACCCCCCGTGGAAAAACGCAGTAAGTGGACTAGCGACATTTTTTTTTTATTGCACCATTCAATTCAGCGTACGTGAATACACCTTCTCACAAATTTTCATTAAGATATCAGTAAAAATGAAGAAATTATTACAAAAACAATGAAATTGTGCAACATTGATAAAAATATTTTTCCCCCATAATAAGAAAGTAAGTATAAATACGTGATTTTTTTTTGGTATTTTCCCATATAGTAAAGTCATAATAACACTTACTTCGATTTTACACGAAAGTTTTTTAGGATGGTCGAGTCGTAAGTAAACGTACTGACATGTTTCACGACATTATACGACACGACAGTGGTTGTACGTCTAGTTACTTCGTTATTCCACGAATGTTTTAGCGTTACTATTTGTTGTAACTCCAGCTACTTGCCTATTCTGCGAATCTTTTAGTGTAACGGTTTGGTGTAAATATAATCACGTAGTTTTTTCCAAGCAAGGTTTGATATTACTATTACGTTATTTCATTTATCTTCATTTTTCGATGATATATTTTACACTACTTATACTCTTCGTAAATATGAATACAACTCTTTTAAAGACAATAATTTGAATCATTTGTCGTGTTATTCTAATTACCTGCAAATATAGACTACTTATTAATGTCCTAAGTAAATATACTTACTTATCACTAGCGTAAATCCCTATGTTTTATTTGGTTACTGTATTTACGCCGTGCCAGCGGCGGCGGGCTGCACACTCAAAGAGAGGTATTAGAAAGATATTAGAGAGGTATTACATCTATCCACCAATTTTTCGTCAATCTCGACTTTTTATTCAACCAAAAATCGACCCTATTATTACTGTACTGTGATCGTTATTTGTAGGGTCGTATGCTGATTGTGGTTTTACCACGGTAAAACCAAGATCACCTATAGACAAAATTATTGCCGACGAAGTTTATAAAAAACGACCTTATTATTATTGCACTGTGATCGTTATTTGTAGAGTGAAAGCTGATTGTCTATTTGTGATCGTAGTTTTACCACGGTATTCCGTCAGTCAGCATACGGCCCTACAAATAACGATCGCATTGTAGTAATAATAAGGTCGATTTTTGTTAGAATAAAAAGTCATGATTGATGAATGTTGGATAGATGTAATAATTATCTCTCTATTTAATTTGTTCATGGTGGCTACTCGAAGCGTGCATATCTTTGTGTGGAAGTAAAAAACCCAAGGATTATACGTATGCTCAACTTGGACAAAATCGAAGATGGTGAGTTATTTACTTATAAATAGACTAGCTAGATTTTAGGTACCTATTACCTTACCTACTTAGTATATTACTATTTATTAGACTATTAATATTATAAATATTTTGTTTTTTAAGGTTTACACAGAAGCAGATCCTACCTACCTACCTACCCTACCTACCTACCTACCTGACGACCTACTTGACGTAAGTTGGTTTGGTTAATGCGTGATGATGATTGCACTGCTCTGTACTAATTATTAAAGTAAACTAAGCATGCCTATGTGCCTATTCGGTGCTTTTAATCTATAAACTAACTACCTATTTAAATTGGGGTGTGCCGTTTTTGTACATTCGCTATCACCTGGCATAGCACCTGGTATATGAATAAAATAAAGATATTTGAACAAAAAACTGTTACGTGATCAACTGTAGTATTTCGGCTTGGTTGTGAATTATCTACCTAGGTATATAAGTTAACTTTTGCAAAAACATCCTTGATTTTGTTGTTATTTGTGCGCTTGAGTTTGATATACATTTTATTATTAACGCATTGGTACTAACCTTCTATTTAATACCTAAATAACGATAAAATATCTAGGTTTGTGTCTAATTTTTAGGGTGATTTGGTAATGGGTCCTTTTTATTGCTTAACGTCTATTATGTACCTACCTACAAACAATGTATTTAAACCATTATGTTACAATTAACAGATTCCACTAATACTGCAACCCAATCCAGTACAACCCAGTGGAAGAATGACCAGAAATGCAAAAATATTTCAAGAAACTATGGGATATCTTCTCGTCGTAGTCAACATGAGACACATTCTCTTGAAGGTTCGTATGTACCTATCCGTATCCTACTAAAGTTCTTCTCTCGTGTGGGTTGAGACAATAATTGACTGACCTCATCAACCCTGGTATCAGGGTTACTACTGAGCCGCTATAGGTCCATGACATGCCTCATGTAACGACGACATACCTGCATACTTAATTAAGCCGCAACCGACTGCCTAACGTGCCCTCCGACGCACAGATCATCTTACTTTTGGGCAAAAAAAATAATATTAGTACCATTTCTGATTTACGACTTGGCCGGGAAGCTAAGCAGCTGAAAACGTTCCATGTTTTGTATGCCGAAATATCCTTTCAGTATTTGTATTCTAGATTGATATAGGTATTTACCTACTAACCTGGAAGCGGCGCGTGGTAAAGTTTCTCTGAAATAGTCAGTGCCTGTGTATTTATGGTATAATTATTCTGTCATTTTCCTCTTATCATAACAACCACAGATATATTTTTGATTTGCTTAATGTAGTTTTTTCTAGAGTTATCTCCTATGCAAACCAACTGGCTTTTATGGGGTTTTAGCCAAGTTGCAAACGATTAAGTACGTAAAACGACAGTGACAGACCTTATGTCAATCACATACATTTTTATCACTGACACTGTCGCTTTTCGGATACGTTGGAAAATTGGCTCATCTCTAAGCTTACTATAATAGGTATTAATGGTTGTTTTTCTTTTTAGTAATTTATTATCATACTTAATAGTTTTTTATATTTTGTCATTTGCAGGTTCTACCGAAAAGCAAAGAGGGGGTGATCGGAAAGGAGCAAAATGTTCAAGAAAACACTTAATGACTAACTGTAATAACTGAAAATGAAGGTTTTTCTAATAAAGGCAAGTGCCATACCGTATTAATATATTTTCTGATTATGCATGTATTAATTAATAAACGTTTTAAAATTAAAAGTTGGATTTTAATTACAAATATAAATAACTCCCTGAAAACTGAAAACCCATGCGGCTCAAACGGCTTTCGGCACAGCTAGTAAATAAATATTTTTTTTTTAATACAAATTAGAATAAACACTTAATTTAACACTGATTTTATTTGTTTCAATATACAGGGTGGCCCAAAAGTTCACGTTCAAAATGAAAAATTTGATGGAGGGGCTCATTAGCTACCAGAAACACCCCCGTGTATGTTCAGCGATTATTTACGGTTTAGGAGATATGACCCATTTTACACCTTTTCCTTGATTTTCTATCTTACTTCAAAAAATCATCATTTTGTCGCTATCCCTTTCTTAATAATTCTAATTTTTTCTTTCTAATTTCTAATTATTTTGCTTCATAACTATGCCTAAGTATGTGTATCGCTAAGTGAAAAAATAAAAACAATCGAATGAAAGATAAAAAAGTCATTGGAAGTTGGAAGTCAAAGTGAGAATTCGCTTAAATTGTTACAGTTGTAAGTCTTCGCCGAAGAATAATAAACACATGAGATTTTCATGAACCCTGAAAGTGTTTTTAAAAACTGCTCCATTTAATAGGCTTTTAGACACATCCAAAAAAGTACCCTTAATAGGGGCATAAAACTAAGTAATTAGCCCTCAAAGATTGCAAGACAGACAGATTTTATTTTAGCATCTTATAGTATGAATCACCAACAGTGTTTGGGGATAACTTTTTCCTTCATTACAATATGAATACCAAAAGTGACTCCAAGTTTTGTCTTCAGACTGTTGCTATGTCTACTCTGTTAGCGATTATGAGCGTGATTTTTTTTATTAAAAATGTGTCTTTGAGCACCTTTAACAACGTTAGAAAGAAGCAGCTACCTACATTGTATGAGAATGTAAATTTTTCCTTCAAATCTGTCTATCTTGCAGTCTTTGAGGTCTAATTATTTAGTTTATTGCTTCTATTAAAGGTACTTTTTTTGATGTGTCTAAAAGGCTATTAAATGGAGCAGTTTTTTAGAGATACCTACTTTCAGCGTCCATGCCAATCTCATGTGTTAATTATTCTTCGGCGAAGTTTTAACAACTGTGACAATTTTGGTCCAATTCTCACTTTGACTTCCAATAACTTTTTTTTTGTCTTTGATTTGACTGTTTTTATTTTTTTACCTAGCGGTATATATCTTTAGACATAGTTGTGAAGTAAAATAAAATAATTATTAAGAACGGGATAGCGACAAAATGATTATTTCTGATGTAAGGTAGAAAATCTAGAAAAAGGTACAAAATAGGTCATATCTCCTAAACTATAAATAATGGCTGAACATACATGGGGGTGTTTCTAGTAGCTAATGAGCCACTCTATCTAATTTTTCATTTTGAACATGAAGTTCTGGGCTACCCTGTATAATGTATGAGCATACATACTTCTACATTCTAGACTAACCCCTGCAACAAACAAGTATTTAAAGATACATACAATTATTTTGAGATATTTCCTTATTAAAAAAGCAATTTCTATAGTTACACTATCAAAGATCATTTACTTTCACGTGGAACAAATAGGTTTCTCAACTTACGCAAAACATGTTGTTAAAATTTTTCGTGTAAGAACGAAGTAACTAATACTTACAACATCAGAGTAAGATGAAATCGGAAGGTGAACAACGTTGTAGGTAAAGTTACAACTGTCAATGTTGTTTGCACTACGTAATAATAAAGCAGTATCTGTACTTACAACGGAACGTTTGATTATAGTTTCGTGGAATATCTACGCAACCGTGTTTTTTTAATTTTTTTTCAAATATACACAATTAATTAAAAATTAATAAATGTGGGTCAATCCGGGCTACTTTTTGCTATTATTTTCTCTTTGAAGGTTATTTCCAGGACTTATAACTAATTAGTAGGACAGTTTTTTTTAGCTCCTGAAAAGTTGATAAAATCAACTTACTGCGTTTTTCCACGAAGGGTGCGATATGATAGAAGTGTAAATTTAGGGTGTATATCTGGAGAGTTCGGTGTATAATTAGATTGTATAAGTGACAGAGTGTTTTTGGTACGTGTTAAAAGTATATAAATAATAAGTTTCATAACTCGAGTGATACGACGACGGTCCGCGTGGCATACTATTAGTTAAAATATATATTATTAATAATTATTAAAATGACATTTGGATTGCACTTTTTGCATAACACATACCTGTTGATATAATCATGTACAGATTATGAATATTTTACATTAGAACCGACGAATTTTCTTTAGTTTAAGCTTTTTTTTAATAATTTGTATAGTGAATTGATTATAATTTATTCTGTAAGTATTTATTAATTATGTTTCGGAATTGGTTGTTGTATAAATTAATTTGATTATGGAAATATTTTTGTCGGATTGCTTTTGTTTTTTTTTTTGTTGAGGCCTAACTAAAAGACTAATTTTTGCTAGGGCCTAAAATTCTATAATTTGTGATTTACTTAATTTTTGTTTGACGATGCGTAAATAAACGTGTATTACAGAAAAAATATGTTTTATTTATCTAAGTACCTACATAGGTATATAACTGTAAAAATAGTACAAAATCTATAGGGAAATAAAAAAAACCCCCGCTAATGCACGTTTAACTGCTGGCTCAAACAAAATAGTGGAAATAATTATAGTAACATTACACGGTACTTGAACAAAATTATACCTAGAAATAACAACATAACGACATGTAATAAACAGTTGCCGGTATACGATTTGGCACACGAGCACTTGGCGCAAATACTTCACGAACTCTGTAGCTCTTACAAGGTTTTTGCTTAAGATACTACTACTTCTTTATTAGAATACCATCTCGTCGTATTTGACTGCTAGAGCTTTCAGTATTGACTCTGTATCGTAGGGAATATCTATAAAAAACATGCAATATTAGTTAATGTTCAGGTTCTGAATATTATAAAAATCGTATTTACTTGGTATCGGATTAAATAATTATTATAATACTAAGTATATTGTACTTGCCTATGTTAATCCATTCGGTGGCATCGTAACCAGAGTCCCTTCTCGATTCGTTAATGCATTCTCGTAAAGCGTGGGTTATACCGTGAGCAGTGCATACTCCCATTTCACCAACAGCTTGAAGCAATAAAATATTCACGTTTTATAAATAAGCTTATCAACTAATAAGTAAGTTATCATATACATTAGACAGGATGCGATCCCCAAGGCGATTTCAACGATATGCCTGGGAATCGTCCCAATGACGAAAAATTCTCATTGATCCTGATATGGATGATAAGTAGAATGGATGTTATCGGATATCTAAATAAATTGTTAAGGAACTTAACATGAAGTTTAATAATAAAAACTTTAATTTGTTTCTAGAACACAAACGTACCTTTTGAGCCAAGGACTCCCTTAACATTCTTGGAATTGTAGAGCAGTTTGACTCTGAAGTCAGCAGGAATGTCTAGAGCTAAAGGTACGTGGTAATTGAGAGAACGGTTCGTCAGGAGTTTGCCTGTTCCCTTATCGTACACCAGCTTCTCAGACGTGAAGTAACCCAGACCTTGCACGTAGCCACCTTCGACCTGAAACACCAAACATGAAATTAATGATATAGCTGAGTATTGTGTGAGAATATCAAATTTCCTTTTGTTTTGTTTTCCGAAGGTTAAGCAACGGGAATAGGTAAGTAGGAACTATTATTTACAAACCTGGCCAATATCGATATTAGGGTTAGCACTCAACCCGACGTCTTCCAAGATATCGACCCTCACAATCTCATATCTTCCGACTAAGCAGTCCAGCTCGACTTCCAATATAGCCACGGCAAATGCACTGTAGTTGGATAAGTCTTCTTCTTTATCTGTCATCATATAAATCGCTGTTAGATCTACTTCTTCCTCCCCTGCTTTCTGGATGATTTCCAGCCACGTTGGGTCTGTCAGCTTCTGCTTGATAGGTTCCAGTCTTTCCTTCAACATCGCGCAAGCCTTAATTATTGAATAGCAGACACTCTCACTTACAATGCTAGACCCTGAGAAGACATTATTAGCTGCCGTAAAAGAGTGATGTGGCAGAACTGATACTGTATCTAATGGAATCCCCAATTCGTAAGCGCAGACTTGAGCTACTTTTGTATTAACTCCTTGTCCCATCTCTACACCTCCAGTGGTAACTGTGACTGTGCCATCTCCTCTGTAAATTGAGACCATGGCACTATAATTTCCGTAGAACTGAACAGGGAAACTCATGACGCTGATTTTGATAGCTTTTTTTATCCAACGATTCGCTCGATTGAACTGTTTGATCTCTTGTTCCCGTTTGACGTAATCACAGTCCTTCTTTAATTCTTCAATGAGTTTAGGTAGGTCGTTATCATCAGTCCTCATATTGGCTATTCTAACTTCAGTCGGATCTTTTTGGACAGCAAAAGCGATGTGTTCCATAATGTGTTCGATACTGGCCATACCTTCGGATGTGCCTGGAAGGGCGATTAGAAGAACATCAAGTAGGTTTCAGCAATATCAAGCTAAATGAGTTTGAAAGTTTTTGAAAGGTTTCTAATTTTTCTGTGAAACCGTTTTGAAAAGTTGAGTTTGAAAATTTAAGTAGGTTATAGGTTAATGGATGATAATTTTCTTAAACTTTGAATTAAATAATAGTAGGTACCTGGGGCTCTAGCAAAACTGTTAGAAGGCAGGTCAGTAAGCACAGACGCAGTCTTCAAGCTGAAGTAGTCAGTGTTGTAACAGTTGGGGAAGCCTCCGACTGTGAAGTCCAGAATGTTTTCGTTGTGTGAACAACCGTCGTCTTCTATAATAGTAGCGTTTAAGTACTGGATCTTGCCATTATCGTCTACACCCACCTGAAGAATTTCATTTTTAATTCGATAGATACCGTCGATTAAACAATGACTTGTGTTGTGACAAGATGAACCTACAGGTAATGGTCAATGTATAAAAAAGGTGATTGATCGTCAGGCTGGTTAGTGATAAGATAACCTGTCACTATAACTATTTATCATAATCTAAATCCTAGAACATAATTATTATGGCTGGCTGCAAATATTTCCTTCTTTCAATTTCAGAGACCTTACGACTAACCTCATAATCGCATTGAGCGGGAAGTCTTCTGCCAGCTATGGTCAAATTCGTCTGTAATGGCAGAATGAAACGACAGGGCTTATTCAACTTGGAAGCTATCAAGGCGCAAGCCGTGGCCGCTTGCACGTTTCGGCTGATTTTGCCGCCAAAACCGCCACCGACTCGGCGAACTTTTACAACAACCCTGAAAATAATAAAATTTAAACTATTAAATTCATAATTTGTTGACTTGGCAAATCCAAAATGCTCTAGAAAACCTTATCTATCTATATCTACTTATATTATATTAATATTGTTCGTCACTTTAACTTACATATCTACATACAGTTTTTACTATTATGATCCGTATTTCTCTAAAAAGGGTTTAGAATAAAAAAAAACTAATTAGCCCGATCTAGTCACTAGTAATTTCTAGTGGATAATATGAAAAGTCCAACGTATTTTTTTTTGTTAAACTACCGTCACTTGCAATTTGATGCTCAGTTCATTATCGGACGCGATAGAGGACAGACGTGTTGTCTTCTGGTCGGGCTACGTTCTTTTTTCGGTGTAAACAATTTATACCTTCGACGGTCATCTTGTGCTCATTGATGTGACAGTGCTAATATGAACTTTGTGGCTGTGATAATTAAAGAACGCTGGAAAACCTATTGTGGCGTAAGACGCTTCCAATTTACCTCATCCAGCGTGCCGTGCGTGACTGGAACTGATATGCTTTCCAGGTGGATTACAGCTGCTAAAGGTAAGTGCAGTTTTTTTATATTCATTGGTTATAACAGTGATAACCCATTATGGTAAAAGCGGATGTAAAATATCATTTTACTATTCTATTTATAATTCATATATACCTATATAGTTTCCCACACACCTAAGCAAATGAAATAATTATACTTATTATCAGCGATTAAACAAATGTTGTAAAGATTACGCACATTAAAACTTTCTCAAACTTAACTTTCTACCGCTACCCAACGTAAAGTTGTATTTTGTTGATTAATGATTATCCTAATGACCGTTGAAGTGTAATATTTTACTTACTTGCTTTCATTGATTCCCAAACACTGCGCAATCGCAATTTGAGTTAGGTCCATCCACTGTGTCGCGTCGTATACTTCCAATCCTTGATCTACTGGTACAACAACCGAAGATATCGGTTCCATATAATAATGATACTGTGCGCCAATCTCGTACACACCTTTGATGACCTTTTTAACGCTTTCTCCTTGACCTTTAGGTTTGATACTAGCTTCGCTTGGTGCGTATCTTTTGTCGTCTTTCTTGGCTTCGTCAATAGTCAGGACTGGTGCAGTATTGCTGACGTTTTTATAAGTAACTTTGACTTTCTTGGCTACACTAGCTGCCAGCTCTTCAGTTTGAGCTACTACGATTGCGACAGGTTGACCGTAAAATTTTACTTTATTATTAGCAAGAATTTCTTCGTCTTCAGTTTGTAGCTGTATGCCTGGCAAGGTGAACGAGTTCTTGCCAGGAATGTCTTTCGCTGTTAAGATTGCTTCGACACCTTCAATGTCCTGTGAATGTTGGGTCCTCTTTGTTATCCATCACCTCTTATGAAAGTAAAATTGCATAATCTGGGGGGGGGGGGGGGTTAAAAGGGCCACATTGAAGCAATTCATCTAAAAAAGCAATATTGAAATTTGAGATTTGCGCATATAAAAGTAGGTAAGTGCGCAATGCAAACAAATGTCAAATAGCAATAGTATTGCTTTTTTAATGAATTGCTTCGATGCGACCTTTTTAACTCTCCTGGAATATTTTATCTACCTACATTACATGATTGTGTAATGGTGTGAGTAGGTAGTAGTGAGTAGTGAGTATTTACACTAAATTATACATTCGGAAGCAAAACAAAAGAAGAGACGGTCGTAATTTTTTCATGCTAACATTGGTATTGCATGCGTATTGGAAATAAAACGATACCACAATGCAGATGTTATTACAGCCGGGGAAAACATATTAAATTTTTACGACGTTATTGGTAACATTTGACTAGGTGTGGTAGGTTATATTCATGAATAAAAAGTGGAATAACCTCGAAAAATTTACTCAAACTGTAACAACAATTAACATGCGTCATTCGAATAACACCTGTTAACAACGCGACAACCACGGAATAGAAGAAAAGAGGATGGAAGGGTCCTATCGCGCATTTTGTATGAGAACCGCTGTCGCCGGTTCAACCCCGCTCTCTTTTACTACTACTCCTGAAAACAGATAACTCTGATAGCTCTGCTTCTTTAATTCCATAGCCACATTACCGGCAATGTTTATTTTATGTAATATGCTGCAATTTTATCATTACTTTTAGTTTTTTTTTTTGATAAATAACTGACCATACTAAGGTTTTTTGCTGTAAGGTTTTTTGATAAGGAGGGATCTCCTTGCATGATAGTCGAGATTTGATTTTTTGCCCTGCAGGGTACAATGTACAAGACGACCTTTTAATATACCGTCGCGGAGCGCCATGTGTCGTAAAGTTTGCGGAGAAATGGCGTGCATACGTAAAAGTTTTAGATACCTTTCCAAAACGTCAAAAGAAGAGACTTCTCTATTATTATTTAACTTATTTTCCGGCAGAGAATAATGCACATTGCGCATCATAATATATTTTTTATTTATAAGATGAAATTGCATTTAGAATCACAAGTCATCTTTTACTATTAATGCACAAGACGGCTTTTAATGCACTATTGGTCAGCAAAAATTTAGTTTCGATCGCCATCGACTCGCAAAGAAGAAGAATGCACTATAGCGGAGCTCCGTAGGTCGTAAAGTTTGCGGACGAGTGGAGTGCTAAGTTGAAGTATGAACTAGTTCATCATACTTGTATGTCGCGCATTTTACGCTCAATTCCCAACGCCTTTCTTCTACTCCGTGGCAACAACAATGCGAGGATCTTTTCCAATAAGATTGGCTATATAAGCCACATGCGAGCACATGAACGTCGTAGTTGAAGCAGTCGCCGTAGCCGAAATCGGCTGGATCGCATCATCATCATCATCAATAACTAAAAAATAAAATTTGATAAACTGGACTGACCTATACCTACTCTAGTTTTTGAAACGTAAACTCAACGTAGGTATGTAGTTGTAGAAACTTACCAAGACATCCGTATAGACTTTATCAACCTCCCCAGAATGTATAGTTGATGGTACAAAAGCACCAAATACTTCATGGGGTAGAGGCGGTATATCGTTAGCAAACTGCGCTTCACCAGCGCTTTGTATCATGGCTTCATACTTAGGAACTGGCTCGTTCAGAGGGTACAGTGTCTTATCAGTCTGAAAGTCCTGGTAACCCTTGGAGACAGGGCGCTTCAGGAGTTGTCCACCAGATCTGTTTCGTGAAGATGGTACGCCTGACGGGCTGATACTTAAGACAAACTAAAATATTGGACAAAAATGATGGTTTTTAAACGTTACTTACGTAAAAAACATTAAATAATAATTATGTTTACTTTTTTAAATACATAATTAATTCCGATATTATAATATCAAACATTACATAACATTATTACATTATTTATTATGAATAAAGAATTGAATTGAATTGAACATCACGCCTGTATCCCCGAAGGGCTAGGCAGAGGTATAAATCATAAATACCCACACCCCGCCAGCTATATTTGAAGTCCCATGTGATGGGGGCAAGGCTTTGCCATTAACCGGGCACCAATCCTGGAAACTACGTGATATCTTTAGTTATTAAATAAGTGTCTCTTCTATTTCTATCATGTGGGTTGTGAGGTGGAGTACCAACCTCATCAACCCTGGTGTCAGGGTTACTATTAAGCCGCCGAAGGCTCCTGACATGGCTCACGTAACGACTACTTACTTACATCAGTAAGTAGTAACCGGGACCAACGGCTTAACATGCCTTCGGAAGCACGGATCTTCTTACTTTCGGACAATTAGGTGGTCAGTTTGTAATGTCCTAACCAAACTAGGGACGACAAAGTATTTTTTGTGATAGGAATCGAACCAAGGACCTCCGGATCGTGAGCCCAACGCTCAACCACTGGACCGCAAAGGTCGTTTTAAATAAGTGTATATCATCCAAACATGAATGTCTACTCATAAAGTAAAATTCAGTGGTTTAGGGCCCGAACCGGGAATCGTACCCGTAACACTACGATGTACCCAAGTCATAAATAAATATTATCATACATAAGTAATACAAAATGTATATTGTTGTCAATATCACTTTTAGATAACTATGTTGTTCATAGATACTTAGGAAGTATTTACTAATTTGTATTGTAAGTACAATAATAAAGAAAGACCTATTGATAGCAATAGGTATACATACTATTTACTATATATAGATTTCTTTTACCTTGTAAAATAGTCCAATAGCTATTTTGAGCCGGCAATCTGGATTTGGTTCAGGAGGATTTTCGCTCGGTACTATTTCTTCCTTCAGAATCTTTATAGCGCATTGCAAAGTATCAGCAGTGAATAAATCCTTTCCTTTTAAGTATTTTTCTGTTTTAATAGCGTGGTTGAAATCAGCTGATATATTCCCGAAGACAATAGTTATTTCGTCTACAATTCTTCCGTTCAATTTAAGTACAAACGCTGCATTGACGAGAGCCAGGGAATTTTGATGGCGCGGCATAATCTGAAAATAATTCGATGCAAATCATTCAATTCAATATACATATGAGGCGTAGGTACCTACTTATTTTACACGTAGATTATTTAACAAGTTCTGCTAAAAGTATGCTCGGAATTTATATTGGGTAGTGAGTGGTAGGAGACAAAGATGAATAAAACTGAGAGCTTTGTGAAAAAGCATTCACTTTTACAAACATTTGAGAAAGGGATGCTTAGATGGTTCGGACATGTAGAGAGAATAAATGAAAGTAGACTTATGAAATAGATTTATTATGCGAGTGTGAGTGATAGTGTCGAAAGAGGCCTAGGCGTACAGTCATGAGCAATATAATGTACCCACTTTAGGACTCTGTCGCACTAATATATTTGACATTTAGTGAGACTTACAGTTCAATTTGTCAAAAAAAATAATGTGACGTGGTACCAAAGTGTATACATATTAATTCTCGTGACCGTACATACCGTGGTCAAACTCAGTATATTTTAAAGAAAACCAAATCAAGAGTAGGTACTTACTCTAAACCGACGATCAAGCGACGATGAGAGTGGAAGAAGCGAAAATAGTGTGTCAGGATCGTGTAGTAAATGGACTTACTACCTCAACTGTATGAGCACCTTAACTCACCTTATAAGTCCTGAGTGTGTGTGAAGTGCTCATTGGTGGTAATTCTATATTCACCATCAGAGCTCCAACCATATCGTACTTTAGAAATTCGAGCATTGTCAAAGTATTCCTATTACCATTTTTACGACCTAGAATGAATAAAAGTTGGTGTACTCAGTATTTAATACCACTTTGAATTTGTGCGTCAATAAGAAAGAAAGAAAGAAAGAAACATTTATTATTTAGGACACCACAGACACGGATTACATATATATACATTATAATGACATCACATCAGAACAATACAGGGTGTTAGTGACATCGTAACGAAAACTTTGAGGGATGATTCAAACCATGATTCTGAATTGATATCAAGTAGAATTTTACGTCGCAAAAGTATGGTACTTATAAAAAAAAAACACTAAAATTTTCATGAATTTTCCGACAGGATAATCCACTTGATATGTCAACTCAGGATCATGGTCTGAATTTTCCCAAAGAAATTTCCCATAAATATGTATGACACGTGTTTTCACTTTGCTAAACTGCGAAATTCATATTAGGTAGGTATTTTAATTGGTTGAAAAATTGTTACACTCACGAATTGTAACATCGGCGCCAATAGCGGTTAGAAGCAGAAATACGTCGGATTGGTAATCCGGCATCGCATGTTTGACCATCAGATTACCGGCTAAAGAACCAATCTGTAAACGAAATAATAGGCATTCTTATAGCGTTCATGCAGAAGCGTTCGCATAGCACGCGAATTTAATTGAAGTGCTGTATAATGCTCTGTGCAAACGCCTACCATTAACTCTTTTTCTTGACGTGACTTGTTGTAGATTTAGGCGACTTAGATGTAGACGTGAATTGCTTGTAGGGTACTTTAAGCCGTTGGTCCCGGCTATTAGCCGTAAAAACAACTCCACCAACCCGCATTGGAGCAGCGTGGTGGAGTATGCTCCATACCCCATCCGGTTGATTCAGGGGAGGCCTGTGCCCAGCAGTGGGACATATATAGGCTGTTTATGTTATGTATGTTGTCTCAATTTTTTATTCGTATTGAAATTTATTGCAAGAAATCGAGGGTTTGTTGAAGAGAAACACATCAGAATGTATTTTTTCAAAAAGTTGATTAGGGTGGTTTTTATTATAAGTTGGCGATACGATAATAAAATAATAGGACGCAAGGCAAGAGGGAAACCACTGCTCTATTTTCCCTAAAAAAAGTAGCATGGAAATGCTGCACCGACAAGAGCGTGGCTCTTAAATTGATGATGATGATGGCGATACGATATAACTCTACAGGACTTTCCATGTCTCTTACCTTTCTCACAGGCATATGGGCAACAAGATCTAGATGTTTAGCAACCTCGGCCAAATATCCAAACTCGTCACTCCTTGATTTTGCAGTGTCTTTGAACAAGGTTATACAATCTTCCAAGGACATATTAGCTCCTATAACAAGGTTCTGGTCGAACTTATACAGTTTCAGTGACGTCACTTCACTAATATCTATCAAAACGCGCGGATATTCGAAGTTTTCATAAACACCTGAAAAAATATAATAGTAACTAGTAAGTACGTTTGTATATTACTGTTATTTGCTTACCAATGTTTTGAAGCAGGCTGTTTAAATACGCGCATTTATAAAACTTCACTTGTACCTATGCAAATTAACAAAATGAGCCAAATGTTTTGGTATAAATACATTATTAACATATATTAAAACAAAAGACAACTCAATATTCGAATAAAATATTAAATATAAGTAAGACACTTTTACGCTTTTCAGCTAATTACAACTAACTACTACAGTAAGATGAGGAGCTCGGTGGCGCAGCGGCAAACGCGCTCGGTCTGTGATTGTTGAAGTTAAGCAACTTTCGCAAAGGCCGGTCATAGGATGGGTGACCACATAAAAAAGTTTTCATCTCGAGCTCCTCCGTGCTTCGGAAGGCACGTTAATCCGTTGGTCCCGGCTGCATTAGCAGTCGTTAATAACCACCAATCCGGTCCTGGGCCCGCGTGGTGGTTCAAGGCCCGATCTCCCTATCCATCCATAGGGAAGGCCCGTGCCCCAGCAGTGGGGACGTTAATAAGCTGGCGATGATGATGACTACAGAAAAGGGTTTTATTGTAGGTTTGCTTCAGATGGCATGAATAACTTGGATGGATGAATAAACGGGGAATAGAGAGAACTCTCACCTAGACAACAGGCCTGTGGGTGCCCAGTTGGGTTATAGAAAAGGGGCTAAAAATATTTGGTATTTTCAACGTCGTTGAATTTTAATTAGGTACGAAATAGAGTAGCGTGATTATAATAGCGTAGTTTCCAATTAGTGAAATCGCTTACTCTTTACCAATCGTCAAAACGTGAAATTACTATGGAATTTATATGAAGCAACCTGTGACGTCATAGAAAAACGTGACAAAATGTCGCTTTTATTATTAAATTTTTCTTTATTAAAATTCATGAATAAGTTATGTTTTTTGTCATCTTTAGATCTGTCTTTGTTTAGTAATCAGAATTTCATAATTTATTTTTGACCTAGAAAACTATACCCAATTGTGTTTTGAACTGCACAGACAAATGACAGACGCGACGCAGATTAATTTCTTAAGTAATTTCTCGCTGTACTTACCTTTAGCAGTATTCCCGTCGACAAACATATACGAATCTTCACCATACTTGTCCAGGATATCAAAAATCTCTTCCTCATCATAAACCTTATAGAACATTGTCTTTCCAAAATTTAGTGCTATAGTTTTTTCTACTTTCATCTTCACATCACTAATGACACACCAGTCGTCTTCAATGCTTTTTGTTGAGCATTTTCTTTGGCAGTTTTTCTTGGTCTTAGTGCAAACAGTGAGGTCTTCCAGGTCTTGGATTTTCTGACAAAGATGCGGACTCGCGTCCACTGCATATGATTTTACAGTGTCCATGATTGGTCTGAAGCCTGTGCACCTGCAGGTGTTGCAGGCGAAAGCCTTTTCCATTTCTTCCATCGTCAGATGCTTGTCTTTCAAGCTGGAAACGAACACATTTTTAGGATTTTCGTCATCACTTTGATCATCATGTCTCTTGAACTTCATTTCCATCGAAAGTTACTACCGTATCAAACAGAGGGTCTAAAAAGGCTACATGAATGTTTGAATGCGGCGTTTATAAACTCTGAGTTTTAGGTATATTTGTAAAGAAATGCTTTGGGTTTTCCAAGTTTATAGAGGTACTCGTATATAATCTACCTTTATGACATTCAGCGAATTCTGAGCTATCTGCAGATACATTCTATTCGATACGTATATATAGACTACAATTCAGAATTGAAATTTTCGGGTTCTAAGGCACTAAATTCGACTTTTTGACTTTGAATTCATATTTGGAACATAGATCTATAAATTGTTATCACGAGTTTTGCCTGTAGCGTAATGCTATATTATGTTCGAATTTCAAAGAACAAGAATAAAATTAATTTATTGCCAGTAACAGTTTCAATTTTTTTTAAGAACTTATTAGGTATATTATGAATACGGGCAAAAGGAAATGGCTCAGCTTGTGCTGTGATGGAGCTATGCTATAAGGCACCACCCGCGCTGGTCACCTGTCAGGCGAATAAGGATACAATACGCTATAAAACCTACAACAACTCCAGATTTGCACGGGATTTGACTCCGCAGCTCTTTCCAAGTTGGGATGAGCAGTCTTGTCAATGCGTTTTTTTTACCTGTAACGTCAGTATGCGGTCTAACCTGTTCAAATGCATGACCCATCCGGGCGTGCAGTAGCCACACTGCGTCGCGTTGAAAACTGCCACTCTCTTCTGGATCTCATCATAGCCGTCCAGCCGGTTGCCGACTCCCTCGATAGTGGTGATTTCCCAATCATTGCAAGAGAACACTAATACTAGACACTGGAAGAATTGGAAATATTTTCAATCGGATGGGAAATATCTTCACCAACTTACACAGGGGCAATGTGGTGGAGTACCGCCTCCGTTTGATATGGGGGGGGGGGGGGGTGTGACGTACTGTGATTGAGTTAATTGAGGAGATGCCTGTGTCCAGGTCTAGTAATGGGACGTATATCAGACTGGTATATAATATTGTGGACAGAGAGTTTTACGTAGATAGTGGCCTCGATTCCTGCAGCCACCTCCTAATTTTATTTTAAATTACACCTGTCATTTTCTTATCCGACGAAAAGGTAAAGGACGGATGATTGTCAATTTTAAAATGAATGAGGAAATTAATGACCAACCCGGGTGACTAAAATAGGCATTGCGCTGATGTAACTCGTTGGGCGTGTGCTGGCGACTTAATTCAGTTTGGTTATTAGCCAATGTAAAATTTTTAGAGTGTTGTTTTTCTGTCTAAAATTGACGTGTGTTCCATAAATTTTATGCCTGTCGATTACCCGTCCCTTTCTTTTTCGGCGGATAAGAAATTGACAGGTATAACTTAATATTAAATTAGACGGTGTGTATTGGAATCAGCACCAGATTCTTCATCTTTTCCTCACCTGAACGAGATCGTTATAAGCGATAAGGCTGCCAATTCCCAATAAGTAGATAAGCCTCTTTATACCTATTTATTAGGTGCAAGGTGCAATCCGCCCACCACTGCCCTATTTTTCCCTAAAAAAGTAGCATGGGAATGCTACACCGACAAGAGTGTGGCTCTTAAATTGATGATGAAGGTGAAATCAATTATAGTTTGGCGGCGAGGGTGTGCTGCCGTCAAAGGATGTTTTCGGGGTATCGAACAGAGCATAGTACCCCGCTAGCCACAAGTTGGTAGTGTGACTAGGGATCGACGATCCAATAGTGTTGTGTTGGAAGTTGTATATATGCGTCTTGCTGTGTAAACTTCGATACCGCGTTTCACGACCGCTTGAAGACTGCATTATTGAATGTGGCGCCATCTGTTGCATGTGAGCGGAACTAGGTGGCCAACTAGTTGGGTCCGCTACAATAGTGTAGGTACCTATATTTGGTAACCAGATAAATAATTACTCACGTTATTTTACGATACACACACGCACACACACACACACAAACGATACGTAGGTCTAACAGAAAGCCTGGTGAGGTGCAGTAGGTACTTAGTTCATCTTGAGATAAATGTACCTCTGATTACCCTCTTGGGATATAGTCTTGAACTTCATCACTAGAGCCACGCACTTATCGGTGTAACATTCTCCATGCTACTTTTTTAGAGAAAAATAGGGCAGCGGTTTTCCTCTAGCCTTCCGCCCCGCAGTACTCAGTCTGACGAGAGTGGAATGGCGCCCAGAGTAGTCTATTTCAAAGCCGTACTAGGTCTCCTGTCTTCCGCCAGGAGAATAGTACTTGTGTGAATAGTACTGACAGTTACGGCTGCCCTCTGTCAGGTTCCAGGTTACAATTCCTGTGACCTGCCCCTTCCGTCCTGCATCATTGCCGTACCGAGTTCGAGGCTTGAGTTTATGTTATGTTATGTGAAAAACTCACGGAATTGACAGAGAAAGTCTCGATCTTCCCGCTGGGTTGTCGGCGCGCGCGCACCATCACGACGCATGCGCCGCAGCCGCCTTCATGGCACATCGCCTTGGTGCCGGGCAGCGCGAGAGTGTAACGTATATAGGCATTCAGTGACGTCTCTCGAGCTAGTGTTGTTGTCACTGGAATAAAAACGTGATGAAAAGTAGAGCATAAGTACCTTACTACTTCTTCTACTCTCGTGTGGGTTGTGAGGTGGATTACCAACCTCATCAACCCTGGTGTCAGTGTTATTATTTAGCCACCAAAGGCCCCTGACATGACTCATGTAACGACTATTTACTTACATGTGTTAGTAGTAACCGGGACCAACGGCTTAACGTGCCTTCCGAAGCATGGATCATCTTACTTTCGGACAATCAGGTGATCAACCTGTAATGTCCTAGCCAAACTAGGGATCACGAAGTATTTTTTTTGATATTTCCCCACCGGGATTCGAACCCGGGACCTCCGGATCGTGAGCCTAACGCTCAACCACTGGACCACGGAGGCCGTACCTTAGTACTGTGATGTGTATTATTTGAATTTTGTATTTCGAATTCGTTTAGAAGACGTCGGTTGTTTTTCGGCGGATTGAGGCACAAAGGGAGTTTTGGGGCCAATGACAGTCGAGACTGGGTCACACATTTGGGCTATTTTTCGTCTTCGCAAGTCCGTCAGACTTTCGGCAGACGTTTGCTCTTTTTGTCATTATAATCGAAGCAATTTCTGTTCATTAAAAGTTTACTGCAATTTACTTTGTACCTTATATTTAATTCCTAAAGCCGATTCGTATACGTATACGTACACCTATACTTATCGCCTTATGACAGTACCCTGTAGGTACTACTAACTGAGGGGAGTCGATGCAATTACTTCTATACGGGATTAGGAGCGAATAAAAATCAAACGACGTGTTAAGCAGTTTATATTCTCAGACAAGTCTAAAAATCGACAAAGGTTAATTGTCATTCCCACGAGATTTATTGTTGGTTTGCCTTAGGTGACATTAACTACTTGGCTGGAGAAAAGGACAGACAACAGGCCTGAGGGTGCCCAGTTCGGTGCATGGATGCATGTAATATGACGGGTAGACTGACGGATTGTACTTATTATTACTAAGTATCATCATCATCAGCCCATTAACCACTGCTGGGGCACGGGCCTTCCCTATGGATGGATAGGGAGATCGGGCCTTAAACCACCACGCGGGCCCAGTGCGGATTGGTGGTTATTAACGACTGCTAATGCAGCCGGGACCAACGGCTTAACGTGCCTTCCGAAGCACGGAGGAGCTCGAGATGAAAACTTTTTTTTTGTGGTCACCCATCCTATGACCGGCCTCTGCGAAAGTTGCTTTACTTCAACAATCGCAGACCGAGCGCGTTTACCGCTGCGCCACCGAGCTCCTCAACTATTACTAAGTATACATCTCATCATTTCCCTAGCATTATCTCGTTTGTCACAGGGTCCGCCTACCTAACCTGAAGATTTGACAGGTCCGGTTTTTAACAGAAGCTGAAGCTGAAGCAGACAGCTTGTCTGCTTCCAACCCGCGAAGGGAAAACCAGCCCAATACAGGTTAGGTCACATACCTCCGAAAATGCATTTCTCGGGAATGTGATAATCATTTATGATACAAACATTAATTCAAAAACAAATTAAGGTTGTTGCCTGCGCTGGATTCGAACCTGCAACCTCAAAGTGAGAGGCAATAGCGTTCTATGAACTGAGCTACCACGGCTCACTAACGCGGCTCATCGCTTACTAATAATAGTTCAGCAGAGTCTCAAACCATAACATGGAATGCGTCACCATAAATATGTACTTATTTTGTAGTGTAGTAAAATTACTTATTTGGTGTTCAATTTATACACACGGTTAATAATAACCATCGATGTGAACAGAGGTGTTTAAGTACTTTGTCGTGAAGGAAGACGATTTACGTCAGAAAACCTTCAAAGGCTTGTGTACTTCATACAAATATTTCCAATAAATGGGTAGTTTCCTAGGTTAAAAATAAATTATGAAATTCTGATTACTAAATAAAAACAGGGGGGTTAAAATGGCCCCATCGAAGCAGTTTGACTGTTGTTTGCATTGCGCACTTACTTTTATAAGCGCAAATGTCAAATTGCAATATTGCCTTTTAAGATTAATTGCTTCGATGTGGCCATTTTAACCCCCCAGATCTAAGGTGACACAAAACGTTTTCTTTTCTCTATTTAACTTATTTATGAATTTTATAAAAGCAAAATGTAATAATAAGTGCGACATTTTATCACTTTTTTCTATGACATCACAGGTTGCTTTTTCATACACATAGTAATTTCGGGATTTGACGTTTAGTAAAAGTAACTGATTTGACTAGTTAGAAACTACCCTATTGTCTGTCTTCTTTTTTTAAATAATCGTGATAAGTAAGTACGTAATAAGGCTTTTTGGCGGGAAACGGGAACGGGATAGTTGCTTTCTTCATTGAATAATCTAAATAATTAATACGAAGTGGTGTTTTGTGGTTAATGATCGCATTAAGTTAGTCGGAAGAAATTCGCGAGTGTTATTATATAGGAGTATTCAATAAACAAAGTGTATCTGCCTATTTTCGCTTCGTGCCGGGAAGCCGCTTCATAACTCGAAAGTTTATGCGGACTTTTGAGTTAATTCGTTTGGGGTTCGGAGTAGGAGTCTACTCTGAGGGTGGGGGCTTAGGTTTCATCATCATCATCTTTCATCATTTCATCAATCATCAAGAAAAAAAATACGTAAGACATGGCTGTATGGGCATAGTTCCCTTTGCCTTACCCTTCGGGGAAAACCAAAACAAAAAAAAAGTACGTAATAAATGTCTTTGAAATAAATAGTTCTATATCAATAAAGAGGCGTCACAAGCAATGACATAAAATTGTAACTTTGTAAAAAAAGTTATTAAGTACTTACCTAGAAGGTTAGTGATTATTTAGAAGATTATGAATGCGTGGGATTAACTATCTGGGAACTGATATTAGGCAGCCAAATTACTAAATTGTATAACAATATTTTATGTTTATTTAAAGAACATCTAAGGCCCTGTGCTAAGGTTTTTCTTGCAGTTTCTTTTCCCCGGCTATACATGCTGTGAGAAGCTGTAGTAATTTTAGACGGATGAGACGTTCGTTATGTCAAAAAATGTCGATTCAAAATGCAACTAAGTATGTTGCTTACTGAATTATTGAATTTGAATATAAAGGCTTCCTACACATTTTCGGGGTATTAGAATCTCTTTTCATACTGACTTAGCTAGATTACCTAACATAGCTCCTTAATTATTAGGACTAGTTTCTACTAGTCTTAGCACCGTATTATTCCTTATTGTACGGCACCGTGGAGCAATAAGAGTGCTGGAAATACCTTTTGAGGTATTTGAATTTAGATTAGTCCACCAGAAAGTCAGCAGGGTCCGACGAAATTGAAAACTAGAGGCACCACTGGGACCGGATTTTGATTAGGTACACTGCACTGCAGTAAAAACCTACTAACATAGTAAATGCCGCCATATAAAATAGGTACCTACATCCATGACAACTTAGTCAAATGAGATACTTTTTACGAAAGGTACCTTCTTATATCATACATAAACTCACGCCCGTATTCCCCGAAGGGGTGGGCAGAACTACAAATAATCAAGAAACTATTTGCAGCCACTTTTGATAACTCCTAAGGTGGATAATGATAAACCGTACGATGATAGGGGATCGGCCTATCGCTCTTACAGATGATCCATCATGTTCGACAGAACTCTGTCCCTTTGTCGCCTTTTACGACATGCACGGGAAGATAGGCACTTATAAGTTATTACATATTGTCATAAAACGGGCAAAGGAAACGGTAAAGTGGCCGGTTTAAAGTAAATTATAATAATAACCCGGTTGGAGGCCTCAGCTCACATCATACTTAACCAATCATAAACAAGGCATTTGCCTAAGTACGAAAAGTTGAGAGACTACGAATAATGAAAACGCAAAGTTACAAGTTGATTATACAACTAATATAAATATAATAACAATAAAATACACCATAATACCTACTACAATTTGGAGCAACCTTGATTTTATTCAAAAAGTAATTATTTTACACTGAAGTGCTTGTTATAGAGCGGTATTTCGAATCAAATGTGTCCTGAATTTGAACACTCCTATATCCTCCATAGAATTACAAGCAGTAGGAATTTAGTTTTTTTTAGAGAATTTAATCGTTATAATACTTAATCGTTATGTTTTGTAAGGATTATCAGATAAATATTTTTTTCTACTCCTCTACTTTAATCTGGCATTTAAATAACCAAAAAGTCTAATATAAGTACATACATAATTAAACTCTTTGAAAAAGTGTACGCTCTATGGCCTATAAAAGCATTGTTTACAAAGTGTAACTGTACTATAATGTCGCCAAAAAAGCATTGTTGTTGTTTTTTTTTTTTTTGACCTGGAAACTGGCACCTTTACTTTGTTTGGTGCCATAGATATACTATAAAAAAAAAGTATACATTTGCCGCCATTTTCCCGCGCGTTGGAAAATAAATTGGAAAATTTTTGTGTTTCGTTTAAAATTACGTCGTCGTAGAAAAAGTATTGTATGCAACGTTGTATAACTAGGTCAAAAAATGCTCGTGGCGTCTCTTATTGCGATGTTCGCCAAGGCTCACATCGCAACTCACGCCACTCGCATTTTTTGACCCTTCTTATACAACTGTTGCATAAAATACTATAAAATACGTGTATTAAAAACAAATAAATTATGACCTTTTACAGTGAGTATTATTTGACGATTTTATTCTTAATACCTATATTATGTTCCAAATTCAAATTTGAAGTGAACAAAAATTCACAAATGTTTTGTTTTTTGATAAGAAGCAAATTAGCATAATCGTAAACAATACTGCTTGGCATAGGACGATTCATTCTTAATAATATTAGAGGTATGTTCCAAATTCAAATTTTTAGTGAACAAAAAAATCGTTTTTTTGATAAGAAGTATAATAATTATCATCATAACCGTAAATAATACTGCTTAGCATAGGCTTAGCGAATAAATGAGGTTCGTTTATATATTTATAGAAAATACCTATATAAGCTTAGTCTGTATATGTTTATTGTAGCAAAGGTCCCTTTTTAATCACCGAAAGAGGTAAACGGATCACTTCCCGGACGAACGGAACGAATTCCTTACCACGCTATTAGGTACCACTGTGAATTTGTAGGAAAAGTATGTTTTTTGAATCGAACCAACCAGAAATTGAACAGGGAACAACACCACATAAGTCATATAAAGTGAAATAAATGAGGAAAAAATATATTATGTTCGAATTCATGTTTGAAATAATCCCCGTTTTTTTAGGAGTCTGTTTAGTCTATGCTTAGTTTAGTTTATTCTTGTATGTATAGTATATAAATAAATAGTGTTGAAATCTTACAACATCACTGAACCTACCTGAACATTTTTTCCCATTGACCGTGAATTCTATACAAGACATTTTTGTTTCACCGTGCGATTGTAACTGACGACGCAGTTTTGTTACTGATCGTTTTATATTTTGGAGTAGTTCTCTGTTAGTACGGTCACGAGTACTAATAATACGTATACACTTTGAAACCATGCCACATTAACTTTTTTGCAAATGAAACCGTAAGTCTCATTAAATGTCAAATATGATGGTGCGACGAGGTTCTAAAGTGGGTACATGATATTGTTCATGACTGTACATACATTAGGAGTCATAATGTACTACAGCGTTCCAGTGTGTTGTCATAATGTTGGTCTTCTTGTATCGTGTGGGTTGTGAGGAGAATTACCAACCTCATCAACCCTGGTGTCAGGTTTATTATTGAGCCTCCAAAGGCCCCTGACATGGCTCATGTAACGACTACTTACTTACATCTGTAAGTAGTAACCGGGACTAACTATCGTCTTACTTTCGGACAATCAAGTGATCAGCCTTTAATGTCTTAACCAAACTAGGGATCAGAAAGTGATAATGTGGGTGAGAATAGAATAACCCTCGTTACGTTTGAACTTCAAGAATGGGGCCCAGGGTTGAGATTTTTCTTACAGCGGGGTTAAAATGGCCACATCAAAGCAATTCATCTAAGAAAGCAATATTGCAATTTGACATTAGCGCATTTAACAGTAAGTGCGCAATTCAAACAAATGTCAAATAGCAATGTTCCTTTCTTAGATGAATTTCTTCGATGTGGCCGTTTTAACCCCCCCAGTTACTTTTCCAAAGTTATATACGTACTTACAGAGTGAGACCACGATGGACAGGCCTTTTTGGATGTGACCGATTGCAAATTTGCCGCAAATGGCATTAACTACTTGGCCGGACAAATGGGGAGCGCTGAGGGCTCTCACCCGGTACAAAATTTAAAACATGCTTGATTTTTATATTATATAATTTTTTTATTATTATTATTTTCAACTCCGACGGAAAATTTCACTTGATATCAACTCAGAGTCATCCCTCAAAGTTTTCGTTACGGTCACTAACGCCCTGTATAGACCTAAATCTTAGGGTTTCATATGAAAAGTGGTCTACTGATAATGGTGCTAATTCCTGTAAACACCATCTAATTTTATTTTAAGTTATATCTGTCATTTTCTTATCCGCCGAAAAGGAAAGGGACAGGTAATCGACAAGCATAAAATTTATGGAACACACATCAATTTTAAGCACAAATCTAAAACAACCGTCTAAAAATTTTACATTGGCCAATAACCCGACAGAATTATGTTGACAGCACACGTCAAACGGTTTGCATACCAGCGAGATACCTTTTTAATTCGCCCAGATTATTCATCCATTTACTCATTCTTTCTAAAATTAAGAGCTGTCAATTATCCGACCCTTTCCTTTCGGCGGATAAGAAAATGACAGATATAACTTGAAGTAAAATTAGGAGGTGTCTGTAGGAATCAGAGCCATTATAAAAGATACGGATGTGATAATATTTCATGGAAAGGTTTGAATTAAATAAGATACATTTTTAGTTGTTTATTTTTTAACATAACATAAATACTATGTTTCTCCTTACTTAATAAACAGTTATACCCATATACCTACCTACAGAAATATAGTTTATGTTAAGATACAGGTTCATAAATAATTACAATAAAGTACAAAATATGTTTATATTTTACGATCTTACATGCTTAATAATAGGGTACCTATTTGACTGGGCCAAAGATTAATTATAAAATGCTGCCCTTCTTAAATAAATAAACGTGAAATTAAATGTTGACCTGGTGCAACGCATATCGCTGGCTGTTCAACGTGGAAACGCAGCCAGCATTATGGGTGTATTTGCACCAGGTACGATTCGAGGTGGGCTTTTTAATTAAGGTTACTAAGTGTTAATTGTACATAATTTATTTTATTTTGAGTTTTGTTTATTTGTTTTAGTTTTATTTAATTTTATTTTTGTTTTGTTTCATTTTTGTTCTGTAACTGTTTTGCCCTTCTTATTGATGATGACGTCACACTTATTTTCATACAAGTACAATAAACAAATTTGGTTTCGTAAAAAGTATATTTGCCTAAAGTTATTGTTGTAGCTTGTAAAGTGGTCCTCTGATTATTTGTTACTCTACCTCATTAGGGATCGTAGGCGTGAGATTATATATAATGTATTATAAAGTAGGTAACAATGTTAGGTATATAATAATGATAGCATTAAAACCTTTTTCATATTTGCAAGGTTATTTTTTCTTGTTGAATACCATCTCTTCAATTCTTACTTCTAAAGCTTTCAAAATGGAATCAGTCGTGTAGGGAACATCTGAAAAGCAAAAGGAAAAAATAAAATTAAAGTAAACGTGTCAACTAAATATGCGTATATTTTTCATGTAAATTGTTGTTAAATATTAAGTATAATCGTAATTTCAAGGTGCCACAGTTATTAACAATCATACTTAAATACTTTACTTCTAAAATAAAATTAGAAATAAGTATGTCCTTCTTACATTTGGCCGACAAATTTAAATCAAAAGAAAAATATTTGCAAAGGCTTTTATCTGTCCAATAAAGCTTTTGCAACCACTGATAGACTGCACCATAATTTGGATTAAGTACTTTTTTTTGACGAGACTTAATATAGATTTGCCACCAATGCCATAACTACGTGGCCTGTGGATTACTTTTAGTTTCATCCTCATTATAATATATTACCTATATTGATCCATTCTGTGGTGTCATACCCAGAATCCTTCCTCGACGCATAAATACACTTTCTTAACGCATGCGTAATGCCGTATGAGAGGCATACTCCCATTTCTCCCACAGCTGAGAATAAAATAGTAATTCAGGTCAATAATAACTTTGACACCAGGGTTGATGAGGTTGGCAATCCACCTCATAAACCATAGATAGGAGATAGTAATTATTTAAATAGTTATGAAATTCACCGTCATCGTATAAGTGCTTGATTCAGCGTGTCTATTCAACGTCTGTTCATAGGGACAAAAGTGCTTTGATGATAAGTTACGAGTTTCGGAGGGCACGTTAAGCCGTTGGTCCCGGCTATTAGCCGTAAAAACACCTCCACCAACCCGCAGTGGTGAAGTATCCATACCTCCTCCGATTGATTGAAGGGAGGCCTGTGTCCAACAGTGGGACATATATAGACTGTTTATGTTTATGTATGTTATGGTAAAAAGTACTTAAGCAAAAAAAAAACATTGAATATAATATAATAATATGCAATGTAGAGTTTATTAGCAAGCCTAGAATATAGGCATTCGGTGTGCGTCAAGCTAGCGGCCTCAAAAAAAAAATGGGCACGAAAAAATAATTTGACCATACCAAAAAATAGTACTCTTGTTGAAAAAAATAGTACCTGTTGTAAAAAAAATAGTACCATCACGGTTCTGGATTTATAGCCATGTTTTATTGCACTTGCTAGCTTGACGGTGAGCGAAATTTGGCGAGAGTTAACGACAAGGTCTTTCGCTTTGATTTAAACGCCAAAAAATAGTACCGAAATAGTACTCACCCCCTGCAAAATACCGAAAGTAGTACTTCAACGGTTCCAAAGTTATAAAGGCAGTTCTTTGATCCCGCTAGCTTGACGTTTTGAAAATACCTATTATCTGGGGAACGCTTGCATACTTCAGTTTGTAACTAATGTCAATAAACTCGTATGAAATAGTACTCCCTACCATCATAATTTGGACCTGATTCTCTTTGTAGAAATATGTCAAAAAGTCATTATAACCTATGTCATACATTTATCAAGACAAGTACAGTCGCGAACAAAATTATTACACATGCTCAAGAATGTTGTCAGATTTTAGTATTTTTTCCCATTTTTGGGTAAAAATTGGTGAAGTGCCAGGGTTGTCAGATGAAAGTAATATCATTGTTGAAACTCTTTGAGTTATTCTACAAATACTGCAAATTGTTTATTAACAAACACTTCGATCCGTAACAAATTCAACATGAAGGTATGAATTATAAAATAAAACAGCAGATTAAAAATGTATTATGATGTATTAAAATCACAGATTGTTTTCGATAAGAACTAGACCCATGCAGCCTTTTCTATTAAAATTAGTACATACGGGTGTATGCAATAGGATTTTTTTGTAATAGCAGCACTCTGAAGTGCACAGAAATGGTAGGGTAGACCTCTAAAATGGCAATACTTACGAATAAATTGTGAGGTTATGTAATTGTCTACGTGACTGTATCAACAACAAATGTATGGCATAGGTTATGATGATTTTTTAACATTTCTACAAAGAGAATCGGATCAAAATTATGATGGTAGGGAGTACTATTTCATACGAGTTTATTGACATTAGTTACATACTGAAGTATGCAAGCGTTCCCCAGATAATAGGTATTTTCAAAACGTCAAGCTAGCGGGATCAAAGAACTGCCTTTATAACTTTGGAACCGTTGAAGTACTACTTTCGGTATTTTGCAGGGGGTGAGTACTATTTCGGTACTATTTTTTGGCGTTTAAATCAAAGCGAAAGACCTTGTCGTTAACTCTCGCCAAATTTCGCTCACCGTCAAGCTAGCAAGTGCAATAAAACATGGCTATGAATCCAGAACCGTGATGGTACTAATTTTTTTACAACAGGTACTATTTTTTTCAATAAGAGTACTATTTTTTGGTATGGTCAAATTATTTTTTCGTGTCCATTTTTTTTTTGAGGCCGCTAGCTTGACGCACACGGCATTCGTTAAAAAAACTAAGCATATAATAATGATTATAAATTGCTCAGCGCAACAAACCTTTCGATCCTAACACTCCTTTTGGGTTTCTAGAGTTATATCGCAGTTTGACCCTGAAATCAGCAGGAATATCCAAACTGGACGGTACATGGTAGTGAAGGGATCGGTTTGTCAGCAATTTTCCTGTATACTTGTCATATATCAGCTTCTCCGATGTGTAGTAGCCTAAACCTTGAACGAATGCGCCTTCCACCTTTAACAAAGATGCATAAATACGTCGTCAAAAAACGTTAAACTGTTTAAACATACTTAATACAAAAAAGTTTATAGTTGAAGGTGCTTTTAAAAAAATCAGATTATGTTAAAAAAAATAACAATAAAGGTACTTAGTAAACACGTTACGAACGAATTTTACGAATTCAGCGTTTAAACATAAATGTGCTCATAATCAGGTATCGTTTAAGTATCTGAAGTGGTCTTGAGGACTTTGAGGACTGCCAATAGAACGACAATGCATGATAATACCCACCTGCCCAATATCAATCAAAGGATTCAAACTTAATCCAACATCCTCTATAATATCTGTCCTTAGAATTTGAAATCTTCCAGTCAAAACATCCAGTTGCACTTCTATTATAGCTACACCGTATGCATTGTAACTGCTTAAATCTGGATCTTTAGAGCTCATTGTGTAATGTGCTACTAGGTCTATTCCTTCATTGCTGGCAGCAGAAACAAGCTCCTTCCATGGTGCTAGTGGCATCTTTTCTTTCATAGGTTGCAGTCTTTCCTTTAAAATAGCACATGCTTTGATAATAGCAAAGCATACGCTTTCGCTAGTGACACTTCTAGCTGTAAGAGCATTGTTAGTTGCAGCAAATGAGTAGTTCGATATCACAGTTACAGTGTCCACAGGGACACCTAGTTCATATGCGCACACTTGTTTTGCTTTAGTGTTTATTCCTTGCCCCATTTCAATACCTCCAGTAGTAACTGTAATAGTACCATCGATTTTGTAGATGGATATCATTGCAGAGAAAATTCCTTCATAGGAGAGTAAGAAGTCCATAACACATGTCTGTATAGCTTTCTTCGTCCAACGGTTGGATTTGTTAAACAGTTCAATGTCTTGAGACCGTTTCTGATAATTGGCTTCCTTTTTCACTTGTTCTAGAAGTATTTGGATATCTTTACTTTCTGATCTTAAATTTATCATACGTACGTCGTCTACATCTTTTTTCAAGGTGTGAGCTATGTGCTCCATAATGTATTCTATGCTAGCAATTCCTTGGGCGTTACCTAAAAATATTATATTACGTAAGTACATTAAGCTATACAAACCTAAACTCAAGCCTATTTCCCACCGGGGTAAGCAGAATTCCATACATAAAGCTATTCAAGAGTTTAGTGACATTATTGTTTTTGATGTTGGTTATGTTATAATTATGTGCCACTAATAAATAATTCAGAATTTTACCTCGTACTTATCTTGTGAGTTAGGATACCAAATAATTTCCTTACCTGGTGCTCTCATAAACGTGTTTGTAGGTAAATCAGTTTTGATGGTTGCAGTTTTCACGCTGAAACAGTCATAATTGTAACAATTCTTGAATCCGTTAATAGTGTAGTCCAATGTGTTGTCATTTTGTGTGGCGCCTTTGTCTTCCACCATGCTGGCATTTAAATATTGTATTTTTCCAACATCATCTACACCCACCTGCAAAAGTATACAGCGCCTTTAGAAGTCAGTCTACGGTTGATGGCCTTGAGTTTTTCTAACATAATAACTAATATGAGTACTTAAAGTTTAAACTGTAGCATCTATTTCAAATTTATTACTTTGTTATACCTGTTTTTTAGAATACTTATCTACTAAGCGTGTCTGAAAGTTGTATACACGTTTCAAAACTTGCTGCTTTGTTTACAAATATGACACAATATCGCTTTGAATATCGCAAAGAATAATCTTTTCCATGTTAAAATCACTACCTACCTCATACTCATATTGGCCAGGTAATCTCTTGCCGCCTATGGCCATGTTGGTTTTCATAGGCAAGATGAACCGGCATGGGCGGTCTAATGTCTTAGCCACCAGGGCACAGGCTGTCACAGCTAGGGTACTGGGCGTCAGTTTGCCTCCAAAACCACCGCCCAATCGACGAACTTTTACTACCACACTGAAAGAATTGTATTCATTAACTTACTTTTAAAAAACAAAATAATATACAACATTTCAAATAATAATAAACGAAACAGAAAATACCGACTTAATTAAACATTGCGGCATCCCTGCTTAGTCAAACACTCACCTATTTTTAGTAATTTATAATTCAGCTTTAGATAAATTTGACTCGAAGTATAATTATAATAAGATTGACATTACAAAATTAAAATAAAAAATATTTTATATTTTTATATAAGTAAGTAAGCTGGGGTCAAGACGCAAATAATAATTTATTCAATCGCCATAATCTTGTTTAGTCTAATGAATCTTTTAACACGTTGAATAAACTGTAGGTACTTACTCGCTTTCTTTTATACCTAAACATTGAGCGATTCCTGCCTGGGTTACATCCATCCACTGTGTCGCGTCATGCACTTCCAAGCCTTCATCTACAGGGATCACTACCGACGTAATAGGTTCCAAATAGTAATGATATTGTCCTTCTACTTCATATACTCCGTTAATCACTGTTTGAACATTAGTCCCTTTACTTTTTGGTTCAATTTTAGCTGAATGAGGTTTTATTCGTGTGCTATCTTTCTTCGCTTCGTCAATAGTTAAAACAGGTAATTTGGCACTAATATTTTTGTAACTAACTTTGACTTTTTTAGCAACGTTTTCAGCTAGTTGTTGAGTTTCTGCTACTACAATAGCTACAGGTTGACCATAATATTTAACATTCGTAGAAACTAGCATTTCTTCTTCTTCAACCAAAAGAATAGTGATACCCTTTACAATATATGAATTTTTGCCCGGTATGTCTTTGGCAGTCAAAACAGTAACAACACCAGGAATTTCCTAAAAGAAAAAAAATATATAATATTGTCATGAAAGAAAACCACTCTCCATGAGATATTCTCTTTATCAAACATATCATATACATAAATATACTAACCAATACGCTAACAGTATCAACTTGATCTAACTCTCCAGCATGTATAGTAGACAAGACAAACGCACCAAAAACCTCATTGGGTATCGGAGGCATATCATTAGTATACATTACTTCACCAGAACTTTGAATTAAGGCCTCATTCTTTAACAGAGGCTCGTTGAGAGGATATAAAGAAGGGTCGGTTTGGAAGTCTTGAGTGCCGTGAGAGAGAGGGCGAGTGAGTGTGGTGCCTCCGGAACGATAGCGCGGGTCAGCGAGGCCTGGAGGGCTGATGCTCAGGATAAACTGGTAAACATAGGAAAATTCATATACAGTAAAGTTGTACTGCTATTCGTCATTTAGTTTTGCCACACGTTTTAACTGTTGATAGAGCAACTGTTCAAATGATATTTCATCAAAGTAGATATTATGGTAGCAATGAAAATGTGCTTACCTTATAAAATAGTCCAATAGCCAATTTCTTTCTGCATTCAGGTGTAGGTTTAAGTGGTTTGGTATCAGGAATAATTTCAGCATTTAAAACCTTAATAATAGTCTGTAAGTTTTTGTTATCGAAAATGTTTCTCCCTTTAAGAAAGTTTTCAGTTTGTGTTGCGTTGATAAAGTCTGGTCTTATATTACCGTAGATTATATTGGCATCTTCAATAATTTTGGTTAAATCATTAATTTTTAATAGGAAAGCAGCATTCACACTTGCCGTGGCGTTTTGATTTCGTGGCATGATCTGAAAGTAAGAATATTGTCATTATATTATACGCCCTAAACTGCCATCTAAATTATAATAATGATTAACATTAGGTAGATGTACTTCCTGAATTTCTGTGTTTTCAGAAACTAAAGTTTAAAGGTTGAGTACCTCAGGTTTTTAGTGACTTACCTTATAACTCCTAAAAACGTAAGATTTGTTGAGAGGCGGTAACAATATGTTTACTATGAGTACTCCTGTCATGTTGAATTTAAGAAAATTTTTCATTGTTAGTAGCATTTGTTGTCCATTTATTGTACCTGTAACAATAAAAAAAATAATTGTCTATTCAGCTGTTGGTTCCTTAGATTGTCATTAGTGTTTTAAGTCACTGATAGCAGGCAGCTTTCATATTGTCATATCCATAGATCTAACGGCTCCAATATTTAGGTAGGTGTTTAGATATTCCATTATTTTTGTTTACTTACGAATTGTAATCATTGCGTCGACGGCCGAAAACAATACAAAGACATCGGATTGGAACGATGGTATTTCATGTTTAACCATAAGGTTTCCAGCTAGCGAACCAATCTGCAAGAATTAATGCAAGTGTTCTAGTAGCGTCTTCTTCATTCTAGAAAGTCCTTCCAATTCCAATTCGCAAACAAATAAATGTCTCGATTTAGCGATATTTCAAACCTTAGCAAGTATATAATCTTCTTTTTTTCTGGGTTTGTGAGATTAATGACCGACGTCACTCCACATATCATCAAAGTGATATCAGGGATTCACTCATATAATTAGGTAAGTAATTTAACTTACATTCCTCACTGGTATATTTGCAATCATTTCAAAATGTTTAGCCATCTCTGCAAGGTAAGCGAATTCGTAGATCCTGGATTCGGCAGTGTCCCTGAATATTTTAATGCAATCCTCCAAAGATATGTTGGCACCAAGCACCAGATTTTGATCAAAGTGATACTGTTTCAAAGTATCTACGTCACTGATATCTATAAGTACTTGACGATATTCAAAGTTTTCCTGTATTCCTGTAAAATTGAGAACACAAACTAATGTACTTTCATTATCAGCACCATCTTATCTAGACTATTCTTTTAATTCCACTGCTGGGCAAAGGCCTCCCTTTGATTCTTTCATTCTTCTCGACTCTGCAGTTTCTAGACAATACCGATAAGTATTGAGGTCCCTCTTTATCTTTTAAGTCTACCAAAACTTCTGTAACTAGCCATCTTGGCCACCATAACAATAATTCATCCTTATAAATATGTGTTTTAAGGAACATTATTCTCTGCAGATGTAAATTATATTTACTTTTTATGCGTTTGTTTCGAAGAGACACCTGTTAATAAAATGTATGCAGGTATGATACTGAAAAATATTTATGTAAAAAGTACATTTAAACCTTTTTATTAAAGAGATAAACAAGCCACGTAAAGCATTCTATCTATGGCCTCTTTCAATCAATCAGCTATCGTTTATCAAATATTTTAGTACTAAAGATTTCAAAATTCTATATTGCTGGTCATGGTTATACAACTCTGTACATTGTACTGACAAAATTTATGAAAAATCATTCCAATCGGTAAAATGATCTCACCTTTACCAGTATTTCCATCTACCAGCATATAAGAATCAGTTCCGTATTTCCTGAGCGTGTCAAAAATTTGTTCTACTGTGTAGACGTTAACAAATACTTGTGTGGCGCCAAATTTATGGACATTAGCCACATTTTCACCATCACTGAGGATACTCCAATCACTGCCTTCACTTATTGAACATTTCCTTTTGCATACTGACTTGGTCTTGCTACAAATCTTCAGATCTTCTATATCTTGTACTCGTTGACATAATGTGTGACTAGCATCTATTGCGAAAGATTTGATGGTGTCTAAGATCGGTCGGTAGCCGGTACAACGGCAAGTGTTGCTTCCAAATGATGTTTCCAGTTCTGCCATTGTCATGCCAGGATGTTTGTCTAGGAGACTGAAAGAAATGATTCAGTTATGGTCTCTGTCAATGAAGAAGTTCTTCTTGGTGTAGTGTAAACTGCCCGCGATTGGCTATGTGTCTCCTGGCACGACATCTACATTTTTTGATAGTTTCTTGAGCGAAAAAATAGTTGATCGCTAATCGGTTCATTGCCGACGACGGGAGAAGTGCGTAAATCTTTCACTGGGTCTCAAATTTCTTTTTCTGGGTCTTTTGTTTTATGTTCACTTGTGGTAGCTTTTCATTGGCATTTGTTTGTATTTATAAGTATTCATTTTGTAAAAAAGGCTGTAAGCTACCCAAATAAAATAAAATAAAATAAATAAATATTATACACACTGCACTACACATATATCTTTCATCGAAATCGGTTCAGCGTTATAATCATCACAAAGTAACAGATAGAAAGAATTACATTCGTGTTTATAGCATTAGTAAAGATATATACATGTGTTTAGAAATACCTATGCAATGACATCAGAAATCCGGGGGTGCAGTATCCACATTGGGTGCCGTTAAACTTGGCTATTCTCTGCTGAAGCTCGCTGTAACCCTCCAACCGGTTCCCAAGACCTTCGATAGTGGTGATCTCCCAGCCATTGCAGGAAAACACTAAGACCAGACACTGAAATTACAGAGATTATATTTTTTTAATATGATAATGTTTTTTTTTTGCAGGTAAGCCTCTTTCATGGTGGATATATTTTATCGAAGTAAGTAACGAATTACAAACATAAACTTATAGCATGCATGACATCAAACTGTATTTCCGAAGAATAATAAACGCACTTCTCGCCACTTATTTTTAAGTCCCCTGTAATAAGGGGCGAGCCTATAAAAAATTCTTCATTTACAAACTGGCATAATTATTTTTGGGGTTATGCAAGATCTTCAGTAATTGAAATCCTTAAATTGCGCGATTATCAAGTACAATATTTACCGAATTAACAGCGAAGGTCTCGATAAGGCCGCTGAGACTTCTGCGCGCACGCACCGCCACCACGCATGCGCCGCAGGCGCCCTCCAAACACATAGACTTGGAGCCAGACAGAAACAGCACATTGCGAATGTACGCATTTAGCGTGGTATTGCGGTCTATGCTGTTGTTTACTGTTTAGCAAATACATTTGTTTATTAATTTTATAAATAAGTACGTGTTTATTAAGTACTTTTATAAATAAGGGTGTTAGTGACATCGTAACGAAAACTTTGAGGAATGATTCAGACCATGATTCTGAGTTGATACCAAGTCGAATTTTCCGTCGCAAAAGTATGGAACTGAAAATAATTTAGAAAAACATAACCATTTTCATGAATTTTGCGACGGAAAGTTCCACTTGATATTAACTCAGAATCATGGTCCGAATCATCCCCCTCAATATTCGTTACGGTGTCGCTAACACACTGTATACCTTCATTAACCTCTAAAACAAGTTCAAAAACTAAACTGACTGACCTGACTTGACCTGACCTAACTACAGAAATATTGCGCTCTAAAAAGTATGAAACATGAAAATAGGTATATTTCTCTGAGATTGTTCCGAATAGATTGATGTTTAGGAGATAGCCGTGGTCGTTATGCCGTGGTAAGCAAATACTTACTTAGGATAAATTGGCATACGATACGGTTTTTAACATTTTGTAAGTTTCCTTAAATTGACAATCCTCCGAAGGATTTTTTTAAATACAATAGTGCTATCAATTCGGACAAGCAACTGCTTTAGGTAAATAGGCGCCCGAATATACAATCATTGATACGTAAGTAAAAAAACAAAAAACAAAATAATAATAATATTCAAGTTTGTAATATTTACTCTAAATTTTATGCTGTAAAACTATACTTAACGAATTAAGTACTCGTACTAATGGTGCTTCTTCTATCGTATGGGTTGTGAGGTGGATTGCCAAACTCAACAACCCTGGTGTCAGGGTTACTATTGAGCCGCCAAAGGCCCCTGACATGACTCATATAATGTCTACATACTTACATCAGTAAGCAATAACTAGGACTAACGGCTTAATGTGCCTTCCGAAGCACGTATCGTCTTACTTTCGGACAATCAGGTGATCAGTCTAATGTCCTAACCAAACTAGGGATCACAAAGTGATTTTTGTGATACGTCCATGAACTCACATGATCGTGAGTTCAACGCTCAACCACTGGACCACGGAGGCCGTTTAGTGTAAATACTGGTGCTGATTCTGACAGACAAAACCTTATTTTATTTTAATCTGGCAGCTCTAAATGTAGTTCTGTCCTTCACTTACGACGAGTGCAAGACAGATAAAGAATTGGGAACTGTAAAACTAAATAAAAAATAAGCTCCAATATCTAAATAATAATTTAAAAAAAACATACCTTTGCATACTTTGCCGTTAACTCTAAACTCCACTTGAGACATTTCTTCAACAATAGGTAGGTGTAGACTAGAGTAATTATGTACCTATTAATGTACCTAACTATTAATGTTCTAAATGATATATTGTTGCGAGATATAATACGTATTTTATGGAGATAGGTGTGTTTTTGCAAAACATTGCACGTTATTTAGGGTTCCTTCAAACGAATGCTAATGGATCTTCGAACACCGGTGGTTAATGTCATAACCGTTAACGCAAAAATATCTTAGAATCTTTGGTCTTTTCGCAAGTATCCAGTTATAATTTGACATTATCCAGTTACAATTTTACCTTTGCGCATATAAAAGTAAGTGCGCAATGCAAACAAATGTCAAATAGCCATATTGCTTTTTTAGATGAATTGCTTCGATGTGGCCATTTTAACCCCCCCCCAGTTCTAACTTAATAACTGGATATTTGCAAAAAGATAAAAGTTTATTAGATATGCGTTCACGGTAATGATATCACTATGTAACTACCCTAATATTGCTATTTGGTAAACTATATTACCAGTCTATCCGCCATATCGATATTCTTTCGTATAATGTTGGTCACTACAGCACTGATTCAATTTGACATAGACAAGGTTCCGTCAATAAATGAGCATCAATGCCCATGCGCATACTGCGTGGAGTTGACTCGCACAAATAGCGCTGACGTTGCTTTTACAGAATCACGTAAATTAACATTTTACATCTGATCTAGGGCAGCAAATCATTAGTGTTATTCAGCGTGTGTTTTCACTTTCAGATCTTAGTTTGGTTAGCAATAAGGCCGCCTATTGACTCATTCTATTTCTCTTTTGTTTTGTATTTTTTCCTGTTCGTGCAATAAAGTATTTGTTATGTTATTTACGATACATTTACTATACTCTTTATTTCACTTAAATCACATTAAAAATACATATATATTTAGGTTAGGACCTGACCTGACCTGATTGTCTAAAAGTAAGATGATCCGTGCTTCGGAAGTGTTAAGCCGTTGGTCCCGGTTACTACTTACTGATGTAAGTACGTAGTCGTTACATGAAGTCAGGGGCCTATGGCAGCTCGATAATAACCCTGACACCAGGGTTGATGGGGTTGGTAATCTATCTCACAACCTACACGACACGATAGAAGAAGCGTGTGTGTTTGATATAAGTATGCGGATAATTAATCCAGCTATAAGCAGTATCATATCGGGCCAAAAATAAATACCATTTCACTCACTGTCACTTTCTTACTATTAAATTAAATAACAAACGGATTTAAACTATTTTTCCAAAAAGTGGCGTGCTATTTTTTTTTTTTTTGTAAAAGCGTTAAAGAAATTACAATTTTAATGTGCGAAGGTAGGTTATTATAAGTACATTTCAAATCATTAAAATATTCGCCCGTATCAAATACACACCCTGTACACAAATATTTATAACTTAGTATCTAGCTGGTTTTAGCTAGATAGCTTGAAACGTAAAAAAAGAGTTTGTCTGTCTTGTGTTAAATAAAAAATGTCTGTAATTGTTGTAGACTGTATGTAGTGTATGTTCGGGATCAGGATCTTGGGTCAAATGAAAATCTCGATCGAATTCCAAGCGTGTTTATTCGGCGCAATCGCCCATCTTAAGTACTATTTTTGAGTTCACAACTAGCTAGGTATTGCGTGCTATCTACATTTTTCACCCTATTCTAACACTAGTGACGTCTCCGTAAAAATATATACTTAGGCTACCTTTTACTGATGGAACCATTGAAATTAAAATAAAATCTTGAATTATTTACATTATTTATTGTAATATTTAAGTAAAACATTACATTCGTTCAACAGCTGTTTCAATATACTGCCCCCCCCTCACTCCTACACAATCGGCGATTAAAGGTGGGTACGGTCGTGTAGAGGGCGGGTGGGTATACTCGGGTTCAGTCGCCGATCATCGTCTGTGATCACCTTCGAATGAGTACCTTATACAGGTCGTTAGTATATTGTAACGTATACTGAGGGGGATGATTCAGCTCATTATTCTGAGTTAATATCAAATTGATATTAAGTTCGCAATGCACACATAATTATGTCAAATAGCTATATTGCTTTTGTAGAAGAATTACTTTGATGTGGCTTTTTTAACCCCCCAGATTTCTTTTACTATTCTTTGATTTGTATTTTACACTCTCTGCTGTACCGTCACTTGTTTTAAGTCTAAATCGACTTAGCATTAACATCGGCAAAGATTAGAATGTGAACATTGTTTTATGCTCTTATCGAATCTCCTGAATGTTTTTCGGACCACAGATAGCTCCATTGCGAAAACGGCTGAAAAGAAAAAAAAATATACTTTCACATCTGAAAAAATCACGCTAGTAATCCCTAATGGGATCGACTGACTCTTTATACATCGTAATAACCGTATCGGGTTGTCAACGCATCGCAAGAAGTCGAATTTAGTGAGTAGTCCATCATGTTAGAGGACACAATCCCTCTGTCGGATTTTACGACATGCCCGAGAAGACAACCAGCTGAACGTGTTCTGTCTTTTGCTGCCAGAACAGCATAGAAACAAAAGCTGAGGGTGGGGAAGGCGATGCAATAGGGGATTTAAAAAAAAATTGGCTACTTGACAGTTTTCGGATAAGTATTTAAAAAAAATACAAGCGCTTACCTATTTCATACCTCTTAAAATATTTTATTCTCTCGAAAAAACTTTTTATAATAGAAAAAAAAAACATATTTCTTCTATAATTTCAAATTTCGCGCGATAAAAAAACGGTTGGACACGTGACATTTTGTCCAGTGACATCACATTTCAACAAACAAAGAAACTGTCAAATAGTATAACTTGAAACCTGACAGTTACTTTTTTGTTTATTTTGTGAAATGTGACGTCACACGAAGCTCAATCATGGCCGCCCGTGTTTCGGATCTTGTAATACACAGATAAAAGATCGCATTTTTATTTTGTAAAAATAATTGTTGGCAATTTCAAAAAAGGAATGTCACGTCACTTTTTTAAGAAAAAAAAAAAACGTTTTGGCGGTGTTCCGTCTGGGATTACAAAGAAAACAAGTGAAGACGGATTTTGTCGAGAGAAGCGAAAACTGGAAGACGAGTTGCTGTATTCGAATTTATTAATACATATTACTTATTATAATTTGTAGTAATAATATTTGCTTTCCGTAAAAAGAGTGATATTTGTGGTAAGTACTTAACATTTACTGATTAAAACTGGGTATGTTACTAATATTTACGTTTTTGTAGAGTTTGCTAACACAATTAAAAATGATCTTAACAAAAAACAACTATTGGATAGTTATCATTAAATGATAAATTATCAAATCCGTCATATTTCATATTTTATTGTTACAGCTGTCAAGTAGCCAATTATCATCATAGGTGATGGCAACTTACCATGTAGTATAAGCAATCCAAATGGAGTATCCAGCAGTTGATACTGATGGTCTACGAAGATGACGGCAATGTACAGTAGGTTCACCATTACAGAGAATATCAGTGATATCACTCCGTAAATGAAGAACGCTTGTATAAAGCTACTTTTTCGCTGGAAAACCAAATACAATAAGTAAATTAATAATTTAGTACAAAACTGTTGAATATTTTGTTTCGCTATTTGCGGCGCGCTATATACTCGTACCTAGTTGAGTAATTATAGGCTTATTTATTATGTTTGATAAAATTAGTTGTATTTAATTAATTTATTGTTTAATGAGTTTGTAAGAGATAGAGCCATAACACAAAATAGAGGTCGGTATTCGCTGTCACTGTCTTTGTGTGATTTCGGTACCGTCGATGTATTTGTAATAGCAAAAACGCAAATACATTATTTTGCTCTAACAGATAATAATATATGTTGAAAAAAAGTTGAATGTACTTTACAAAATATAATTCTCCTCCGACCTATGTAGGTATTACGTATAATAAACTTGTAACAAAACCATTGTAATATTTTATCAGTCTATTATACTAAACAGTTTTGTTAAGTAAGGTGAATGGTGAAGTTTGACTGGCTTTATTGAAAACGATATTATAATATATAGAGCAAGTCATGTCATCGGATATGATAGACAATTTACTCAGTTACATTTATAAGTCTAGAAATGAGAGAATGCGCCATAATCTTTTGATTTAGAAGAAGCTATTGTCATTAGGATCTTTTAGCCCAGACGGTCTTCCCCACATTGACCTTACATGTAAAACTTGTATCACATTTTTCGGAAGTCACTTTGTTATAAACCAAGCATTTAAACAACCACGCATTTTTTTCAATGTAAGCTAAAATATTACATACTTTTATGATTCCAACTACCAGGAGCACAGAGAATAAGAGAGCCACAGTCTGAAAGAACAGGATCGCCGGTGGTCCTATGTAGTCGTAGAACCATTGCAAGAAGTCCTCCCACTGCGTAGTCGGATTCGGTATTAAGATTCTAGAAATGAGGGTGGCATCGAAACACATTGATATGATCGCAACGATGATGCAAAGGCTCGCTATTATCTGAAAATATATTAAGATAAAAAAAAAATTAGGTAGTGTTAGGTAAGGTTAAGAGGGGAGAAAACCCACATTCCCGAGAAATGCATTTTCGGATTTTTTTCCCTTTGCAGGTTGGAAGGTCAGACAGGCAGTCGTTTCTGTAAAAAACCGGACCTTTCATAATCTTCAGGTTAGGTAAGCGGACCTTGTAAAAACGGGATAATGCTAGGGAGATTATGATGAGTAATAAAAAGCGTAAAGGTGCTGATAAACTTTAAGCATTCACTTGTAACAGAACATTGACATAGGTACGCAGTTTTTAAAATTATTGAATTGAACAATGAATAGAGTCTAACAGGGAATAGAAGAAAGAGGTTGGAAAGACCCGAATATAAGTTCATGTAAATCATTTGTTTTCATGTAACAAGTCCCTGTAGTCCTGTGGTCCCGTGGTTTACCGGCTTACTTCTCAAACGGGGAGCGCCCGTTCGAACCCCGGTAGCGAACTTGCACCAATGAGTTATTAAATATCTTAAGTGCAGTTTTCACTAACAGTTGGGTTAATCATTATAGAAGGCGATACGGCTCATCACCTATCACGTTGGTCTAACAGAAAGCTCGATGAGGTGTGGGTACTTAGTTCATCTGGCGATGCTTTAGGTACATCTTACTACTCTCGTCAGCTTATGTTATGTTTAGGAATATCTATGTTGTAAATTTTTTTCTACACATAGTTTTCATTTTTTTTTGACTAGGTACTTATTTTAGAATTGCCTCAAAGTGGAGTCGCGTGGTGGATTATGCAATTGGGATATAGTCGCGAACTTATGTATGTAATTTATTTTCTAAATCTTACCAGATGCCATATTCCAATAATCAGTGCACCAGTTTCTACTTTCACACAATGTTTTTGCAATTCCTTTTTTAGCGATCGCTTCCTGGGAATTTAAAGTAAGATATTAGGTTTATTAAACTGTACTAAAATGTAATCTAATCTAGCCTACAAGATCCCACTCCTGGGCAAAGGCTTCCGTCCTCTTTCCATTTTTAACGGTCCTGTGCGCACTCCGGACAGTCCCTCCGGCAAACAGTACTATGTACTTACTTAATAAACACAGTATATTTGGGAAAAGTCTTTTTACAATGTCTAGATACTATGATAGAGTTTACTAGTTAATAATTTGATAAACAAATTTTGAAACACTTACTCCATAATGAAAGAAATTATTCTTCTATTCTAACACATGCACTGTTTCAAAAATTCAAATAAACTAAATTTCGTATTCAACTAGTTATTTATAGTCTCTGTGATGATGTCACACACTTAAATTATGATTTCTTCTTTCAGTAACATAATGCCTATTATTGTATTGACAAAACAATTGTTTTTCGGATAGTTAGATAATTGATATAACTAGATAATAATAGGTAATATTCATTGTTACGCAAGAAAGACCGATTTTTTGAACAATACATGAGTTTCTATCATCGATCCCCCTTGCGAGTGCGATTTCATTTGTCCTACCTACGTGTACTATACTTAACCGACTTAAGAAAAGAGGAGGTTATCAATTTCACCCGCATGTATGTAATTTTGAATATATCTCTGCGTATAACTACAATCACATACGTCCAATCTTCTCAATTGGGGTAGTCAGAAATGCACCCATCGCAAGATGAAGAAAGTATCGCCGATTCACCGAGCTTTCTGTTAGATCAACGTGATAGCCGAATTGCGCGTGCCGCCGTATATAATAATTATTATATATATTTATGTACAAAAATGGTCGAGCTAACAGTGTTAGTAAAAATATACGTTAAGCCGTTGGTTTCGTTTACTGTTTACTGATGTAAGTATGTAGTCGTTACACGAGTCATGTCAGGGGCCTTTGGCGGCTCAATAATGACCCTGCCACCAGGGTTGATGAGGTTGGTATTACACTTCACAAGCCACACGATACGAAGAAGCTTCGTAATTATAGTCGTAGTTTGGAGTCCGGAGTTCCCCGTGTAAGAAGCAAGCCGGTGTCAAACAGGGCCATAGTGACTTAAAAAAAAACAGGTAGGTATTTTTGATAGTTGGTTTTATTAACTTTCATTGATTAAGTTCTAAGTATAACTTCCTTCAAAAAATATACTTACGTACATGTAAAGGTGTTAACTATGAATAAAATACATGGTACTTATAGAATACGATAGTTACCTACCTACTCTTTATTAACAGTTTTCAAAGAATAGATTTAAAAATAATGCATTGTTTATAATATTATTGTAACAAATAGGTATTTATACTGGGTGTTATTGACATCGTAACGAAAGCTTTGAAGAGTGATTGAGCCCCATGATTCTGAGTTGATGTCAAGTGGAATTTTTCGTCGCAAATATCATGTTTTTTCTTATTATTTTCAATTCTTTATCTTTGCGACGGAAAATTCCTCTTGTTATTAAGTCAAAATCATGGTCTGAATCATCCCCTCTGTATTCGTTACTATGTCACTATCATCGTGTATACTTAGTTATATTCAGTAAACAATAAGTATGATTTACACACTATAAGTACTTAGTTACATAATTAGCGCAAAAAAGCCAGTGCTCACTTTTTTAAAATTAAACAGGTTATCACAATAAGCACAATATTACGCAAAGTAATTTTAATAAACATTTTTTTTGTAATTATATTCAACAACAAAGTTTGGTAATTAATTTATTATTTATCGTTAGAAATACTGGAGACTTAGCACCTAATTAAAACACATAATAACGGGTTCTTACCGCGTTTAAATGGGGATATGAGACTCCCGATATTTCGACACTGTTGCAAGTGCCATGATCACGGGATGACTGATGAGATTGGAGTGGAGTAGGTAGATCCATAACCCCATATAACCCATGTCTCATATCCCCATTTATACGCGGTAAGAACCCGTTATTATGTGTTTTAATTATGATAATAACCGCGTAAACTTAAAACAATGACTTAGCACCTACTTATAATTTAACATTTAACAATCACACAGCTGCAAAACTAATAAATACTGACTAATTAACTAACCTAAACGGAACGCGAACGGAACGGAAGGCGATTGGGGCAACCACCGTTTTACACGCCCTATCTATGGAGTAATGGCGATTACTCCACCGACAAGAGCGCAGCTCTTAAATATAGAGAGAGAACTAACGTAAAGTAACATCATGATTAGTGATGTGTCGTTCCCAGCAATGTTCCCAAAATTGGAATTTTCCCGTCGTAAAAATTCTAGTATACTAATAGTAAGAAGATTGGCTGCTTTTTCAAATTGTTCTTTCTTGCACTTTGGTCTTATCAATCAATCAATCAAATATACTTTATTGCACACAACATACAAAACAAATTTACACAAATGGACGAAAGATACAGCACAATCTTCTGGCCTTATTGCTAAGCAGCAATTTCTTCCAGGCAACCAGTGTAAAGGAAACATTTATTACAATTTGGTGCGGGACAGTGCAACATTTTGTATAAAATTGTAAAATACAAATGGTCTTTTGCCTAAAGGTTAGGTAATAAAGTTCTTTTTACACAACCTTTGTGCCTTTTTACTGCCGGGAACATTCCTTATTTGGGAACATACATACATACATAAACTCACGCCTATTTCCCACCGGGTTAAGCAGAGACTATAGAATTCCATGCTTCGATCCTGACACACTTCTCTTGCTTCCTCCACATTCATCAATCGCTTCATACACGCACGCCGGTTCGGTTATTTGGAAACATTCTCGGAAATGGCACATAACTAATTATGATGGAATAAATCCGCGGAGAGCCAAGTATGACGTAACGACGGCAAGTCGACTACCTACTTATCACTAAATATCCTACTCTTCGATACTTTCACCGTAAATAAAACACATAATAACGGGTTCTTACCGCGTTTAAATGGAGATATGAGACTCCCATGTGGAATCCAGTAGTAGGTGTTGTAAAAAGCTTGAAACGGCCTAATGTGGTGAAAAAACGTGAGGACACAGTGAGTGCGGTTTGTCGTAGTGAGTTTGGTGCGAATTCAGATGGTTCCGAACATGATATCAAAAACATAAACAAGCGGCAAAGAAAGAGGGTAGACAGATATGTCTGCCCCTAGAGAATTATGGATCTACCTACTCCACTCCAATCTCATCAGTCATCCCGTGATCATGGCACTTGCAACAGTGTCGAAATATCGGGAGTCTCATATCCCCATTTAAACGCGGTAAGAACCCGTTATTATGTGTTTTAATTATGATAATAACCGCGTAAACTTAAAACAATGTATTTCACCGTAATGATGTGCTTTGTATTTTAAATCAACAAAGAGAAAACAAACAAACAGACAAACAAACGATGTAGGAGGAAGAAAACGACAGATATAAGATAAAATTTAAATTAGGATGTGCTTCTAGAACGTTGTTTAGCTTTCGTCCAGTCTCGCGTGGTTGAATTGTTTGACGGCCGTGGACTCGAACTTGCGATACGTTCTGTGCACCACGTACAGCTGTAAGGCGAATATTACTGAAACAAAAAAAAAATAGCTGTAAGTAATAGCTATAATAAGTAACCCTATGAGACGACGCCCAGAGCCGAGGTCACTCTCAGGCCACAGTCCTCATGGCCTCCCCATTTGGCAGAACAAGTAGTACTATCTTAGGCAAACTTGTCAATAAGTTACGTCAATGAATATTGATAGCTAAATAGCTAGCTACTTACAATTACTAATTTAACCGGCATTACTTTCTTAGACAGGTACTATACTACTTCATCATCATCATCAGCCCATTAACGTCCCCACTGCTGGGGCACGGGCCTTCCCTATGGATGGGTAGGGAGATCGGGCCTTAAACCATCACGCGGGCCCAGTGCGGATTTATGGTTATTAACGACTGCTAATGCAGCCGGGACCAACGGCTTAACGTGCCTTCCGAAGCACGGAGGAGCTCGAGATGAAAACTTTTTTTGTGGTCACCCATCCAATGACCGGTCTTTGCAAAGGTTGCTTTACTTCAACAATCGCAGACCGAGCGCGTTAACCGCTGCGCCACCGAGCTCCTCTATACTATACAACTATACGACTATACAACTGCTACTCACGAAAGAGGCTTTTATGTTTATGATTAAGAATACTTAGTCAATATCACAAATGAACATTTTTGAACGCTCTGAACGGATTTTATAGGTTAGCTTACAATGTAAAAAAATTGGCACTACACTTCGTTTAAAAATCACTGAGCTAGTAATTAATTACTATTAGTTAATTAATAGTTAGAATAGTTAGTTTGAATAGTTAGTTAGTTTTAATTATTATTAGTTATTACTTACTGATCTAAGTACGCAGTCGTTAAATGAGGCCTTAGGCGGCTCAATAGTAACCCTGACACCAGGGTTGATGAGGTTGGTAATCCACCTCACAACCCACACGATAGAAGAAGATGTAAACTTTGTTTTTTTTTTAAATATCCATTCATAATATAGGAAGGTGGTTACCGTGTAGGAACAATATCCCCACATGAGGACAAAGGTACTGGTAGGCGTCGTGGCCAATGAAGATGATGATACAAAGCAGGTTGAAGGCGAGAGACGCAGGCATGGTGATCACCCCGTAGATGAAGAATGATTTCACGAAGCCGGACTTTTTCTGGAAAATACATACCAAAGTTGAAGAACTTAAACTAAAATAGAGGATTATTTGAGGAGGGGGACATCATCATCATCATCTCCCTAGAATTATCCCAGGGTCCGCTTACCTAACCTGAAGATTTGACAGATCCGGTTTTTACAGAAGCGACTGCCTGTCTGACCTTCCAACCCGCGAAGAGGAAACCACCCCAAAGTAGGTCATATACCTCCGATATGCATTTTTCGGGAATGTGGGTTTCCTCACGATGTTTTCCTTTGCCGCTGAGCACGTGATAATTATTTATGATCCAAACATTAATTCGAAAAAAAATCGAAAGTCATTGGTTTTGGCCTATGCTGGGATTCGAACCAGCGACCTTAGATTGAGAGTCAAGTGTTCTACCAACTGGGCTATCACGGCTCTTCACCGGGTCAATAGGGTGTTAGTGACATCGTAACAAAAACTTTGAGGGGTGATTGAGGCCATGATTCTGAGATGATATCAAGTGGAATTTTCCGTCGCAAAAGTATGGAATTGAAAATAATTTAAAAAGACACAAAAATTTTCAGGAATATTCAGCCTGAAAATTCCACTTGATATCAACTCAGAATCATGGTCTGAACCATCCCCCTCAGTATTCGTTTCGGTGTCACTAACACCCATACCTACTTGTATGGTTACCGTATGTACTTGTGAGGGGTGTAAGTGACATCGTAACGAATACTGAGGGGGATGATTCAGCTGATTATTCTGAGTTAATATCAAGTAGAATTTTCCTTCGCAAAAGTATAGAATTGAAAATAATTTAAAATAAAAAAAAAACATGAATTTTGCGACGAAAAATTCCACTTGATATTAACTCAGAATCATGGTCTGAATCATCTCCCTGAGTATTCGTTACGATGTTACTAACACCCTGTATTATAACTATATTGTAGTTTTAAAATGCCATACCTTGATCACTCCAGCTACCAGGAGCGCAGAGAATACAAGAGCTACGATCCCAAGCACGATCAGTACGGGCGGGCCCACATCATCCAGCCAGAATCTCACAAGCTTGTCCCAACTCTCGCTGCTCACAGCCAAATAGTTCCCATAGTTTGCACTTCCAAAACTATCAGGCAAATTTTCAGAAATATCTTCGTCTCTTTCTGTCTTATCTGTCCACGGCGCCAGCATTGAAGAGAAAAGAGGAAGACGGCATGCTATCGCTACGATGCTAACTATGATTGCGTCGAAAGATGTTATCTGGAAAAAGGAAAAGTGTGTTGGTAACAAAGTGTTATGTAATACATAGGTACGGAATCATGCCGGTATCACTATTGGGACCTACTTACAAGTAAGTAATCTTAAAAAAATAAATTTGTAGTCTAAAACCCAACTAAGGGAAAATAGCGCCCTAAAAAGTATAAAGTATTTATAGATATATCTATCTATCTACAAAATAAGAAATTGCAAACGGAAAATTAAGAAGACAACTTATAACATAACATAACAAATACTTGATTGCACAAACAGGAAAAAACAAAATACAAAACAAAAGAGAAATAGACAAGATAGATTTTGAGATGGTTATTTATTTTATATGCCTATTTTAATATAATCAATTCAATAGATAGTTAGATATAAAATAAGTATGCAAATCTGTCCTACTTAGGTTCTTTAGAAATTAGAGTAAGTAAATATCCTAGGTATTAAGCTTATAAAGTTAAGGTTACCAACCCATCGGCTAAAGAAGAATTAATCACATTTACAAGTTACGTAATTACGTTACACAAACGTCCCTCAGTCGGCTTTTACAACATGGCCGGCATGATAAACAGTACGGAGAATTGTAAAGTTTCTTCACACATCTGACAATGGAACTTCTATTATGTCACGGACAGAATATACATATAACTAGTGCTTAGGTAAACTAATTGCCAGCGATGCAGTGGGTGCGCAGGGCCATAAAACAAGGAAAATAACTTGTAGCTTTTTTTAGTTCTGTAAATTAAAGCAAATTAAAACAGCCTCCGTGGCCTAGACCGGGTTTGGTTCCCGATGGGGACATTGTCTAAATCACTTTGTGAGACTGTCCTTTGTTTGGTAAGGACTTTTCAGGCTTGAATTGATTGTCCGAAAAAGTAAGATGATTCCGTGCTTCGGAGGGCATTTTAGAAAGAAATTTAGAAAGAAATTTATTACTTCCGGACAGTGGTGTCCGGAAGTAATAAATTTCTTTCCTGTCTGTCTGTGTCTGTGGAGACACAGACAGACATGTACCTACATTACATTTAACACAGGACAGAAACCACACGAAAATCAATAAGTACTTACATCAAAAAAAAACAAAATCATAAAAACAATAATAATAAAACTAAGTATTCTAAATGCAACGCACTGACGGCCCGATCATCTGCGGCGTGAGCCACGACGCTGATATTCTGCGGGCCCTGCCAAGTGAGGCCACGGACATCGCGGTATATATGTACATAGATACATACTACTTAAACTTACTTACATATAATTATTTAGTATTACAAAATCCCCCAATAATAATAATACCCCCAGTAATACTTATTTAGTATGACTTTAAGCCGTTGGTCCCGGCTATTATCCGTTAAAACACTTCCACCAACCCGCAGTGGAGCAGCGTGGTGTAGTATGCTCCATACCCCCTCCGATTGATTGAAGGTAGACGAATATAGGCTGTTTATGTATGTATGTAAATTAAAGATATTTAAGTTGTACTGGCTAATTTGGTTACCATTCTAAGTACTTATCGTTGCCTGTACGATCACGAGTATACACTTTGAAATCATGTAACATTCACTGTTTTGACAAATTAACACGTAGGTCTCATTAAATGTCAAATATGATAATGCGATAGGGTTCTAAAGTGGGTACATGATAGTGCTCATGACTGTACTTATAGTGAAAACCACGGGAGGGCCATTTTGAAAAATCATATTCAGAAGTCATTTTCTTCATTAAAACATCGATTTCTTCCAATACATACTAATTATCAATGTGGGTAAAATTTGATACCGCATATTTTTACCCGGATAGAAACCATCGTGTCTATTGCGAGGTTTTGTTAACAACATTACTTAAATCCGAATGTGATTTTTCAAATAGGCGCTTACGAGGCTTTCATTTCACTCTTCTTCTTCTTCTATCATGTGGGTTGTAAGGTGGACTACCAACCTCAGTAACCCTGGTGTCAGGGTTACTATTGAGCCGCCAGTGGCCCCTGACATGGCTCATGTAACAACATCGCCAATCAAGTCGATTATCTAAATTATTATTTAAAAATGTATAGACTTTCGTTACTGAAAGGTGAAAAAAAAGCGCAATGACAGTGAGTGAAATAGTATTATTTACCTACTAATACTTTTAGTTCTACCTATTTTACTTTATCTTTTTTCTCATGTACTTAAGTTACTTTGTTTTAAGTGAGAATAAATACTCTTTAAACCTAAGGTTTGGTTGCCGAAAGGGTACCAAATTGCCATTTCCCCTTTGCGTGGCTTGCCATTGAACCTCATTGTCGTAATTCAAGTAGGTAAGCCACACCGACTGCGAAAAAAGTTTCCAAAATGTCTGACCCGGTTCTGTCTCGTTCGCTCTTTGCGATGCTTTGTTCCTCTCGCTTTCACTCTGTGCCACTTTTGAAAGTAAATCACGGATCCGTCGTTACTAGAGCAAAAACTCGAAAAACAATTTTGTCATAATGAATAAATATTATGCAACTTTTCGGTCAGTAAATGCGGTAAGTTGTACGTGCTATATTGCCGTAATAAATAACAAAATAACAGTTTCAGATTTTCATACACGCATTAAATAGATTATCATACATTTAATGGTTACATACATTTCATTAAATTTAATGGTTTATTGTATGAAAAGCTATTAGATATACAAATAATAATATATTCATAAACTATCTAAAAGGGGTAGAGACTTTTTGTAACTTGACTAATTGTAAATTTGCCACATAAACTAAGTACAGTCATGAGCAATTAATGTACCCACTTTAGGACTCTGTCGCACTAATATATTTGACATTTAGTGAGACTTACAGTTCAATTTGTCAAAAAAATTAATGTGACATGGTACCAAAGTGTATACATATTAATGCTCGTGACCGTACCTGTGTGGCATTAACTAGGTACCTACTTGGCCGGACAAAAATAAAATAGTGCCATCGCAGAGCAATCCAAAGACAACTTGCAGCCATTTTTGGTATGTACGAAGTTAGATGCATAATCGGAGAATACTCCTATAGTATAAACCCTGCATCACTCAACATAGCCAGTGTAGTTTTTGGGGACTTGGCTGTATGGGCTACGTTCCCTTTGCCTGCCCAGAACGGGCAAAAATTACCAACAAAAGAAAGATTTATCAGGGACACCTGAAAATCCGGCATACAGGCAATTCTTAAGACTTTACATAAATAGCCTATATACGTCCCACTGCTGGGCACAGGCCTCCTCTCAATCAACTGGAGAGGGTATGGAGCATACTCCACCACGTTGCTCCACTGCGAGTTGGTGGAGACTTTACTATTGTGAATTTACAAGGAGGGACTTTGCAGGCTACGTTCCCAAAAATAATAGATGGCCCTGTGCAAATTTGCCTTTGTTTAACCATCTAATTGCATGGATAGACATATCTTTTATCTTTTTTTTTAGGTATGACCCTTGTTATTATACCCAGGCACAACACATCTAAAATAAAAGATAAACAATAATAGGTATTTAGCAACTTAGTTCTACGTATACATAATCTGATGCATACATCAAGCAACAATTATTTTTATATACTTATGTTTATGCAATTACGAGTAATGAGGAAATAGGTAATAATCACGCAAAATATGGACACCGCCATCTATATATTTTTTTTGGGGAAATTTCTTCACTGCCCCTACTTCATCATCTTCCTATCATTATCCCGTTTTTCATAGGGTCCGCTTACCTAACCTGAAGATTTGACAGGTCCGGTTTTTTCCAGAAGCGACTCCGCGAAGGGTGAAACCAGCCCAATACAGGTTAGGTCACATACCTCCGAAAATCACTGCTCCTACCTAGCGCCTACTTATATTACAAAAATAAGAAGTATAGGTACCTTGCCGTTACGTATTAGTTGACTATGTTAATTGTAATTGTCACTATAAGGAAGGAAGACGTTCTAACAATAATTACATTTATAACTGATCGACTGCGATAGGGTTTCCCATACAACAGATAGTAATGATACTAACATAACGTAATAAATATACAAGGTCGTCAATCAAAAAAAATCAAACAAAACAAAGAAAAAAAAATCACAAGATCATTACTTTCGTAGCATCGTAACGAAAACTTTGAGGGATATTAAGACCATGATTCTGAGTATAATTTTTCGTCGCCAAATTGTACCTAGAATTGAAAATAATCGCCATCTATATTATTTTTAGGAAACGTAGCCTGGAAATTTCCTCATTATGAAAGAAAAAAAAATCACCTAGTTTAGTCAGTGCCAGGCTCTCCACCTATCATGTTGGCATAGAATAAGAAATAATACGTACTTAGATCTAACAAAAAACTACCTAACATAGGTAATTATTCTAATTATCACGTTAAATCTGTACAACGCCATCTTTATTGTGTTTAAGGGAAGGTAGCCTGAAAAGTCACTCATTGGCCCTGATTCCTGCAGACACCGCCTAATTTTATTTTAGGTTATATCCGTCATTTTCGTATCCGTCGAAAAGGAAAGGGACGGATGATTCACAGCTCTTAATTTTAGGAAGAATGAGTAAATTAATGTGTCGGGTTATTGACTGACGTAAAATTTTTAGACGGTTGGTTTAGATTTGTGCTTAAAATTGACGTGTGTTCCATAAATTTTATGCTTGTCGATTACCCGTCCCTTTCCTTTTCGGCGGATAAGAAAAGGACAGATATAACTTAAAATAAAATTAGATGGTATTTACAGGAATTAGCACCATTAGTGATTTTATTTCAATACCTATAGATAACATTTTACAATAGCTGCAATGCTCGGTACGAGTTAGATCTGTCAAAGTTGTGACGTTCATTAGCATAGTGATGTATCAGTCGAGATTAATCCAATCGATTCTGTTCTATGTAACACTACCTACCTATATTGTACACAAATACAAGGTGCCTTACTTTTTAGGCCTATTAGGAATAGTTTCCTAGTTCCTACAGAGCAGACGAAAATTATAATGCTAATTGAGGTTTTACCTACTTTATGTAATTTACTGACTCTCGATAATTTACATAATATGTACTTAGGTATTGATTTCCTACTCCACATAGATAGGTCGGTATGCTCCGACTAATTAGTTTATGCCATGCGGCAAATCTATGTAAGTCACATCAAAACACAAATAACAAAAAAGGTAGGTAATAATACCTACTTATCACCGCAAGTCTTCAAAACAGAACTATACTTTGGTAGGTACCTAGGTACATTGATTTCGTAATGTTAAGCTACTATTTCTAATGTTAGTGATAAAAACTTTTTACTTACAATGTTGAAAATTCCGAAAGCCAATGCGGCTATTTCTATTCTCATAAATCGTTTCCAACTTGACTCTTGTAATCTGAAATATAAATAATAAAAAGGCTTTAGTAAAATTACATTTAAAAATCTTAGTTTGTTCGAATAAAAAACTTTTATCCTTAAAACGACCTTGTGCATCATAGAGGTATAGATAAACCAAATTAAAGATACCAATTTATAAACATCTGGCTAAAAACTCCATGGTACAAAAATAAAAGTAAAAATGTAACAATAAAACTCGCAAAACTGTTCTATTACTTATTTAAAAAGTTGTAAATAAATAATTTAAAACTATAAACACAATAAAAAAGAAAATAGAACTTACTCCATATTTGAAATTTAAATTAAAAAGTAAATATCACAAAGACACGGACATACTGCGAGGTACAAATACAAACAAAACTGGTTTGCTGAAGAACACCGCGAGCATTTTAAAAAGAGAAGGGTCGAATTGCCTTGAAGTTCGCGACTGTCGATTTGATCTCACTATTTGAGCCTGACTTCATTATACAATACATAGGTGGGTTAGAGTAGTGGTATATAGACAGATACGGATGCTAATCACGCTCTTAATCACAATCGTGGTGGGCAGAATCGCAAGTCACCACAAGACGACTGCACGAGTCTATTTTTTCGAGAAATATTTTCTTTGAATCAAATGTTGACTTATTACTTGCCCATCTCCTTTCGAGGACAATAAAATTCATAAGTAAGTAGATGAAAAATTTGTAAGTAGGTAGGTACCTATTACCCCCATAGGACCCTCTTTTTTCCGTTACGATATTTCTGTCCATCATCTTGTCAGTGCCATTTGCGACAAATCTCCAACAATAAATTAAGGATTCTTATGAAAACGCATTAGACACAAAATTCACGGCAAATTTTATTTAAATAATTATACAAATATATAATATATAGCTAATGCTCAGAGGAATTAATTTACAATTATTATTTCATGACATACTTAAAATAATTATTATATAACATTGCTTAATCATCACCATCACTACCTCTTATACATAGCATTCGTTTTCAAATTCAATCACTCGTTACGTCGGAAAATTTGCAAGAATTGTATTTTTTAGGAGCGGTTACACATAGTCCTGTTACATTATACTTAAATGACTACGATATGACACGATGCGCTGGGATGTAAATAAATAAATACTTAAATAAATAAATGTGGTGGCACTCGGGAGTCCGTTGCGTCGACGCAACGAAGCGGCAACACCCGTGTGGTATTTGTCCAGTACAGGAGAGTTATAAAAAGCCACATCGAAGCCATTCATCTAAAGAAGCAATAATGCTATTTGACATTGGTTTGCATTGCGCAAATTGCACAAATTGCAATATTGTTTTTTTAGAGGAATTCCTTCGATGTGGCCCCAGATCTTTTTATCAAAGAGCGATTTTCTTCTCGACTATACCAATTTCATTATCATTTATTTCATTCAGTCTCTTATGTGAATATTGTTTGCAATCTCCAGAATCAAACTTTTGGTAGGTTTTGCGAACATAAATCAACATTACTCCGTGCATAGCTGAAAGAGAACAAACATAGAATATAATAAATCTTAGAATAGTTTAGAATAATTTGATTATTAACACATACAACTCAAGTATGTAGTATTTAGTTTCTCAGCCTAAAATCAAAGTAGGTATTTCCCATCCAACATCGTGGACTTTCTATCTGTACAATAAGGTCCATGAGCTTACTCGAAAATAACAATATAAATATATGCCGCAATAACCGCAGAGGACCTCGGTGGCGCTGGCGCAGCGGTAAACGCGCTCGATCTGCGATTGTTGAAGTTAAGCAACTTTCGCAAAGGCCGGTCATAGGATGGGTGACCACAAAAAAAAAAGTTTTCATCTCTAGCTACTCCGTGCTTCGGAAGGCACGTTAAGCCGTTGGTCCAGGCTGTATTAGCAGTCGTTAATAACCATCAATCCCCACTGGGCCCGCGTGATAGTTTAAGCCCCGATCTCCCTATCCATCCATAGGGCCCGTGCCCCAGCAGTGGGGACGTTAATGGGGTGATGATGATAATGATGCCGTAATAACCCTAGTATTTGACAGATAATATTATATGATTTATTATCTACCGGAAAATAGTTTTTTTAATAGACCAAATTGAAGCAATAAATTAATTTAAAAAAGCAATTATTACAATACGCTACTTGACAACCTAGTCAAATGAGATACTTTTTACGAAACGTCAAAACGATAGTTTTCTTTGGACTTAGTATGGAAATTCTGGCGAAAATGTGGCCTAAAGTTTACCTAGTAAATGGTGCTAATTCCTGTAAATACCATCTAATTTTATTTTAAGTTATATCTGTCATTTTCTTATCCGCCGAAAAGGAAAGGGACGGCTAATCGACAAGCATAAAATTTATGGAACACACGTCAATTTTAAGCACAAATCTAAACCAACCGTCTAAAAATTTTACATCCGTCAATAACCCGACACAGTTAAGTAGACAGCACGTCAAACGGATTGCATACCAGCGACATACCTTTTGATTCGCCCGGGTTATTCATTCATTTACTCATTCTTCCTAAAATTAAGAGCTGTGAATCATCCGTCCCTTTCCTTTTCGACGGATATGAAAATGACGGATATAACTTTAAATAAAATTAGGCGGTGTCTGCAGGAATCGGGGCAAATGTCTATCTACGCTCTATTATAATTGTAAGTACTATTATTTTTATATAATGCATTCTAGTAATTTCTCTAAAAAATGGTTGGGTCACGTGCTCAGCGGTGAAGGAAAACATCGTGAGGAAACCCACATTCCCGTGAAATGCATTTTTCGGAGGTATATGACCTAACCTGTATTGGGCTGGTGTTATTTTCTCGGGTGGGAAGGTCTGCTAGGCAGTCGCTTCTGTAAGATACCGGACCTGTCGAACTTTCAGGTTAGGTCAAGCGGACCCTGTGAAAAACGGGATGATGCTAGGAAGATAATGAGTCATTTCTTTACAATACGTACCAAGAACAAACAGTATTCCAATATGCGAAAATATATATTGTAAGCTGTCTTCACTAACAAATGTCAGGATAATGAATAGCAGGCAGGAAGCAGGAAGTGTTATCAATCCGTAGATGTAGTATGCTTTCACAAATGCAGCGTTTTTCTGAAAAAGGCACAAGGGTATTTTCATCATTAGCACTGCTGGACAGGCCTCTCCCAAAGCGCGCCACAAAGCCCTATCCTCAACTTTACGCATACTGTCGCTTCCAGCCAACGTCTGCAAGTCGTCCCGCCATCTTGCTAGGGGTCGAGCCACACCAATATTTTATTATATTTAAGATATTTTATTTCATTACATTTCAAAAAATAATTGAATCGTTTATCTGTTCTGTACATAATCTATTCAAATAAATATTCGTAATCCAGTAGTGTGTTGTTTGGAGAATGCTACACCGACAAGAGCGTGGCTCTTAAATTGATGATGATGAATCCAGTAACCCGCAGTGAAGCAGCGTGGTGGAGTATGCTCCATACCCCCTCTGAGGTGAGGCCTGTACTCAGTAGCGGTACGAATATAGTCTATTTATGTATGTAGGCACAAGAGCGTGGCTCTTAAATTGATGATGATGATGTATGTAGGAAGGGACTTCGTCGTCTTCAATTAAACACTCTTGATTTTAGTCGTCTTTTTATTTTAATTCTCACCCACGCTACGCACCTCCAACATTCGCCATCTTATTATATATATAATAATCAGAAAAAAACTACCACTTCCGCTTCCTATTTCTGTCTCTCTCACTCTCTCATACTTTCTCGCTCCAAACGTTCCTTTTCATGCATCATACCTTTCCATTCCCACATTCGGCCATCCTACTTTCATGACTGTCCTCAGTCATTACAATCTTCTCCTCTTACACTGCCTTGAACAGGGAAAACAATACTACAAAGTTAGAAGTAAGTTAGGTACATCATTTACCTTACAAATACTATGTAAATAAGTGATACATAAAGTAGTAACTAATAAGTAAACTGCTATCAGTCTTATTAACTTATCCAAATACAGTTGAAAACTAACTTTTCAGTAAATAGAGCTACCAGCTCATTATCAAAACAAGTCTTAAAAACATTTAACATAGGAACATCTACTTAAGAACTTATACATTATTGAAGTAGTAAACATGAATAGAAACTATACATCTTTTTAACCCTTTCTTAAAATATTATTACAGTAACAATAGTACTTTTCTTATTTACTTTATACACATCTTATATTTTGCAGTATACAATAGGATAATAGATAGGTATACCATACACAAGGTCAATATAATGAGAACGCAGAAAGTTCAGTCTGTAAGTACACATAAACACAACTTAATGAGTACACCATAAGCATTCATCATACCTATCATACATCACTATCAAATAATTCAACCTCCACTCACCTTATTCAGAATCTCTATCTGGCCATCTCTTCATTAGGTCTGCTGAGCTTGAGGTTCTAATGGGTCCTTCTGCACTTTCATAGAGCTTCTCTACATCGTATCTATCATTTCTTTTGACCTTAACAACCTTGTAGGGACCAAGATACTTCGGTTTTAGCTTTAGTCCTGGGCCAAACTGTGTCCTCTTTATGGCTACTAAATCACCTTCTTCATATTTAGAACTGTCCTTCCTCTTTTTATCATAATGTATTTTATTTTCCTCTTGTACCTTTTGTATTTGTAGTCTTGCTTGTTGTCTAAGTGTCTCCCTTTCTTCATCATATTGGTTAATTGTTTCTTGTTGTAAAAGATTAACTATTTCTATATCTTCTTTATTCTTCATCTTAACTCCTGTTAACAGCTGAAAAGGTGTAGTATGAATGCTCCTCTGATAGGTGCTATTCAATGCTCTTTGTACACGGCTTACATGCTTGTACCACAGAGACTTATCCTCTAGACAAAGTTTAGTTAGCATGGGAATTAGAGTCCTATGAACCCTCTCCACTTGTCCGTTGCTTCGTGGTACTCCAGTAGTGATCAGTATGTGCTGTATACCTTCATCTTCACAGTAATGTTCGAAATCGTGACTTGTGAATGCTGTCCCTCTGTCTGTAATAATCCTGGTAGGGTTACCAAACATCTGCTGGTGTATTCGGAGCTTACCTAGCGCCTCAGCACTCGACGTAGTCTTCGTGGGGAATAACCATACACACTTAGTAAATGCATCAATCATGGTGAGTAGGTAGTTGTATTGCTTCCTTGTCTCTGTCAACGGTCCAATGTGATCTAAGTGCAAAGTGTGCAATGGTGTTCCTTCCTTATCAATCGGATTAAGGTAGCCCTCCTGTTTTCCTTCTTTTCTTGTAGCTAACAAGCAAGGTATGCAACTTAATACCACTTCTTCAATCTTTTTATCTAACTTCTTTATGTAATAATCTTTTCCTATAGCTTCTTTCATCTTCTTGACTGAAAAGTGACCATTCTGGTGAACTCTTTTTATTATCTCCTTCTCCATTTCTCTGGGAACCACTATTTGCTTCTTTTCTCCCTTGTATAATATACCATTGTCTATCCAGTAGTCGTCGTACCGTCCGTCCTTCAATACCAACTCTCTTACAGCTTTGAGGTCTTCATCCATCTCCTGAGCTTTCTTTAGCTCCTCATGCAAGCTGACCACTACTGCCACCACTGGGTATCTACTCAGGGCGTCTGCGTGTTGCATTCTAGTGCCCGCTCTATGCTCTACTTCATAATCATACTCGTCTAGCAATAGTGCCCATCGAGCTACTTTTGGAGATAAGTCCCTCTTTTTCAACGTAAGCTCGAAAGCTTTACAGTCGGTAACTATCTTGAAGTGTATTCCGTACAGATAGTGGCGGAACTTCTTCACGCCTTCCACAATAGCGAGTGCTTCTAACTCATAACTTGAGTAACGGCTCTCAGCATCACTGGTCTTGTGGCTCATGTAATGAACGGGGTGTAATGTACCATCTTCATGTTGTTGCAGTAAGATTGCAGCTAGTGCGTGGCTCGAAGCATCTGTGTGTAGTTCTGTCGGAAACTTCGGATTGTATATCTTCAACACTGGGTCGTTTGTTAACTTCTGCTTCAAAATCTGAAATGCACATCTCTGTTCTTCTTTAAATTCGTACTCTACATCTTTCTTCAATAAATCTGTTATGGGTTTGGCTATCTTCGCATAATCTTTTATGTATTTTCTAAAGTAGGATGTTAATCCTATAAAGCTCATGGCCTGCTTCACATTTTTTGGCTCAGGAAACCTCACGACTGCATCGACTTTTTCAGGATCTGGTCGTACCTCTCCATCTTTAACCACGTGACCCAAGTACTTGATTTCCGGGCTTATCAACTTCGCCTTCTTCCAGTTCACTTCCAGCCCGTACTGAGATGTAACCTCCAATACTTGAGCAAGTCGATCTACAGCCTCATGTTCATCTTTCGCTGGAATGATAATATCATCTATAAATATCATGACAATTCCCTTTGCAATCAGCTCTCTGAAGATGACCGTTATGAACCTCATAAAATATTTACGCTGACAAGCCAAACGGAGCACGTAAAAATTCAAACTGCCCGTGATGCGTCACGAATGAAGTATAAGGCACAGATTCCTCACTAATTTTCAAATGGAAAAACCCATTCTTGAGATCTAACACACTGAACACCTTAGCATCTTTCAATTTATCAATTAAGTCCTCTATTATAGGTAAAGGAAACTCATCTCTCACTATCTTCTTATTTAAAAGACGATAGTCAACACACACCCGAGTTGTACCATCTTTCTTTTTAACAAGTACTAATGGACTACAATATTCAGAATAACTGACCTGAACAATCCCGTTTTGCATCCACTCATCTACCTGGTCCTCAATGATCTTCTGCTCCATCAGAGACACACGTCTAGGTCGCTGAGCTACTGGCACCTCATCTTTCAATACGATCTTGAGTTGTATAGGCGCCTCCCTCGTCTGCGCCGGTGCGTAGTCCTCGAGCAAGCGTCTCACCTCATCCCTCACTCCCGGACTAGAAATGTGACCTGTAACATCCACATCCCTCTCACAACAATTCACTCTCGCCAGCCACTCATCACTTCGACTTAACATGACTGAACCTTCCTGCATAATCATTACCACATTTGACAGAAATTCCTGCCCTAAAATCATTTTAAAAGGCATACAGTCTCTAGGTATTACATGAAATATCACTTCGTCGTAACACTGTCCGTCGATATCAATGTTTGTATACAACTTTCCGCAGGATCGCACCACTTTATGTCCGAGTCCAGTAAATGTCGTATTATCGGGAATTTTTGGCATTGAGACACCATCGTATAAGTCCTCCGAGATTAAATTTACCTCGCTTCCACTGTCTATAAGCGCACTCACTGTTTTGTCACGTATTTTTACAAATTTTGTCGATTTTTGTAGGTTATCTTGCGGTTTGTTTACGTCGTCGGCCATCATCGTCGAACCAAACATGGCGGAGAAATCGCTCGCTTCTGATTGGGCCGTCTCACCCTCTTCCTGTTGTACCGACAGGCCGTAGCGCGTTCCGCTTCGTGTCATCCGTCCCGTTCTCGCGCCCTGTTGCACCGACACTCCCGCCGCTGTAGAGGTCGCTGCCGTCGCGCCGCTTCCACTCGCGCCAACGCCCGCGCTTACATTGTTGCCAACTGTACCGCACCGTTGTCCAATATGGCCGAACTGATTACATTTGAAACATTTGACTCCATTCTGACATGCACTTGCTACATGCCCCACTATGCCGCACTTGTAACAACGCTGCCGCCATTGCTTGCCCCCGCTATTTCTTTCTTCTTTCACAGGTTTATTCTTCGTCGCCGTCACTTCACGTTGCTGTTCTCGCCGTGGTAATTGCTGCGCCCTCTTTTGCTTCATCTTTTCGTAAATAGCTAACTTCTCTTTTAGCACAGGAAACGTCGTAGCGCCATACAAACACGCCTTAAAATACTCGTCGTCGGGAATTCCATCAATTATGTACTGTATGCACACGTAATCCGCAAATTTCGCTCTGCGTCCAAGCTCCTTCATCGTCAACATGTATTGGTAGCAACTTTCATCATTCCTCTTCTTACGTGCCGTCATAGCTTCGTGCATTTCTTTGGAATTTAATGAGTCGGGAAACTCCTTTAGAATCGCCGTCTTAAGTTCGTCGTACGACCGGAATACCTTCTCGGATTTTAACCACAAGGCCGCCGTGCCAGATAATGATCTGCGCGCCCTAACCAGCTTCTGTTGGGCTGTCCAGCCGGACACCTCGGCGTAATCCTCCACATCTTGCGCCCACTTGGTTGAGGAGTAGGTTAAGTCCTCACCATCGAATGTCGGTATGGGGTCATCCATCATCGTAATTGAGTGCTTCGTATCGTCTTTGCTGTCGTCGTCCCTTCCAGCCATCATCTTCTTTGATTCCTTGTAATAGAAATCCGTCGTCACGCGTCTTCTAGGTTATGTCGTCGTTGCCGGGCCGTCGTGTCTTGGTGATCCGATCGGAAAATCGAACTCCAGCTATCCCGGACGAGCCCCCAAATTTGTAGGAAGGGACTTCGTCGTCTTCAATTAAACACTCTTGATTTTAGTCGTCTTTTTATTTTAATTCTCACCCACGCTACGCACCTCCAACATTCGCCATCTTATTATATATATAATAATAATCAGAAAAAAACTACCACTTCCGCTTCCTATTTCTGTCTCTCTCACTCTCTCATACTTTCTCGCTCCAAACGTTCCTTTTCATGCATCATACCTTTCCATTCCCACATGTATGTATATGTTATATATTTATAAAACAAAAATGCTATGCTGTGGAGGCGACAGGCAGAGGTGTAAAGTATATTCACCCACTCTTCGCCAGCTATGTTTAAGCTCCATGTAATCCGGGCGAGCCTATTGCCGTTAACTGGTTACAAATCCTGGAATCCACGTGATATCAATGATCTATGATCCAAACATGAATTAAGTAGTTCAGAGCCCATGCCGGGCCCCGAACCCGTTACGCTAGGATGTAAAGCGCGCGTTTTCCAAACAGGGCTAATACATACATACATAAACTCACGCCTATTTCCCACCGGGGTAAGCAGAGACTCTAGAATTCCATTTGCTTCGATCCTGATACCACTTCTCTTGCTTCCTTCACATTCGTCAATCGCATCATACACGCACGCCGGCAGGCAAGACAAACCATACACAACACCGCAACAAACAGGGCTAATCATATTTAATTATCATGTAAGTACGTATTATTTAAAAGTAAAATGAACGCATACCTTTTGAACACCAGCTACCAGGAGCGCAGAGAATATAAGAGCTATTATCCCAAGTGCTATGAACACTGGTGGTCCCACTATATCGGTGAATATGACAACCCTGTCCCAATCTATCAAAGTGGGGCGAACAACGTCCAAATTAACATGTATGCCCATGTGGCGATATGTGTACGGCTCTGGAATCAGCATTAGGGATATGAAGGGCGCTCCAGCGAAGAGAGCCACTGTGCTTGTTATGATTGTGACTAATGACGTCATCTGTAAAAACATGAAAAAATCTTTTATAAGTAAGTAAGATTACGTGCTTCGGAAGGCGCGCTAAGTCGTTGTTCCTGGGCTACTAGCCCAAATACCTCCCTCAACCCGCAGTAGAGCAGCGTGGTGGAGTATCCTCCATACCCTCTCCGGTTGATTGAGGGGACGCCTGTGCCCAGCAGTGGGACGTGTATAAGCTGTTTATGTTATGTTATGATAAGTGTTCAGTCTTTTTGATGGCTGTAAATAAAGTGCCAACTGCGTATCAACCTTATAATGAAAACCTAATACTAAATCGCCTTTTGAAAAGTCACTTTCTAATGTGATTTTCTTCAACAACACCTTCATTTCTTTGGATTACTTTCAATCCGTGTAAAATTCGTATTAATTAATAAAATTGGATGAAGACTAAACTTTACTAGTGTGACGACTGCGAGGTTTTGTTGAATGTGGTGTTTCAAAAAGGTGTTAACGAAGTCACTTTTTCTATCGTGTGGGTTGTGAGGTTGATGACCAACCTCAGCAACCCTGGTGTCAGGGTTTTTATTGAGCCGCTAAAGGCCCTTGACATGGCTCGCGTAACAACTACGTACTTACATTAGTATAAGTATACAATCAAAGATCAAAAGTGCAGTCACTGAGCGCAGCGAATTATTTGTAAACAGTGGTGAAATTATGAACCACTAGTTGTCATAATTATAAAATTTATATTTCTGTAGGTGTTTTTGGTCTATTACAGAAACGACATGTAACCAGGACGTCTTAAGTGCAACCAGAAACTGATTGGACTTGGCACCTTATCGTACGTGTTCACTAAAGGTGATGATAATCATCTCAAGCTCTTGCCTGACAATGTCTTGATGGTGTCCATTCCAAAATGATGGGCCATTATTTGGGCGATAGGCTAATCGTCTTAGATCGTTTCAAAAGTGGCTGTAAAGTCTTCGGTTAGCTTGTAACTTGGTTACTTGTCTACCCTTATTTAAAGTCTTGAGGGTTGAAGAAATAAGTAATGAGATTGATATAAATTGGTTTGTCATATTAATCGGAAGCTGAAAACAAATAGGCCATGTTTCGCCGTCATTCCATCTTGGTATTCTTTTTTTATTATGGCGTTGGTTAATAGCGACATCTGTTAGGATTTCTTTTTAATACTTTACATTTTCAAATATCTTAACATTGACATAAAAAGCGAACTAAATGGTTCCTAAAATATGCGCTAGATGGCGCTTGTCCGTGACAAGGCTTGTATGGTGAAAATCAGAGGAGAAAGTATTATAATAAACTTGTTCTTGTTACGAGCAGTTTAAAAATCAATGTTCCTCATACTATCTCGCTCACTCTTTTACTTATATAACACCGATGCAGTCCTATTATCTTAGGCAATATATAATAAATTATTATAACATAAATACATAAACTCGTATCCACCATCTCATTTATTTGAGAGCGATAGAGTCACAATGATAAGTAACTCTGTCTGTTACCTTTTCACGCCTTAACCGCTGAACTGATTTAGATGTGGTGTAGAGATAGTTTGAAACCTAGGAAAGGATCATAGGATAGCTTCTATCTCGGAAGTCGCCTCTAAGGGGAAAAAACGAGCCGCGCGCGATAAACAAAAACCACGCGGAAAAAGTCGCGGGCGGTAAGATAGTAAAGTTGATAATAAATTTTGAGCTTAAAACATTAATAAATTTAGGTTAGGTACATTTATTAGGTCATCTCAGAAAATACGACCTTATTTTTCCTTATAAATATAGGATCACATTGCTCACTCGAAAACAGGTATTTTGCAGAGTGGGAATCCCACGTTGTGGTATTTACAACATGTGTACGTTGTATGTTCTTGCACCTGTTTATCCGCGTTTACCGCCTGTGGGTGCTTTTGGCTTTCTTAATGAAATAGTACATATTGTAATCTAAAAAGTACATTGTTTACATAGCATAAACAATCGGACCTGACAACTCTTCAGGTTTAAGTAAGCGGACCCCGTGAACAAGGGATGACGCTAGGACGATGATATCAATATTCATCATACATAACATAAACAGTATACGTCCCACTGCTGGGCACAGGCCTCCTCTCAAACAACCGGAAGGGGTACGGAACATATTCCACCACGCTGCTCCACTGCGGGTTGGTAGATGTGTTTTAATGGCTAATAGCCGGGGCCAACGGCTACACAAGAATTACGTTTTTCAAGTCTGATAGGTTTGTTCTCGTCTACGAATAAATAATATTTATTAATAATATTTATTTTTTATAATATTTATTAATAATATTTATTCGTAGGTTCTCGTAAATAGTTGTTATGGAAACCGAGAAAAGTCGAGTAGGTAGCCTTTTCTTGGTTTCCAAGTCGACTAACTTACGAGGTAACTAATTACAGTTCTCGGTTTAAGCGGCCCAGAATGAGTTGAGTCATTGATCTTATAACCCACACGACAGAAGATCTAGTAATCAAACCAAACAGTGATACTTACAACAGTAAATAAGCCAAATATAAATGTAATCTTCTCCACTCTCATATAACATTTTCCAAATGACGACCTTAAATATAAAAACGAATGGAATTAAAAATACCTATAAATATTACAACAATTATTTTACTAAATAGATTACGATGTAAAATAGGTACTTATACAAAACATAATTACAAAGTTAAATATAAATATTACTAAAGTACATAATAAATCTTCTTTTTCTTTCTTTCTATTGTTGGCAATTTCAAAAAAGGAACGTCACGTCACTTTTTAAGAAAAGAAACGTTTTAGCAGGTGTTCCGTCTGGGACTTCGAAGAAAAAAACAAGTGAAGACAGATTGAGTCGTTGTAAGTAGCGTAAACTGAAAAACTAGTTTCTGTATTGGATTTTATTAATATTACTTATTATAATTCGTAGTAATAATAATTGGTATTTGTAGTAAGAGAGACATTTATGGTAAAAATAACTGATTATAACTGGGTATGTATGTTACTAATATTTACGTTTTATTATAGAGTTAGTTAACACTATTATCTGTTTAGTTTAGGAAGTCTTTTATTTTACAATATTACTAGTTTATGCTTTTTTATTCTACCAATAGCAGAGACACAGTTATTTGTTAACTATTTTCAATACCTACTTATTTTTTTCTATACTTACTACAAAGTTTTTAATGATCATCGTTAAACAGATGATTCAAAACCATTTCTAAGTAATGAAGTGCATACTTACTCCGTCATCCTAGAGCTTAAAATCCAAATTTCACAAGAACAATAAATATAAAGATTCAATTTAAAACGAGCTCTAACAATTCTTGTTATTGTTCGATATGTTTTACTTCACACTGAGTTTCCCATAAACATGTGAACGTAGACTAACGTGAAGTTTGCGCAGAACACAGCTGTCAATGTAGTCTGTAAACACTGCCTATTAACCGATCAAGTTCAGAAGTATATATACGTAAGGTATGTATCTGATATTGTCAGTCCGCCTGCCTGGAGTCGCTCACCGGGCCTCCCTCAATAGGGACTCACCTGGTGGGCTGACTCGCCGGCGGCACCCACGGACTTGACAAGGCCCACGGAGGGGCGAACTTCGCCCCCACCACCCCTGCGTCTCTGTGGGCGGCGAGAGCGCCCACTCCAAGGGCGCACTGCCCTGAAGGTGTCCCCCCGTCGCGGGCGGAGTCGTGGAGTCCAGACTACCATGTCAGCATTATCAGTTGACGCGACTCTTGCTCCAGTGTAGGTCATGTAAACACGTTATTATGGTAGAACGGTTTGCATTGCAACCCACCATACCATCAGAGGTGTGGCCAGGAGTATGGCGGATGCGGAGGAATATTCCCATCAGTGATATGCCGTTCCCGGGCAATTTTTTAAAGTGGGAAAGTTCCCGTTGTTGTGAATATTCCCTCTTTAATAAGCAGTAAAGACACTGGCTGCTTTTTATTTTCAAATTGTTCTTTCTTGTAATTGTTGTCTCATTATATCTATGTAAAGACTAAGTAGCAAATCTCTTTTTAGGTAGGTAGATACGTAACTTTTGCGCCTTTTTACTGACGGGATCATTACCTTTTTTTTGACGTGACTTATTGTAGATTTGCCGCAGATGGCATTAACTACTTGGCCGGACAAATGGGGAGCGCTGAAGGCTCTCACCCGGTACAACGTTTAAGACAACAGGCCTAAGGGTGCGCAGTTGGGCGCGAACCTCGGCTCAGGGCGTCGTCTGAGAGGAAAAATATTTGAAAGAATTAATCGACCCTAGTGGGTCGATAGCGATAAGCGCTGAATGAGGGAAATCGTCGACCACGCCGGCGGGGTCGGTATCGGGGTTTGAATTATTACCAAAATGGAAATTTCACTATTGTAAATGACCACTGCAGATAATGTCGAACACAATTTATTGTACTTCATGAAACATTATTGTCTAATAATCCATAATAATTATCTAAAGTTTAAAAAAAGTATCTTTAAATGATTCACGCACTTTGTACATATAAACTATTTTTAATTGGTCTACTTACATACATAGGTCCGTACCTAACCTAACCTGAAGATTTGAGAGGTTCGGTTTTTTTTTTTACAGAAGCGACTGCCTGTCTGACCTTTCAACCCGCGAACGAAAAAACAATACAGGTTAGGTCACATACCTCTGAAAATGCATTTCTCGGGATGTTTTCCATCACCGCTGAGCACGTGATAATCATTTACACACCTACATCATACGAGGGGCGGCTGAAAAGTTATGAGCCTAAGGTATTAAAAATACTGATAGATGTGTATAAAAAAAATATTTTTCTATGTAATCTCCCTCTACTTCAACACACTTCTTACATTTATTATAAAGCGCTTTTAACCCGGTCAAAAAATATTCGCCGTCTTTGTCTTCGAAATGTTCGTTTACGGCCGCCTTCATTCCCTCGTCACTGGCAAATCTCCGTCCTCGGAGGTCCTTTTTTAAATCGGAAAAAAGGAAATAGTCGCTAGAGGCCAGGTCTAGACTGTACGGTGGGTGGTTGATTTCTTCAAATCCAGTCTCGGCAAGGGCACGCCTTGCAACTCGCGCAGTGTGGACGGGCGCATTGTCTTGCAAAAACAGGACACCTTTCGCAAGTTTGCCTCTCCTTTTCTCGACAACCACTTGACGCACTCTTGTCAACAATCCAGCATAATAATTACCATTCATTGTAGTATTTTTGGAAAGGTAATCTATAAACAAAATTCCTTCACAATCCCAAAAAACAGTGGCCAAGAGCTTGGACGCCGATCTTTCAACTTTGAATTTCCGAGGCTGCCTTTCTCCTTTTTCTATCCACTGCATTGACTCCTGTTTGGATTCAGGATCATACTGTCGAATCCATGTTTCATCAACAGTGACAAGACGCGAAAAAACATCATCAGGATTATCACCACAGATGTCCAAAAACTCCTGCGAAGTTGTGACGAGTCGCTGTTTATCCTACGGCGTGAACATTTTTGGCACCCATCGCGCACACACCTTTTTCATGTGCAAATGATTATGCAGAATGGCGCCGATTCGGTCCTTGCTAATGCCTATAGCTTCAGCGAGATGCCACAACTTTAATCGCCGATCTTCAAGAACAAGTTTTTTTTACTTTTTCGATGTTTTCTTCGGTAACGGCGGTGTTCGGCCGCCCCGGCCTGGGGTCATCTTTGAGCGACTCCCTGCCATGTTTGAATTTTCGGCTCCAACGTTTTACGGTGGCAAACGAAGGTGTAGACGCTCCGTAAACAGTAGACATGTCTTAAAATATTTCCGTCGGCGTTTTATTCTTCTTTGTAAGGTATTTGATGACAGCTCTGTACTCGAATTTCGTGCAATTCGCGGAATACTCAGACATGGTGACGTTTAAGGTTCAATTACTAAAAAAGTACTGATGCTAAAGACATGAAAATTGAGATTTATATTGCTTGAGATACCCTCAATTAGTGCTGTACCGCGCGGCTCACTAGTAATAGTTAAAGGTACTTAGGCTCATAATTTTCCAGCCGCCCCTCGTATATAGACATACAGGGTGTTAGTGACATCGTAACGAAAACTTTGAGGGATGTTTGAGACCATGATTCTGAGTTGATATCAAGTGGAATTTTCCATCGCAAAAGTATGGAACTGAAAATAATTTTGAAAAAACTCGAAAAATTTCATGAATTTTCCGACTGAAAATTCCACTTTATATTAACTCAGAATAATAAGCTGAATCATTTCTCTCAGTATTCGTTACGATGTTTCTAATTTTCTATCGCAAAAGTATAAAATTGAAAATAATTTAAATTTATAGATAGATCACACACACACACACACACACACACACACGAACACGAACACGTTCAGCTGCTTGTCTTCCCGGGCATGTCGTAAAAACCGACAGAGGGATTGCGTCCTCTAACATAATGGACTGGTGTTATGGGCGATAGGCTGATCCCTTATCACCATAAGGTTCATCATATCCATCTTAGGACTTCGTATCAACAGTGGCTGCAAGTTGTCTTTGATTACTTGTGGCTCTGCCCACCCCATTTGGGATTACGGGCGTGAGTTTATGTATGTATGTATGTTATAGATAGATAATTTAAAAAACTAAAAAAATAATCATTACTTTTGCGACGGAAAATTCCAGTTGATATTAACTCAGAAGCATAATCTGAATCATTCCCCTCAGTATTGCCTATTTCCCACCGGGATAAGCAGAGACTATGGGATTCAATTGGCTTCGATCCTGACACATTTCTTTGCTTCAATGACCTGGTCTTAAATGTCGATAATATAATATTCTATTCATTTTTCCTTTATTGATTGTTATGTCATGAACTTAAAAACAAGGACTTAATGACTTAAAAATAGTTTGACTATGTATTAGTTAAGTACTTAAATTTAATGGTGCTAAACTAATAATCTCATTTACTCTCTATAAATAGAATTTGATTTTGGGTTATGAGTAAATTTTCCGCAGTTGGTCTTCTTACAGTATTAAAGTTCTTGTAAGTCTTGAGCGCTATTATAGACATCAACAGATTAATACCTGAAAAGAGAAAGTATCATATTAGACCTTTCTTCTCTTATGTGGGTTGTGAGATCAATGATCCAACTCATCAACCTTTATCAGCCGGGACCGGTTGCTTAACCCGCCCTCCGAACCACTATAACCTACTTTTTTACAATATCTATGCGCTAGGGGGTGAACTTTCGCGCCCACCTGGACCTGTTGTCTCTGCGGTCCCTATTTGGTAGTTAATTCACGTCAGTAATCGGGTGGCCTCCGTGGTCTAGTGGTTGAGCATAGGGCTCACGATCCGGAGGTCCCGGGTTCGAATCCCGGTGGGGACCTATCACAAAAATTACTTTGTGATTTGGTTAGGACATTACAAGCTGATCACCTGATTGTCCAAAAAGTAAGATGATCCGTGCTTCGGAAGGCACGTTAAGCCGTTGGTCCTGGTTACTACTTACTGATGTAAGTACGTAGTCGTTACTTAAGTCACAATAACCTTGACACCTGGCTTGATGAGGTTGGTCATCCATCTCACAGCCCACACGATAGAAGAAGAAGAATAATCGGGTGAACCCGTTATTAAAGCATCGCCATTATAATCGTTCATCTGTCATGTTGCAGTCAAACTTGCAGTGGAGTTTTACGATACCCAGGTCACTTATGGTGAACAGAGAACCACATTATATGTTTTTTCTTACACAGAGAATATGAAAATGCAAAAACATATCTTTTTCTTCACTTGGCTGATAGTTAAAATATCTATCTTCATTTTCATCTGTCACTGAAAATCATTATTTCATCAATGTTGTGTTCTTCACACCAACATTTTGTCTGTAATATAATTAAATTATAGGTACTTACAACACATTGTTAAGGAAACTGCACTTATTGAGATTTGTCCTCCTTTGAATACGACCCAGTAAACAACTGTCGCTGTCATACATAACATGGTCACTATAAAATCGTAAATTAAGTACACTTCTACGTACTTACGGTTTTTCTGAAAAAGTAAAATTATGAAGTAAATTATCTGTTATTTCAATGGAACTATTTGACAAGTCGTAATAATTGTATGCGGAATCTACTCAATAATGAGATCGCGGGACTTTTTTGGGTGTTAGTGACATCGTAACTAAAACTTTGAGGGATGATTCAGGCCATTATTCTGAGTTGATATCAAGTGGAATTTTCCGTCGCAAAAATATGAAACAGAAAATAATTGAAAAAACTACTAAAATTTAACACCAATTAAAAAAAATATTCATCGTAACAAATTCTGAGGGGTATGATTCAGCTCGTTATTCCAAGTTAATATCAAGTGGAATTTTCCATCGCAAAAGTATAGAATTGAAAATAATTTAAAAAACACAAAGAGTTACGTGAGTTTTATTACTTATTGGATATTGACTGAGAATTATGGTCTGAATCATCCCCCCTCAGTATTCGTTACGATGTCACTAATACCCTGAATTTTAGCACGTTACTCTGAGTTAATATCACGTGGAATTATGCATCGCAAAAGTATAGAATTGAAAATAATGTAAAAAACCTAAAAAATTACGTGAAAATTCCACATGATATTACCGGAGAATCATGGTCTGAATCATTCCCCTCAGTATTCGTTACGATGTCACTAATACCCTGTATTTTAAACCTGCCCTCGCGCCATGGCAACCGCGCGGCGCACGGTTCAAATTATATCGAGGGCTTCGACCATTCGGATGCCGTGCTGCAGACCCAGCTGGTATTATCTTTAAATCCATGGATTTCTTTCGACTATATTGTATTGATCTTTAGTCTTTGTTTTGTAATAAGCCGACTAGATTCCAGACAATTTGAAAAAAATATTTTCGTTTTGGTTCTGGTAATCACGGTTTCCCATATGCAACACAGAGGTTGTACAAATTATCAGCAATAGATTTATGCTATTTATGTTTACTGAATTAAAATAAATTGTCGAGGACAATTAATGGATTTTATTTTTTTTAAAAGAGAATATAAAAATTTTAGCCTACCAGCCAAGCCAAGCGCGCACTATGAGTTCTTCGCCGAGCGGCAGAAAAAAGTAGCGGCATAATGTCGCAATGTAATACTGCGCCGCTGCGGTGGCTCTGCCGTCAAGTGCGCGCAATTAAATTTAAAACTGTTTGGTAAGTACAGAATTACAGTGCGTCATTATGCCGCTGCTTTTTTCTGCCGCGCTGCGAAAAACTCGTAGTGCGCGCCTGGCCTTACTAACGAGTAATTAACATACAAAAAAAATAGTGGTAAATACTCCCTTACCTTGCGAATACCGACGACTAGAATAACAGAAAATGCAAAAGAAATTGCACCATAGTTCAGTAGAAACACAACGCACCCTAGTAAGATATATACGGTATCTGGCGGAGTACCGAACAATAAACATGCTATTAAATATATAAATGAAGCTAGGCTAGCACACGTTAATAGCGCATATAATACCTGAAAATAAAGAAAAATAACATTACATTCCACATTTAAAACACATAATAACGGGTTCTTACCGCGTTTAAAGCAGGGATATGAGACTCCCCTCCCTACTTATAACGGGTTTTCTACTCCATGACAGTTCACCGATAGACAACTATTTAGTCAAAACACAATACCTACCTAGATTGTGGTATTTGAACAAGACTAGATGGATGGTCTATCCAAGTTAGACATACTTATATGAGTCACATATTAGAATAGAATACGCAGACGCTATTTATTATACATAAAGATACATAACTCAACCATAGCTATAGCAATATCTAGCTATAGCAATATCAGCAATGGCGCCAAGAAGACGCGGCGGCGGCGCAGGCGCCTACCAATTAATAGGTACCTATTTCCACCAATTAAGGCGAACTACTTATTTTTATTTTATTGTTTAGTTTTATAAACAGTGCCGTCATTAACTAATGATAAATGCAAGAAAGAGATAGATCTAGTTTTAGAACTGTCAAACTATTTTTTTAAAACTTGTTTATCTCCTTGTGAAACAAAAAACAATTCAGAACGGTGCTAATTCCTGTAGAAATCATATATGATTTTATTTTAATTTATAACTACCTGTCATTTTCCTTTCCGCCAAAAAGGAATGGGACGGGTAAGCACAAATATAAAACAACCTTAAAAAAAATTACATTGGCCAGCAATTAAGTTGACAGCCCATGTCAATCGGTTTGCATACCAGCGAGATCGTATTAATTATTCAGATTATTCAATGAAGAAGGCAACCATGTCGTTCACGTTCCCGCCAAAAAACCGTTTTCCTTTTGTGTTTTTTTTTGTTTAGTTATTTCTTAAATCTTAATACTAAAAAATACAATTTGTCAATGCCCTGCAAAACTGTTTAAACAGTTTGTCTGCAGGAAAGAGTCTCTACTAATAATATGAACTTATATCTAATAGTCAATTAATAACATAAGTTAACTTGGAATAATAATTTTCATAGACATGTTTTGGCAATTTGTAAAAAAGTACCTACATCTAGGTTGGCATCTACTCCGATATCGCACTTGCATTGCAAAAAAAAAAGATAACGTACTTAACAAATATTTATTGCACACACAGGAAATAAAAGATATGCTGATATCTTGCCTATCTGATCCCATTGTTGCGTCTATCTAAATATAGAGTGCCTTAATTAATAAGTACGTAGGTAACTGCTTACCAACCTAACTTATTTCTTTTCTTTATTTTGATCAGAATCGTAATGGGTGACAGATACAACCTGGGTGTAATAAAAAAGGGCATCATTGATATCCAAAAAAAAAGATAAAAGATGCATATGTCTGCAATCCAACGAAGAAAAATCTGTACAGCGCCATCTATATTGTTTTTGAGGAACGAATTTAAAGCAACGCGCGAATAATTATGTGCGCCATCATCATAATCTATCTAGTCTATATTTTACTTATAAATATGCGCAGTGACATAACATAACAAATACTTTATTGCACGCACGGGAAATACAAAAATACAAAACAAAATAGAAATAGAAAGAATACAACAGGCGGCCTTATTGCTAAGTAGCAATCTCTTCCAGACAACCTTTGATATATGATATAGCAGGACAGTGCATCAAAGGAATACATATAAAAAAAAAACCTACAGAGATAGATAGAAGAGATACTTACGAGTATATAAACTACATTACAATAATAAACATATAATTAAGACAATCTTCTTCTATCGTGTGGGTTGTGAGGTGGATTATTACAATAAATAAATAAATATAAATATTTAACTACTAACTACATATACTATGGAAGAAAGGAGAAGATAGACTATGAAGACATGACTATCACAAATAAATCCCAAACAATAATAACAAACCTAAAATATACTCACAGAATTAAAAATCCCCATAAAGAAACAGCATTTCAATAGTTTCGCACTAGACATTTTAAAGCATTGATACTTTCCAATAAGTATTTGTTTTTATTTCCCGTTGTAATGTCACTTGGTAGATGTATAATTTAATATAATTATGTACAAGGAAATACGTGTACTGTCTTCTCGGGCAAAACAATAGTGAAGTTGCGACGAATGGCGGTGCATTGCAAGCTATACTCACTCCTATTCGCGATATTGTACATGTGTATGATAAGGAACTGAATTCGCGGAACTGTTTGTAAATAAGTATATTGTATCCAAGGTCTTCTCTCTGCACTATGTAAGTATGAATATGAAAATGATAGAGAGAACATGAGAACATCTAGTAAACATAACATAGCATCACGCCTCTATCCCCGTAAGGGTAGGCAGTAGGTGTAGGTATAGTATACACAATTACACACATATTCCCCAGTCGCAAGTAATAGGGGGCAAGTCTCACGTAATAGAAGAAAAAGTTGGAAAATACCTCGCGCATTTTGTATGAGAACCGCTGTCGCCAGGTCAACCCCACTCTCTTTTACTTCTACTCCTGCAAACAGATAACTACGTTAGCTCTACTGCTTCCCAAATTCCATAGCCACTTCACCGGCTATGCATATTTTATGTGATAGGCTGCAATTTTATCATGATGTTTCGTAAGATTTTCTTTTAACTTTGATGGGTTTGCTCTTGGCCCCAAACTTGCCCGAAGGCATTGCCCGCGCGCTGTGAAGTCTACCTACCAATGTTAATGTTACATTTTGTTGCGATGATTGTTGGCATTCTATTGCTTATTACTTAATATTATTTATATTCTTAGCTGCTATAAATGAGAACGTACTGTACTCTCATATTACCATCTACATTCATATAAATTGTCGCTGTGTGATATAGGTTGGCTGTGTGGGTATTATTAATACTCCATTCCTGATTGATAATGCCAACATAGTTAACTTTTCAAAATAGTTCTCAATGTATGTGTCATAAATTTCCGTATGGCTTTATGGCCGGCGAAATATTTGTACTAAATTCATTCTTGTAAGTATTGTTAGACTGTGTCTGTAATACTGTAATCTATTAATGTGTAATAAAGACTTTTGAAATCAAATCAATCAATCATTGACCAGAAGGTGCCTGTTCACTCTGGCCTTGAAAGCATCCGAGTTACATGCATTCGGAAATACATAAGAAAGTAGAGAATTCCACTCCCTAGTAGTGCGCATAATGAAGGACGATGCGAAGCGCTTTGTGCGAATAGTTAGGATATCCACCAAATAGAGATGGAACTCGGCCGTACGTCTGGAATAATCCTAGAAAAGTATAATTTTGATAAATAGCCGATCATACTAAGGTTTTTAACTTTCCTGTGATAAGGGGATCTCCTTGCATGATAGTCGATATTTTGTTTTTTCCCTGCAGGGTAAAAGGCACAAGACTACCTTTTAATATAATATTGCGGAGCTCCGTGGGTCGTAAAGTTAGCGCATGAGTGAAGTGCAAAATTGAAGTGTGAACTATTTGCTCATATTCAATTTGTATGGCGCGCGTTGGCGCTCGCTTGGCCCTTCCAACCTCTTCCTTGTATTCCGTGGCAAGCCTATTGCTACAAATCATGGAAACCATGTGAATCAATTACTTCTATGATCTATGATCATCGTCATCTCGCTAAAAAACGTTATCCCGTTTTTACAGGGTCCACTTATCAAACCTGAAGATTTGACAGGTCAGGTTTTCAATCAATTATCTTTGATCCAAATATGAATACAAAGTTATAAAATCGAATTCAGTGGTTTAGAACCCGACCCGGTATTCGAACCCGTGCGTGACACTACGAATGTAAGTCACGCATTCTCCGAACACTTTTTATGTACTTACTTAGATACATAAGCCCATTGGAGTAGCGTGGTGGAGTATGCTCCATACCCCCTTCGGTTGATTGAGTCAACCGTCCGAAAATATCGAGTCAAAAGTTCAAATTCTTATTAGTAAGTGCATTAAGAACATCAAAATCAAGGATATTCCGATTACGCATAGGTAATTTCCATTACGGTAGGCAGAGACTATGGAATTTCACTTGTAATCCTGATATACTACTTTCATTGCATTCACTCTCATCAAAACCCAGCTTTTGCGGTTTCGAAAACTTTATATTAAAACATTCTCTTTTTAAACCATTTAATACAGGGTCTTAGTGACATCGTAACGAATACTGAGTGGGATGATTCAGACCATGATTCTGAGTTAATATCAAGAGGAATTTTCCGTCGCCGTCGTAAAATACATGAACATTTTTGTGTCTTTATAATTTATTTTCTGTACCATACTTTTACAACGGAATATTCCTCTTGATATTAACTTAGAATGATGGCCTGAACACATTTTACATTATTGTGCAGCGATTAGGGGAGATAGGGATCTGAATTTGTAAAAGGAAAGGAATAATAATTATTAATAATAAAAAAGGAAGTTATATTTTAATATCAATAATAACAATAAACATACTTACCTACTTAAATTTTATTGTCCCAATTTTTGATTTAAAATAAAAAATCAAGTTATTATACAAAAGTATTTATTGTTTTTGAGTAGATATATAAAATATAATATAAATGCTTCAGAGACTTAGATTATAGGTCAATAGAAAACTATATTAAGAGAATTAATATGATTTTAATTAACATTTCTCGTCGAGTAATTCCGTGTGTCTGTATTGATTATTATATGGCGTTGATTGTTGCTCAAACTTCTTATATGTGGCACGGATCATGACTAAGGCAAGAGAGAATAACACTGAAAAGAAAGATTATTATGTTTAATATAGACAATAACTCATCTCCTAGCATTATCTCGTTTCTCACGGGGTTCGTTTACCTAACCTGCAGATTTGACAGGTCCGGTTTTTTACAGAAGCGACTGCCTGTCTGACCTTCCAACCCGCGAAGAGAAAACCAGCCTGGTAAAGATTAAATCACATACTTCTGAAACGCATTTCTCGAGATTGTGGGTTTCCTCACGATGTAAAATATAGACAACTGAATTCCTTAGTAAAAGAGAAGGTGCAGGTCGTGTCGTATCAGGAGGTAAAGGTTTTGGTGGGAAGAAGAGAGGAATGGCGATTACTCCACCGACAAGAGCGCAGCTCTTAAGTAAAGAGAGAGAGTGAATTCCTAAGTACACTTTGGTACATAAACTCACTTTAATAAACAGTGATCGGGATAGGTACTGCCATTTGGGGTCAATAACCCTGAATGTTGTGATTAATATGAATACGACCACGAGATTTTCGAGATTGCGAGATTACGATACATTATATAACTTTTTACATAGACTTTGCGCCTATTAACTGCCGGAAACGTTCTCAAAGTAGGACCGGCACATCACTGGTTCTTATTCCAGTAGTTGAGCGTTGGGCTCACGATCCGGAGGCCTCGGGTTCGAACCCCGGTGGGGACATATCACAAACATTACTTTGTGACCCCTAGTTTGGTTAGGACATTACAGGCTGATCACCTGATTGTCCGACAGTAAGATACCGCGTGCTTCAGAAGGCACGTTAAACTGTTAGTCCCGGTCACTACTTACTGATGAATGTATGTAGTCGTTATATGAGCTATGTCAGGGGCCTTTAGCGGCTCAATAATAACCCTGACACTAGGGTTGATGAGGTTGGTAACCCATCTCATAACCCACAAGAAGAAGAATTCACTCCCAGTCCAGCATATAAACTCAAGGTAGCTCTGGAAATACTTACGTGACACAAATATCATAACGACACTGGATATTCTAAAAAATGTCTCGCCGCCATCTCCCTCATCCTGCCAGAAGAACATGCTGAAACTTACTGAAGACGCCAGACACAGTACCAGCACCACTATTCCATACCCGAAGTATATCTTCACGTATTCGGCTTTCCTCTAAAAATAAAAAAATATATATCACAATTGGTTCCTCTAGTCTACTCCGGTCAGGCGGAGGCCCGAGATGCTCTATCATCTATATAAATAGGTACTCTTTGCTACTAAGTATGACAAGAGTTTTAACATACGTAAAAGTTTTAGATACTTTTCCGAAACGTCAAAAGAAGATAAGAGTATTATTTTACTTATTTTCCGGCAAAAAATAATGCACATTGCGCATCATAAAGCATTCAGAGTCACAAGTCATCTTTTACGACTAATGCATAAGACGACCTTTTAATGTACTATAGCGGAGCTCCGTGGGTCGTAAAGTTTACGGACGAGTGGAATGCAAAGTTGAAGTATGAACTATTTGCTCATAAGCACTTATATGGCGCGCGTTTCGCGCTCACTTGGCCCATCCAACTTCTTTCTTCTAATCCGTGAGGAGCACCCTTAGGCCACATCGTAACTTACCAATAGGCTGGTGAGATTGGGGTCTAACGCGAACATCACTACATAGTATAGAACAAAGTCGCTTTTTCTGTCCCTATATCTCTATGTACGCTTAAATCTTTAAAACTACCCAACGGATTTTGATGCGGTTTTTTTAATAGATAGAGTGATTTGAGAGGAAGGTTTATATGTATAATAATATCCATTAATTATTGGAGAAATACTGTGATTTTTGAGGTTTTTAATGTGATGTCGTAAATAATTTCATTTTTTCCTCAGTATTGCACCCGAGCGAAGCCGGGGCAGGTCGCTAGTAAATAATATAAAACTTAATAATAAGTAATTAAAACATAAAAACGGGGTTTTATCGAGTTACATCAGGGATATGAGACTTCCGATATCTCACTTAACACTGTTGCAAGTACCATGATCACGACTTCACAAGATGATAAACTGATGAAAATCAATACAATGTAGTAGCCATAATAATATGCCATGACTCAAGCAACGACTACATGTCCGCCATTTTTAGTAGGACAAGTTTAGTTTTATAGGTACTTAAAAGTTTTGAATACAAACCTTATGGACTCCCCACCACAGGATACTTGTGAATACGAAAGTTATTATAGCCAATGTGGTCAGCAGTATCATAGTAAAAGGCGCAAAAGGGCCAAAAAATGTTGTGCGACTATGGACCACGCTCGAAATGTGGACATATACTGAGTACAACGTAATTCCTATGCCCAGGAGACTTGCGATGCAAAATAAAACCTGTAATAAAGAAATAGAGTATATAACAACAGTATTTAGTAGTTGCAAACTAATACAAGAGCTTAGTGAAGGTTACACGAAAAGTGTTTCTTTTATTTAACTGAAAATACCAACACAACTGTCTGTAAAAAATATTCTAATTCCAATTTAGGTAGGTACCTACTTGGATAGAAGAGAATCGATCGACCTATTATCGACTGATTAGTTTACGTACTTTGACAGATCTTTGACTATAACATCAAAACTCGCTCGACGTAGAGGGAAAATAAGGCCACTCGCCGTAAAGAGACTCGCCGTTCGGAGAGTCGCTATCAACGCTACAATTCATTCTTACCGCGCATTGAGACGATTGTAAAATGTTATACTTATTATTAAAATATAATCACTAATTGTACTGAACAGGTGGTTCTGTTTTAAAAGTACTTACCTAAGTACCTCCAGTCGAGTAGTTAACTGATCCTTGACTAAGTAAATACCTACCTGAATGCATGTGATATATTTTTTAAATATATTAATGGTCTCCAAAAAAACTATATAATCTATTACTAGAGATAGGTATAACTTAAAACATTAAGATAATAGTGACTATGAATACTTACACAACTAAAGATAGCAAACACTAACGACCCGGTCTCAACACTACACGAGCTACAACACATTTTATTTGTCATTTTGTATAATAGGTATTATAATAATCTATTTCGCAATTTAATTATTTTATATTTTAAAAAGTAATAAAAAAAAATAATAATTGAAAAATACAATTTTAAAAATAATAAAACCAAAGTTTGTAAAAAGAACGTCGGAAATTCGTTGTTTTGGTTGCAACGTTCGACGCTTGTTGTGACGAGTACCAAAATAAACGGTCGAGGTCGCGCAGTGGCGCCCGGCTGCGCAGCAAAACCAGTGACGTCACCATGATCGCTATTCATTTGTTCCATATCACTCATGATGCATTATGCTTATGTCGCGTCGCGTCGGAGCTAGCTGTTCGGCCTTTCTAGAATATTTTGCGGACAGTTTGAAAAACACACACAGAGCCTTAATTATTATTTTTTTTAAGTGACTTATTGTAGATTTGCCGCGAATGGCATTAACTACTTGACCGGACAAATAAGGAGCGCTGAGGGCTGTCACCCGGACACAAGATTTGATTATAAACCACTAAATATCACTATACTAACGTTGTCCCGTTTCCACAAGGTGCGCTACCGCTTACCGAACCTGAAGACTAGTTAGGTCCGGTTTTTTTTTAAAGCGACTATCAGTCTAAAATTTCACCTGAAGGAAAAACCGTAAAAACATCATTATTCCTACAAATTCACTGACTCTGCGTCGAGCGGCCGTCCCGAACGGTCGTTTGTTCAGAGGTCCCGAGCTGCGCCCCGCAGCTCCCCGCGCTGCGCCCCGCAGCCCCCCGCCGCGCGCCCCGCGCCCCGTGCCGCCATTGTCTGCCGGCTACCTGCTGGCGTGACCCTGCCGCCATACATTGAGCCAACAATAGTTCTTCTCAGAACTTGCTGGCTTATCTAAGTTTCAAGGTTAAAATAACGACTGTTATTTTACAGTTGCATCGATCTTAATTTAAAACCACAGTTTCGTGGTCCTCAGTGGATACCTTGCGGTGTTAACTAAGCTGAGTGGGACGTGGCCCTGGGGCGTCCGCTTGCCTCACTTTGAGGCAGGCATATTACCCGGACGGGGCTAGAACCACCGGCCTTGGGGTCTACCCTAGTCGACTCTAGCTGTCACCCGGGGTAGAGTGACCAATCTCTACCCCTTATTCTTTTCTCTTCGTGTTTCGGGGTGTAAAAACCCTCCGCACTTAGAGCATAGGAACCCTCTTGCACAATAAGATCGGCAAAGGGATACCAGCTTAGGGCACACCATAAGCACACATCCTCTTTGTTAACCCCAACCAAAGAGGCAAAACTCACTCTCACACACCCTCGAGCAATCCCACTCGAGTTGCGAAAGTTAGCGAGCGATCGCCTCAGAGTTTCTTGCGCCGCTTATTCTCTGAGGAACGCTTTTGCGAAGCGGTAGTAATTATTCTATAGCAGATTGGCCGTCCCTTAAAAATGGCCGACAGCTCCGAGCTGTGGGCCGAAATCGGTAAACTCATTTTGACGCATATCCTAGCGGATAAAAGCAGCGCGCTTTACGCTGAGATATGCCGTTTAGTACCGCAAGTTGCGGCGTTAACTTTGCCTTCCGCGCCCCGCGTTGATAGCCCTCGTGCCGACCGCGCTTCGTCACCCAGTCTCCCCGCGACCCCCTGCCCCACCGCGTCCTTCGCGTCGTTTCCCGACCCTGCCCGCCCCACCGCGTCTCTTGCTTTGTCCCAATCGCGCGCGTCATCTCCTTCCCCTGCTTCCCTCCTCGCCGGTGACGATGAGGTATCGTGCGATGTTCGTATGGACGTTGCCGAGTCCGATTCGTCGTCGGAGTGTGTGGAGTCGTCCTCTTCGGAGGACATATTCACGCTCGTGGAGGGCCGTAAGGGAAAACGAGCCCGCCGTCACCGTGAATCTGAGCCTGCTAAGGTTCAGAAAACGTCCTCGGGAACGTCGATCCCCTCTTCCATCCCCGAGGTCCGTAAGGTCCCTTCCAGCCCTTCTAAGGCTGTCACTGAAGTACAAAAAGGTCCCACCCCTCCGCCCTTGTACATGAGGGACAAAAATAGGTGGAATGAAGTCTCCCTTCGGGCGAAAGAGGAGAACATCGTAATCACCAGCGCCCGCACGACCCAAGATGGGATCAAAATCCAGGTCCCGTCATCTTCTGAGCATAGAAAGCTCACTTCGATTCTGAAAGGTAGAGGAATACAATTCCATACCTACGCCCTCCCGGAGGAACGTATCCTCCGTATTATTCTAAAGGGAATCCCTAAGGAGTGGGAAACCACTCTTGTTAAGGAGGACCTTATTAAAAACGGTTTTCCGGCTCTCGAGGTGCACCGTATGCACCGCGGTCGTGGCCAAGTCCCGTACGACATGGTCACCGTTATATTAGAAAGGACGGATGAGGGCAAGAAGATCTTCAACCTGAAGACTTGTTGCGGTCTATCTGGCCTTAAAGTTGAAACTCCCCATAAGGGAGGCCCCCCAACGCAATGTCATAGATGCCAACTTTACGGGCATTCTAGTAGGCATTGTCATGCCAAGCCTAGGTGCGTAAAGTGCCTAGGTGATCACGCTACCTCGGATTGCCTTAGAGGCAAAAACGAGGTGGAACCCCCTAGCTGTGTGCTGTGTGGTCAGCAAGGTCATCCTGCGAACTATCGCGGATGCACCAAGGCTCCACGCACCCACCATAAGGTAGCTCAACGAAGGGCAGCCCGCGCTGCAGCTTCCCAACCCGGTCCCACTAAGGCCCATATGGCCCCTTCCTCGCACTCTACTCGCGATTTCCCGGCTCTGCCACTCACGCAAACCAAACTCGCGCCACAGCGTCCATCCGCATGGATTCGTCCCCCGGCAATCGTCCGACCCACAAATCCGCTCCGCGCCCAACCTAGTAGCAACTTAGGTATTCCTGCAGCCACTCTTGCGCCTCGTTCGGTTCCTGCGATGGCCCCTCAGGCCTCTGCGTTTCCTGTCAACCAGTTTAGGGAATTTAGTATTCTCTTTAAGTCGGCCCTTAGTCAACTTGACAGTTTATTAGACTCCCTGTCCCAATTTAAAGCCTAATAATGGATTGTACGAATAAAAGTAGAGTCAAACCGCGTTCCCTTACAATAGGTTTTTTCAATGCTGATGGCATCTTAGGTCAACGTGCAGAGATTCACGAGTTTGTAAAACATCATCAGGTAGATATTTTATTAGTGCAGGAATCTTTCCTCAAACCTTCTAATCGCGACCCCAAGATGGCGAATTATAATTTAGTGCGAAACGACAGGATCTTTGCGCCCAAAGGGGGCACTCTCATTTATTATAGAAAGTCACTTCACTGTATACCTATAGACCCGCCTGCCCTCACTGACATTGAGGCTTCGATCTGTCGAGTGGGCATGACAGGACATCAGCCAATCACACTAGTGTCGGCTTATCTATCTCCTAATAACTCTAAGAGGTTACTTAGAAGTGACCTCGAAGCCCTCTTTAATCTCAGTAATTCAGTCATAATTGCTGGCGATCTTAACGCTAAACATCTTTCTTGGAGTTGCTTAACAACAAACACAAGAGGCAGGGTATTAGAAACTCTAGCCGAGCCCCTCTATTATGATATAATAACACCATTGCAGCCCACTAGATATCCCCCTGACTTGAACCACAGACCAGAAATACTCGACTTGGCGCTTCTAAAGAACATAAACTTACGTTTATGTTCTATAGAAGTACTACACGAGTTACAATCCGACCACCGACCTGTTATATTAAAACTAGGCTCCCGTTTAGACGCCCCTGATAATCCAGCAACCCCTAAGACAGTACTGGACTGGGAGAAGGTGGCCGAAGGCCTCCAGTCTTCCAGTTCAGTATACTTAGATAGTATCCCAGTAGAAATAGCCTCCTTAGAGGAGGCCTCGACAGCTATTAACTCCCTCACGGATCACGTGAGGTCGGTTTTGAATGAAAGTTCGAAACAGGTTCCGGAGATGGAAGACCATCGCTGGAAACTGCCTACCGATATCCGTGATCTGCTAACGGAGAAAAACGCAGCCACCCGCGCATATGATTCCAATCGCACCGAGGAATGTCGCCGTCATTTGCGTCTCTTGCAGCATACTGTAAGAAAACGTATTAATGACATGCGACAGAATCGGTGGGATAATCTTTTGAGCGGCATTGAGCCCCACCACCAGGCCATCTGGCAGCTGTCTAGGTCTCTTCAAAAGGATACGGTTGTTCCTACTCCTCCTCTCAATAGGCCTAACCAACCCCCCGCTTTTGACGATGACGAAAAAGCCGAATGCCTTGCCGACAGTCTCGAAGCCCAATGTTCGCCCAGTACTCTCCCTATCGATCGTAGGCACCTCTCGACGGTGAACTCTGAAGTTCAGCGTAGGGCTTCTGTACCTCCCACCGATCCTCCTCTTCCACAGGTTACTGAGGAAGAGGTACTAGGTATCATCAAAAGATTTCATACCCGAAAAGCCCCTGGCTCAGACGGTATCACGAATCGTGTCCTTAAAAACTTCGGTGCTCCCCTCATCTGCTTACTAACGGCAATATTCAACGTCGCCATGAGCAACTGCGTCTTTCCACAGCAGTGGAAAGAAGCAATTGTAATTGGTATACCAAAGCCTGGGAAACCTAAAAACGAACCTTCCAGTTACCGCCCTATAAGTCTCCTCAATACCATGGGGAAGATTTATGAGCGGCTCATATTTGCTAGATTACGGGACTACGCCGAATCCAATAGTCTTATTCCACCAGAGCAGTTTGGTTTTAGAACCAAACACTCCTGCGTTCAACAAGTGCACCGTATTGTTGAACATATCTCCAGTAGATTAAACTTAAAAAAACCTGTCGCTACGGGAGCGCTCTTCTTCGATGTGGCGAAAGCGTTCGATAAAGTCTGGCACAACGGCTTGATCTACAAGCTTTATTCACTGGGAGTGCCAGACCGTCTCGTGCACATCATACGAGACTTCCTCTCAAATCGAACCTTTCGCTACCGCGTAGAAGGGACGCTCTCGTCACCGCACCCGATACATGCCGGAGTCCCACAAGGCTCCGTCCTCTCCCCTTTACTATTTTCATTGTATACTAGTGACATTCCCAAATCCCCTAATACCGAATTAGCTTTATTTGCGGATGATACAGCCATCTATTCTTCGTGCCGTGGTCGAGTTATGATGACCGGAATCCTCCAACGCGCGGCCAATGCCTTGGGCAAGTGGTTTCGCAAATGGAGAATCGAGGTAAACCCGGAGAAAAGTGCAGCGGTGTACTTTTCAAAGGGCTATTATAACACGCCACGGTCACGCCGTCAACTTAAAATCATTAAGATGTTTGGCAAGCCGATCCCTTGGGAGGAGCAAGTCAAATATCTCGGCGTAGTCTTAGATAGACGTCTTACTTTCAAGGCCCATATCAAACGTGTGCGCGATCGCGCCGCGTTTGTAATGGGCCGTCTTCACTGTCTTCTTAACAAGCGAAGTTAATTGTCCCTTAGGAATAAGGTGAAAATCTACACGACTTGCATCCGTCCGATCATGACCTATGCAGGGGTAGTTTTCGCTCATGCGAGTCCCTCTCAAATCCACCGTCTACAGGTAATACAAAATCGTTTCATGCGGAAAGCCACGGGAGCTCCGTGGTTCCTTCGCAATGAAAATCTGCACATTGACCTAGGTCTGCCAACCATTGCCCAATGGCTCAAATTAGCTTCCAAACGTTTTTTCGATTCTGCTCCGCACCACCCAAATCCCCTGGTAGTTGCGGCTTCCGAATACATCCCGCTTAGGGACGGTACTGAAAAGTATCGGCGTCCGAAGGACGTAATATACGATCCCGACGACCCGATTACTCTAGCCATAGAGGCAGCCAATCAGCTCGCGACACCAAACACTTCAGGACCCCGATACCGACCCCGCCGGCGTGGTCGACGATTTCCCTCATTCAGCGCTTATCGCTATCGACCCACTAGGGTCGATTAATTCTTTCAAATATTTTTCCTCTCAGACGACGCCCTGAGCCGAGGTTCGCGCCCAACTGGGCACCCTCAGGCCTGTTGTCTTAAACGTTGTACCGGGTGAGAGCCTTCAGCGCTCCCCATTTGTCCGGCCAAGTAGTTAATGCCATCTGCGGCAAATCTACAATAAGTCACGTCAAAAAAAAAAAAAAAAAAAAAAAAAAAAAAAAAAAAAAAAAAAAAAAAAAAAAAAAAAAAACAAATTCACTGGGGAAAACCTAGTTCTGTCAGTATCGCACGAAAATATCAATGTTGATACCGAAGCTTTCGAATTCCTTGGGTAAGACCGGCATAACTGTACTTTTAAAAATAAAGGCATTGAGAGCGTCGAAATCGTGGTTGTATAATCCATACTGACATCATAAATGGGAAAGTGTATGTGTGTGTGTGTGTCTGTTTGTTTGTTTGTCTGCATTCCGCCATTGTCAAGGTAGAAAACTAAAATTTGGTACTTATGCAGACTATTTGTTTTTAAATTTGTTCCCACCCTTTCAAAGAGGGAGTGAACTTTTTTTTATACATGACTTTTCGCAGTTTTCGAGGTAGGAAAATAATAATTGATATATTAGGCACCGTGTTACCCCGAACTTAACGCCGTGGGCAAAAGCTAGTTAAAAAATAAATTATCCAATCTATATTTGACTACTTGGCCTAATATAATATCCCTGAGGGCTTAGCCAAGTTGCAAACGATTATGACAATCGACAGTGATAAATAGTGATAATTCAAATACGGTAAAATAATAGAATAGGTACAGTCACGAGCATTAATATGTATACACTTTGGTACCATGTCACATTAACTTTTTTGACAAATTGAACTGTAAGTCTCACTAAATGTCAAATATGTTAGTGCGACAGAGTCCTAAAGTGGGTACATTATATTGCTCATGACTGTACACTGATTGTACAATGACCGGTTTAGGGTAACGAAAAATATATAAAAATATTTTTTTTATAAAACAGTTTATTATTATTACGCTTCGAGTATAATATGTAAATATTTGGTAACATCATCATCATCATCAGCCCATAAACATCCCCACTGCTGGGGCACGGGCCTTCCCTATGGATGAATAGGGAGATCGGGCCTTAAACCATCACGCGGGCCCAGTGCGGGTTGGGGTGCGGGTTTTGGTAACATATCCATTAGGATTAGAAAAAAAATGTATAGGTCATTTTGAATTATCTCTCTGAAAGTTGCCAGTTGACCGCTGGGGTCTTCTTCTATCGTGTGGGTTATGAAGTGGATTACCAACCCCTTCAACCCTGGTGTCAAGGTTATTACTGGGCCGCCATAGGCCCTGCTACCGCTACTGCTGGTAGTTGACCGTATTGACGGCTCGCCTCTAATTCTCGTTCGAATTTCTTGTACGTGCCACGAATAATCACCAAGATCAGGGCAAATAGCGCTGAAACAATAAATTATTAAAATAATTACGAGTAATATTAATATAAGAAGGAAGAACCAAGGGAGACCTTTGCCCAGTAGTGGGATCAAATATACTTTTTTTCTTTATTTATTTGGAGTGATTTATTGTAGATTTGCAGCAAATGGCATTAACTACTTAGCCGGACAAATGGGGAGCGCTGAAGGCTCTCACCCGGTACAACGTTTAAGACAACAGGCCTGAGGGTGCCCAGTTGGGATCGGAGCGTCGTTTGAGATGAAAAATATTTGAAAGAATTAATCGACCCTAGTGGGTCGATAGCGATAAGCGTTGATTAAGGGAAATCGTCGAACACGCCGGCGGGGTCGGTATCGGGGTCCTGAAGTGTTTGGTGTCGCGAGCTGATTGGCTGCCTCTATGGCTAGAGTCAAATAGATTAGGTAAGAGATATTATTAGGGAGGATATTTTAAAGAAAGACCAGGACTAAACAGTCTAAACTGGCGTCGCGGCGAGTATGCAACATTGATGTGAGGAAGAGGTGAAAGTAGTGTGTTAGGATCGTGGTAGGTAAGTCGAACTCCGTGGTCTCTGACTACCCGAACGGGAAATTGGCGTAATCTTATGTGTGTATATTAATATTGTTTAATATTTCAAGGAATAAGGAAAGGGTAAAGTGCACTACAATTAGTGGAACTGATTGCGCGCGCTAATTCTCGGATAGGTATATGGAAATTTTCCAGTGATATATTTTATTGTAAAGTCGACTAAAGTGTCATCGGCAAAAATTTAATCGGCTGCTATCCCAATCACTTCCAGCAACCTGTAGACTGGTGGAAGTATGTACTGGAGGAGGAGTCACCAGAGTGGAGGGGGTATGGACACTCCCTCCAGTTTTTGGCGTGTAAACAGGGACATACTCGTAGTGCACTTGGCTGAGTACTAACTAAAATAAAAATCAACCTACTTTATTTTGTGTGTCAACTTTATAGGCCAAGTACATTGTCTCGCCGGTTAACTCGTCACATGTGAACGAGGCATTAGATGGCAGGCCTTAGATGCGTCCACCAGTATTTAGGTACGAAAACTGATAGGGATGATTCTCTGAATCATTCTCTGAATCAACGTCGTGATTATGAGTTCTAGTTTCATGAAAATATTAGTTTTTTATTAAGTTATTTTCAGTTCGATACTTTTGTGCCAGGCGAACGTCGAGTCTTACGAGGAAGTGAGACCCCCTCCCTTGAGTGACTCCCTTGATAGACAAGAATGGAGAAACTATACCGACAAGAGCCTGGCTCAATGATGGTGACTTTTGCGGCGAAAAATTCAACTTGATATAACCTCGGAATCATGGTCTCAATCATCCGCTCAGTATTCGGTACCGTGTCACTAACACCCTGTATAGGTTATACGGTCACGAGTATTAATATGTACACTTTGAAACCATGTCTCATTAACTTTTTTGGCAAATGAAACCGTAAGTCTCCTTAAATGTCAAATAATATTATAGTGCGATAGGGTTCTAAAGTGGGTACATAATATTGCTCATGAATGTACCTCCTAAAGATTGCCTTTTTCAGATGCATTTTAAAATCAAATCCCATTGTTTAACTATTGTGTCTGGATTCTGGATATCCGGTTCTTACGAGGATAAGTAATATACTTACAAGACAATACGACCAAGGCGATGCAAGTATAAATCATGGGCGCAGTGCTATCGACGTCGTCTATAAATTCTATAATAATTATGATCAGAGCAAGTACAGTTGCTAGGACCAGTCCGTTCACTACGATTCCATATACAAAGTACCACTTCACGTACTCAGCTTTCCTCTAGAAACAAAAATAAGCACAAAAACTATCTTAAAATTAACAAATAAAAAGTAGTCAAAAAATATTAAGCCGACTTTTAACCTCTCATATGCCGAGATACCAGACACAATAGATTTTACATTGTGAGATCGTTCCGGCGTTTAAGGGGTTAAATCTGTCTCATAAAAAGTAAGAAATAATATTTTGTGCGAACCCTGATCATCTATCCAATTTCTAACTTTAACAAACAACTACGTCATCAAAACATTCCTATATGATATTGCGTATTGTAATGTATGACAAGAACTAATTGTACTTATTAGTATACAAACCTGACGAATTCCTATGCAAAGTATGACGGCAAATGCGACTGAGATCCCTAAGACGCCTGTGGTCGTCAAAATCATGGACCCCGAAGCAAGGGGACCGAAATGGTAATAAAAATGTGCGTGGTGATGATTAAGCTCATAATATATTTGTTGGTGTATTGCATATATCGCAAACACCACGCTCGCAATAAATCCAAAACTTGATATAATCTGAAATGAAGAAATAAAAACGTTAATAACCCTCCTTTTTCCTTGACGCAGTCGGGGAAAGAGTAGATAGGTACATCACTATCAGGCATAATAGACGCCTAGCATGTTTGCAGCTTTCTCGCAAAAGTTTATTCAAATTCAAAAATATCTTTATTTAGTTGGTAACATAGTTACACTTTGAATCGTCAATTTTTACATAACGAACGTCTCATCCGCCTAAAACTACTGCAGCTTCTCACAACCTGTATAGCCGGGGAAAAGAAGCTGCAAGGAAAACCTCGGCACAGGGCCCTAGACGTTCTTTAAAAAAATAAAAATAAACATAAAATATTGGTATACAATTGAGTAATTTAGCTGCCTAATATCAGTTCTCAAACAGATAATCCCATGCATTCATACCTTCTAAATAATCACTAACTTTATAATAACCTTTTTTGTAAAGTTTTTGTTTAACTACTGTCTTAAAACAGTTGAAAGGCAAATTCTGAATAACAATGGGAATAAAGATTGAGGATAAAAACTGTCTATTTCTCCCAAGTGTTCTTAAATTTTGACAGTTCCCCATACTATTTGAGTAAACAAACATATTGTTGTGGTTATATTTTTTCACCCTTTGCGCAGCGTAACAGTAAAATATTAATCATAGTATTATATTTTAACCTTAAATTCGGAAAGAAGAAAACAGCAAAACTTATTGTCAATCAAAACTGCTTTTTTCCAACTGTTGGCTTTTCTTTTTCGGAACTCATTGTTCAGACGGGTTTCCTCGGTTTTAAAGCAATTTATCACAAAGGAAAATGGGCGAAACTGGTTCAAGAACGTCCATTGATGAGATTTGCATGTAATGAAAGCTTAAGCTTTTCCTATCAGATTCTGTCCCAGGGTTCTTTTTCTACAGCCGTGTTTGTCCTCGCTAAAATGTGATAAAATACACTGGGGAACTAAAATCGACTCAAGATTTTTTGCTGAATAACTAAGTCTACATAAATAATTATATAGAACAGGTACGTTTCCCGAGATAACATAGCCGCGTGATAATATTTTGTGACATCTCAATACAAAATGTCATAAGTCCAGTTTTAACGAAAATCACTTTTGAACCATAACAACTAGAACCACTTAGTACCTATCAGTTCTCTGAAAAAATAGCTTTTATGAACAAACTACAGGTAGTCATGGAATAAACAATAATAGTAAGTATAACTACGTATAGAACGGTAATTCTCCGCCCCGCACCGATTCATATCGGGCGCTGACCTCATCCCCTCTGGGTCTTACTTTAGTTTTAAATGGCCGTAAGCCGCTAAGGAGTAAGAGGGACCGCGTGATTTGTCTGTCTCGCTCGTACTTACGCTTTAGGCGGCACACGATAAGAGTACCTAATAGTTTTGTATGTGGAGTGTCCGATATAGTGTAGTAGATATAGTTGTACTATTCTTCTGAATGGAGTCATCGACTCCTCAAATATTTTAAAATACGGAACCAAAACAAACCCACTTAAGTGGTATAAAATTTAAAAGTAGTGAATACTTACAGCATTAAATACACCAAAGGTAAAACTCCCAGTCTCCAAATTCCACGAGCAATTGAATCCTTCTCTTTTCATTTTGTATTGTTTTCCTGTTCACTTCTAATTTTATTCTTTTTGCGATTTAGATGTTTGGTAACGCGTAGCATCAAGACGACTGGCATAGATTATAAACGCGAATGTTGCGCGTCGTCTGGCGATACCCAAATAAACACGCCAGCCAAAACCAGATGACTTCACATTGATCGCTATAAAAAGTAACTGGTTCCGCGTTTCGGCACGTTAAGTACACGACCTTGACGACCCGACCACTCTAGCTATAGAGGTGGCCAATCAGCTCGCGACAACAAACACTTCAGGGCCCCGACACCGACCCCGCCGGCGTGGTCGACGATTTCTACGACACTAGCGTCGATTAATTCTTTCAATATAATCTCTCAGACGACGCCCTGAGCCGAGGTTCGCGCCCAACTGGGCACCCTCAGGCCTGTTGTCTAAAATTTTGTACCGGGTGAGAGCCCTCAGCGCTCCCCATTTGTCCGGCCAAGTAGTTATTGCCATCTGCGGCAAATCTACAATAAGTTACGTAAAAAAAAGTACGTTAAGTCGTTGCTCTTGGGCGAAACGCTTTCTCCAACTGGAGCTGCGTGATGGAGTATGCTCTATAGCCCCAGTTGTTTGAGGGAAGGCCTGTGCCTAGCAGTGAGACGTATATGTACTTAGATATTATGTATGTTAAGATTAAGTATACTTCAGATCAAAATCAAATATGGCTGGAAATTGGCTTTTGATTATTTGTGAACTGCTCCTCTCATTAAATAACATATGCGCATTTACGTATGACTCAAACTGTTTTCTTTAATACAATTTAGACATTTCAAAGAAATAATTAAGTACCTACCTATCTACATTTGTTTGTTTGTTGCAGACAATACAAATGTCACAAAACTTAATAAAACGCTTGTCCATCTTAGGGTAGCTAAATAAATAAGAAAAATGAATATTTTTTATGAAATAGTTTATTATAGTATACTCTGAGTTAATAAAACTATTTATAAATATTTGTTTTCTTTCTTATTAAGTACTTTTGTAAAATAATTGGAAATGTTTCTTGTTAGATTATAAAAAAATATATCTAAGGTACAATTCTAAATGGTAATTATTTGTCCGTCAGCAGTTGACCGTAGTGATTTGTCGACTCTATTTCACGTTCAAACTTCTTGTACGTCGCGCGAATCATTAACAAGATCAGGGCGAAGAGTACTGAAACAAATAATTAATCATTAAACCATAATTGGAATACTTAATTGTATTTATATTAAGTATTAATATTTCTAATAATAATAATGGCTTCGGTCCCATACACGTCTAAGGTCGGCAGGACAACCGCGCCGTGAATTATATCGAGGGCTTCGACCAATAAAACAACGAATACTATCTTCGTTGATAGACGTCGTACGACTATTGGTCGAAGCACTCGATATATTTCGCGCCACGCGCGGTACGGTAGCCGTGCCGCGAGGGCAGGACTCTTAGTTCCGAGACATGGAAATGACGAACATAATAATAATATTATTGTTAATATACTTAACATTTTTATAATAATATTGACGAGCCCTATGCACGTCATCCCAAATTTCGGGACTCTATGGTTCTGAGATACGGAAATGACAAAAATAATAATATATTATTATTAATATAACATTTGTGTTGTAACGTTAGTATCGTTATTAATATTTCTAGAAATAATAAAAGGGTAAAGTGCAATAAGTACATTTTCTGGAACTGATTACGCAAATGAGTTCTCGGAAATGTAGGAAGTTTCCACTGCTATTCTGTGAGCCTGTCTGGGCGATAGATTTTGTTTACGTTCGTTATATTTTTTTAATACCTACGAGTATGTTCTTAAAATACTAGACTAGATATAATCATCACATTATTATTCTAAATGCGACAGTTTTTTGTAAGCTTTTTGTGTTAAGTACTATAATTAGACCGTTAAATGGCAGAACGGATTTTGATAAAATAGTATACGTAATAATGCAGGGTGTTAGTGACATCGTAACGAATACTGAGGAGGATGATTCAGACCATGATTCTGAGTTGATATCAAGTAGTATTTCCTGTCGGTTTTTTAATATTATTTTCAGCTCCAAAATTCCACTTCATATCAACTCAGAACCATGGCCTGAGTCATCCCGCAAAGATTTCGTTACGATGTCACCAACACCTTGTATAGGCTTTTTATATAAGATACTTAACGATACAAAAACGAGGCAAAAATACGTAACGATATCGCCACCAGAGATGTCCATAAATTTTAACATGGACATAGCAAGTACACTTGCGACGGACAGCGCGATGTTTACGATGCTATATACGAAGAACCACTTTATGTACTCAGCTTTCCTCTAAAAAAGTATTTTACAATACTAACTTTTTTATTATGATTTATTAAGGGTATAATATGTCAAATAATAAGTGATATTTTTAAATGCATCTGTTCGAAATTCAAGTGGTGTAACTTTTTTGCTAACGTGAATACCCAATACACAATCAATCAATCAAACATTTGTGATAAATTATTTTTGTTTTCAGAAGACAGCTGAGTAACGTGAAGTGGTTCTTGGTTTATGGTATCTTAGGATCGGCACTTGGTCTGGCCAGATGTTAAGTGAGATGAAAGCTTACCTAGTTCATGCCTGTTCACTCTAGTTTTGAAGGTCCACTCAAAAACATACAAATTTCATCAACATCGGCATAGCTGTTTAGGAGAAGTTTAGTGACACACAGACGATTTCTATTCATATTAATCTTTCGAACGCCGGAACGCGGATCTCGACCAGACACAATGTAAAATCTATTATTGTGTCTCGGCATATGAGAGGTTAAAGATCAGCGGCCCTAGCACCGTAAGCACGCGACTCTTGCTCGCCGCAACAGAGATCGTCTGTCTCTTTCTATACAGTACTGTAAGAGAGTGACGGGTGACGTAAGTCGAGGCGAGAAAGAGTCGCGCGCTTACGGTGTTAAGCCCGCAGCATAGGCCTCATACGTCTGTTTGAGTCGACTCATGGCCAAGTCGTCAAGTGATGCACCTTTATAATGGCTGTGCAAGCCAATTCTGAAGCGAGCTAAGTATAATAGATACTTACAAGACGATATGCTCAGGGCGATGCAAGAATATATCATGACTTCGTCTCCGTAGAAGTCAATTATAAACATGACCAGAGCAAGTACAGTTCCTAGGGCGATTGCGATCACTGCGACGCCATATACGAAGTACCACTTCACGTACTCAGCTTTTCTCTAGAAAAAAAAATAGCTAAGTATCACAAAAAAAATGATAATGAAGGGAAATACTAAATCGGACAGAACTCCAACCCGAAGCTGTCAAGCGTTAAAAGCGTGTGCGTGTTAGCGTTATAAGAAAATTACAGGAATAACTTAAAAGACGGTGTGTACCTACTAATCAATAAATAAATAAAAAAATATAAATAAATAAAAAGAGTTTATTTCGGACATGTTTCATAGAGGTTAGTAACAAGCAATAAACAACTTAATCTAGTTAGTTAGTTAGTTATTATAGGTACAGTCAGTGTATTAACATAAGTAATACATACATATAAGTATTCGAACTTTGTTAGGGTAAGTTCTTGCTCATAGTGAAAACCACGTGTGTAAGTGCCTCTTAGAAAGAAGTAGAAGAAAGAAGACATTCAGCCGGGTCTGCACGAAAACCGTGCCGCGCGCGACGCGAATTACATCGTGGGCTTTGACCAATAGTCATACGACGACTATCTAATTTAGATAGCATTCCCTGCGTTTATTGGTTGAGACCCTCAATATAATACGGGCCGCGCGCGGCGCGGTTGTCATGCAGACCCTACAGGTGTGAGTTTTGTTAACAAAACCTAGCAATAGACATTTTTTTTGTTTTGGTTTTCCCCGAAGGTAAGGCAAAGGGAACTATGCCCATACAGTCATGTCTTACGTATTTTTTTTTCTTGATGATTAATGAAATGATGAAAGGTGATGATGATGAAACCTAAGCCCCCACCCTCGGAGTAGACTCCTACTCCGAACCCCAAACGAATTAACTCAAAAGTCCGCATAAACTTTCGAGTTATGAAGCGGCTTCTTGGCACGAAGCGAAAATAGGCAGATACATTTTGTTCATTGAATACTCCGAAATAACAACACTCGCGAATATCTTCCGACTAACTTAATGCGATCATTAACCACAAAACACCACTTCGTATTAATTATTTAGATTATTCAATGAAGAAAGCAACTGTCCCGTTCCCGTTTCCCGCCAAAAAGCCTAGCAATAGACAAGCTAATTTCAATCCAGTTAAAACTTTGTGGTATTAATTTTTGCCTGGAATACAATTACTTGAAATAAATCGAGGTTTTGTTGAAGAAAATTATATCAGAATGTCATTTTTAAAATGCGCTTACGTAGGTACGTGATTTTCGTTATGTAAAGTGTCGTGGCCAGATCTTAGAATTGATCATTTCATAATGTGTTCGACTATTTCATATAGAAATATGGATTGTCATTTATTATCAAGTTCCATTTTTAAATATAATCGACACCAGCGCCACAACCGGTGAATCTTCGAGACCGGTGAATAATGTTACTACATTTACGATATGACTGCCAACATTTGGGCATATCTTGAAGTAATTAATCATGCATTTAGCTACTTATATCGTTAAACGTTTTGTGTTCCTTGATCTAGGCAAACTATCATGATGTAGCCAACGAATGATATTCTATTTTATTATGAAATGATCAATTATAAGATCTGGCCACGACATAGAAACAATAACCGTAGTGGGTACGTTTAGTATACAAACCTGGCAAATTCCTATGCAAAGTATAACGGCGAATGCGACTGATATTCCTATACCAGTGGTCGTCATCACCATAGATCCTGATGTAAAGGCACCATAATGATAATTATGCTCATCATCGGGATGATTTAGGTCATATATTTGTATATATATTGCATATATCGTAAACGCCGCGCTCGCAATGAATCCAAGGCTTGATACAATCTGAAATGTAAATAAATGTTAAGAAATGCTTAAAATTGACTCATATGTATATAAAAATATAATATCCCCTCCGGTTGATTGAGGGGAGGCCTGTGCCCAGCAGTGGGACGTATATAGGCAGTTTATGTTATATGTATGTATAAAAAATAGCCATCCATGCGACGAAATTTAAATTTCCCCTCAATAATAGTTCAAAAAACGAATAGATTCTACTGTACTGCACTACACTTTACAAAACTAAACTGGCCGCAAATCTCCAGATATCCGATTAAAAAAATTACCCACCTTCTTTAGCAGTCGGGTAAAAAGATATACAAATTTTTAATTATGTAGTAGCTACTTACATAAAGTATTAGGCGTGAGTTTATGTATGTATGTACATAAAGTAATTTCATGTATTTTAGAAGCCAGTATAAGATAACCAAAAATTAATATCATTGATAAAAGATGTATAGGTAAACACATCTTTTATCTTTGTTTTTGGGTATAAATGATGACCCTTGTTATTACACCCAGGCACAACACATCTTCCACCCATTACTAATGCAATCAAAATAAAGGGAAGCAATATAGATAGCAACATAATTCTATACCATATCTGATCCAAATATCAAGCAACAAATATTTTTATATATGCCACTGGCAGTAAGTACATTATATTTTTGAATAACTATGTAGCCGAGCAATGGGGAAATAGGTAGGTACCTAATTATCACGTTAAATCTGTACAACACTACCTATATTGTTTTTGGGGAAGATGGTCTCGATAGACCCTCATACCAATAGGTAGATATAGAACCTCTTACTGAGAGCATTCCTTTTTAAATTTGACTTTATTAAGTAGTTATATTATTTTTGCAAGTGTAGCCATCGATACATCCTAAAATATTTTAAAATAATAACCTATTTACGGAATCAAAACAAACACATGTAAAAGCCTAAAAGTATACCGATACTAAATACTTACAGCATTAGTTACAGCAAAAATAAAAGTCCCAGTTTCCAGATTCCATGAACAATTGAATCCTTCTCTTTGCATTTTGTAATTGTTCACTTTTTTATTTCACTTCTTAAACAATCTCTTTAATGTTTTGCGTATCAAAACGGAACAAAGTAAATAATAAACTAGAGAGAGCGATATAATAATGTTTTCGGTACAACGTCCCAAGGCGACTGGCGTAGATTATAAACACGACTGGTGCACGCCTGCTGGCGATCCCCAAATAAACACAGCGACAGTCAAAAACATGACGTCACCCTGATCGCTATTCAATGTTTCGTTTGCATGCATGCCTGTGCATATGCCGATATGTACAGTGTTATTCATCATAACTAATTCAAAAGCCACGCTCTTGTCAGTGTAGCATTCTCCATGCTACTTTTTAGGGAAAAATAGGGCAGTGGTTTCCCTCTTGCCTTCCGCCCCGCAGTACTCTGATTGACGCGAGTGTGATGGAACCCAGAGAATGAGGACCGTATTGGAACTCCTGTTCTCCGCCTCTGAATAGTCATACATATAACATATTAATGTCTATTTTTATAGATTTTTTTTTAGGAAATTTCCGGTTCTTTTGGAACCAGGAAAAACCGGTTGTGATGCCCTAGTTTGGGTGGGTTGGATAGTCTAATTACCGCTTAAGAGGGCTTTACATCACTAATTTAAGAGCCACGCTCTTTTCAATGTATAGCATACTCCATGCTACTTTTTAGGGAAAAATAGAGCAGTGGTTTTCCTCTTGACTCCCGCCCCGCAGTACTCTGAGCGCCCAGAATAGTTTATGTTAAAGCCGTATTAGGACTCCTGTCCTCCGCCTCTGAGTAGTACTAATGGTTATCGGTGCAGTCTTTCTCTATGTTAGGTGTCCAAAGGCGAGGGCAAAAACGTAGAATTCGGTCACGTGTATTTTATAGTCATTGCAAAATTGTGGTTCTATATATCTCCTATTGTTTTTTCGTGTGTGATTTTAGTGAATTATGGCGAATTAAAGAAAGGAATCTCGTACGCATTTTCTATCTATAAATAATTACATTCTTTAAATTAGATAAATACAAAAAATTTAATACACGTATAACTTATAACCTGAATTATAAAGCGGGGAACATTATATTTACTACCTCTGCACAAGCAAACAGGGGGGTTAAAAAGGCCACATGGAAGCAATTCATCTAAATAAGCAATATTGCTATTTGACATTTTGTGTGCATTGCGCACTTAATTCTATATGCGCAAAAATAAATTGTAATATTGCTTCTTTAGATGAATTGCTTCGATGTGGCT